>NC_072867.1:12453653-12760876 GCF_028858705.1 Grus americana | reverse complement strand
TTTTGAGTTCAGTGGTATTCACTTTTTACGGCTCATTTCACCCTTAGGTGATGCTGCCTGAGCCTCGATTGCGTGCCTCCAGCGAGTCCCCAGCACAGCACTTTCTGTTACACGCTGCCCAACGCCCCCAGTAATTGCGGCGGGTTTTGAGAGCACCCACTGAAACGCAGCACAGTTCTGTAGCTCTCCTTCCCTGCAAGCTTGCACTTCTGAGCCTGACCTCTGCGAGAGGAGCTGTCAGCTCCGTGCCCTCCCTCTCGGTTCCCCACCGGAAAGCGATGCAGGGATGACCGAGGCAGGGAGCGTATCAATCAGGAATGGCATTTATAGACATCGAAACAGTACCCAGGATACTGGATCTTATGCTATGGCACAAGTACAGCGAAAGTGCTAGATGCAAGCTCTTTAGAAGAGCATAAGTTACTCTAAACCCACATATTTAAAATTTATAGACAAAACAGTTCATGTAACTGTCATACTTAAAAATTAGCAAAACTCCATTAATGTTCTGCTAACTTATCGGGAAAGTAGATGGAATATTTGAACACATCTGAAAATCTGACAGCTAAGTGCTATAGATCATGAATGCACCGTTCTAAGCCATACATAAATTCCCCTAGTGTTTCAAACAAGAAGATAAATAAGCTATACCATCAGATTTTTTTCTGGCAATTCTCCTTGCTTAGGATGATATGTAGACAGAGCTTCTTCATCTACAGAATTTTAAGAAGCATTTCAAACAAAGGACCACATTGGCCAAATGCTCCTTATGCAGAGCTTCCAGCAGCTTCTTTCTGAGTTCGAGTACATTGTTGCTGCTTCACTGGGTTGTTTAAATACAATTTTGGGGCATCATGGACCAGTGGCTTCGTAAGGTTATGATTTAGTTTTCTGGATACGTATAGGAGGTACAGAAACGTCATTCACTGCTGAAATGTATCCACACATAACACAACACCAAAATACTACAATTTAGGTCAAAGCCCATCCTTTCCAAAAATATGATCAGACATCTAAATATGTCTTTATCTTCAGGCCATGGAAATACTGTGTAGCTACCTGCTACGAAGCAGTATGTGCAAATGGAAGTAGTGCTTGTGTAAGACATATGAGCAAATACACATGGGGTGTTGAATCCTGCAACACAGAGTACCTGAAATTATCTACCCTTTGAAATAAGCTGCAGTTTGCATTCACTAAGCACAGAAAATGGCTATAGAAAGATGATGAACAATTTCAAGGGAACATATCATGAAAGAGAAGCGTTAACTGTACAAAAACATGATTAAAATAAAAATAAAAATATGATGTTCTTACTGACCCAGAAGAGGATGTTGGTCCACTGACTGAACTAATTTAAGTATAGCAGTCTCTCATTTAGTTACATACTCATATATCCGAATCTACAGAAAATCCTCTCAGCTGAGTCTGAAATATCCATTCACGTACCCTTTAGAAAGACAGAGCCAAAATCTATGTTTCTTTATATTTCTGTAAAAAAAAGAAACCTACCTAGTTACAATTCTGTCCAGGACCCGGATTAAACTAGAACACAGGCAGCTGAAATGGATTCAGAGAAGAAAAAAAAAAAAACCAAACGACAATCGACCATGTAAAGTTCCTGACTGGTTTTACATTTTCAAACATCCCATTTGTCTGCTGACCCCTATTTGCTGCACTACAGTGGCTGCACTCGCTCTGCAACGTGACGGAGCCAATTTCAGTGGTGCAAACTGAAAAAAAAAAAAAAAACCCAAACAAAAACCAAACTTGCTCCCAAAACAGCAAGGGCTGGAAACATCCTGAAAGGGGAGAAGTTGATATTTTCCTATTTCTTTCTCTGCACTTAAGCTTCCAGCAAATTATACTTTGTCTCTTCATTTCACAAATTAGCACCTACAAGAGCACACTGGCCAAGTTGCCCTCCCAGACAACTGGATTGTTGGAAACCACTAAGTATTCCTCAAAATAACTACATGGACAGCTGTTCTGGAAGCTGCAGAAAAAGAATTCTACTTGGAAGGCTGAAAAGGTTTAAGCTGCTGCGAAAATGAGGACCCAAGCTGATATAGAGATTTAGGGGCTATTGTTTTTAATCTCTCTCTTCAATGAATGCTTCTTCCTACACTGAGTTGCCATAGTTTCAGACTTCTGTGGTTCCTTGGCTGCTGGTTACCAGGACATTTTTATATGCCCTGATGATTTTATGATGTGTACAGGGTCTGAATTTGTTTTCACGCTATATATGGCATCGCACCTTACATACTGAATGAGCTGTAATTATTCTTTACTCTTAAAATAATCTCTTTTGGGTGTTCTTTTCCAACTTGAAACCTAAAAAAAGGATTTCAAAGTCCTTTTTGTTTAGTTCAACATCGAGCTTTCAAAAATCTCTTTGAAAACTATGGCTTAAAGAAAGAAGTAATTAAACTTACATTATCAGAGTTTGCTCCGGTGCTGCATACTAGAGGGAGCTAGTAGTTAATGCTAAGTCCTGTGCTGTCAGTGGGAAAAAAGCTCCTGGGAGCTCTGGAGCAAACTTCTATTCCTGTTATTAATCCACATGATCTGCATAGCTGCTTAATTATTGTGTTGGAGGTTTTTTTCCCTTTTTAGAGACAACCTCTGTCTTACAAGCATGAAACTGATGACAGATATTTATGGTTTATATGGTTTTTAGCAATTCACCTTCCACTCTTGAAGGTGTTAAAACACAGGAAGGTGTTAAAACTGTCTCTAACCTCTTTTCTTTTCAGCATCTTCCCCATTTGGATCGACATGCTAAATTGGGTTCTGTTATGGTACGTTTGCTTCTGTCTCTCCTTTCCCCAGGTCTACGTGTCTCTCAAAAATAATCCTTGCTTTTTCATTGTATCCCAAACAAATTATTCTTTCCAAGTCTCTTTTTCCAGGTTGCCAGTCCCCCTTTTCTTTGTGTCTGCTCTTGGCAAGATCTCTTTGCACTTCTTTCCCAACAAGGCCAGGTTTTAGCTTTATCTCTGCCTCATTTATTTTGCAGCTGCTTTGTTCTCATGCCCAGGCTATTTAGCAACATGTCCTGTGGAGATGTAAAAAATCCCCCCCCCAACAACCAAACATCTAGTCCCCATAATGTATTTGAATCAAATGCCAATGCTGCTACTTGAATCAGATTTCCAGGCATTTTCACTAATTTATTCTGTCCCCTAAGAAAAAACAAAACAAACAAAAAGACATGGCTTTAAAAAGTTTGGACTGGAAGCACTTGGCTTTGGAGAGCTAAGCACCATTACTGATATTCAAGAATGCTGCAGCGAGAAGCAACTAGTCTGTCTGGAAGCAGGATGTGGTCCACTGCAAAATGTTTATTCCTAATCTTTTTTCCCCTGCTTGATTTTTTCTTTCTGCAGGTTAGAGTTATCCATCAGCCACTCTCGCTAGATGCAAAACTATGCTATACCTTGATAAAAGATCTCAAGACAGCATTCCGACAAAGGTAGTCCTGCTGTTTTAATGGATTGTTTCTATATCCACTGGTGCACAATTCTTCATGCCACGATCTGAAGCAGCACAGCTAAGAGATAGGGAATTGTATTATATTAGACTGCAAGAGAATGTTCCTTTCTGTTGGCTTTGCTGCTTGTGATTGCAGTGTGAGAGTGGAATACTCAAACACTCAGAGGTACATTTCAATCCCCAGGGCAGAAGCCTTTTTGCTTGACTGATCAAGGAAAAGTGAACAGTTGTTGAATTACATTAATACTGGTTTTATTTATCTATCGTTTTGTGGATTTGGGTTTATTTTTTAAACTCACTGCCTATAGGAACTGCTGATGCCTTCCCGTGATATTACAGTCAGTAGCTGCTGTTCTCTTTGGAAAGAGATAACTGGTTGGCCATTACTGTATGCACAATTTCATCTTTTTATACACAGGATTTGTTGCTAATAGAAAATTCTTAAGGGCCACTAACCAGTTATATGAAGATAAATTACCTCTGCTTAGTATCAGTGTGAATGCCACTCTTTCTACAGCCTGATGTCACAAGTTTACCCCTGAATTGTGTGATTGAGATCCGTAGAGTGAAGGATACCGCGGGATGGTAAAGGAAGGCATTGTATGTTTATAAAGACTGATTTTACTCCAGAGATAAATCTGCAGTGCATCACTGCCTTATTATATCCTTTCCTTACAAATGGAAATTATTGAATTTCTTTTGCCTCATTTAATTCTTTTTAATCCCTTTTCTTTTTTGCCTTCTGGTGATTGCTTTTGCTTACTAATTGTCCGAGGCTGACACCCAATGGGTGGCATTCAACTCGAATGCTCACAAAACTATATCCACTTCCAAATGACTGCTATTGAAGGAAACGTCAGATATGGCAAAATATTTTTTTTTCTTCCTTCTGTGATGCTGACAGGCTTATGGCATTAGCCTGGCTTATTTTATGGGAAGTGACAACTGAATTAAGATTTGCTTGCTTTGAACTCTTTTGTAGAATTTCGAGACGGGCAGGTATACATCCCGATCGCACACAAAATAACTTAGAACTGTCAAACACTTAGACTCAGCATAAATCTGGAGTTCTATGGTCTGACCGCACACAGAGTACTCTGTTCCTGTGAATTTATATTCACCCAACTACAAGCAGCTCCACGTAAGACTAGTATGAAGAGAGTTGTCTGTGGGTATAAGTATTTCCATCGCTGTCCCTAGGTAATTCTGATTTAACTGGTATATCAGCTCAGGATTTTATCCATCATGTGTTAACCTGCTGCATGAGAAGCATAAAGCATGGCCACAGTGAATGCATTTCTTCTGTACTATACCTTGCTTCAGCCCATCAAAGCAGCACATTTAGAAGAATCATGCTGAGAACTCAGTTTGATTGTGAATTTGATCATGAACGGCAAAACCTAAATGTGCATTATAAACAAGTAGAATAGGGAAGCCCACTTACAAAATACATGAATGATTACTGTCTTAAAATCACAGCAGTGCATTACACAGCGGACTTGATGGCAAAGTCTGAGTGTGAGATAAAGTACAGGAACCTAAAAAATGTTATTAATGCAATTAATTAGTTTTTGTTTCTTTGTGCAGTGTTTGAAAAAAACAGACAGAACTTTAATATAAAAGAGATCCTTGAGGAGACAAATTAATCAACATTACAATACACCAAGTGATTAAGATAAAACACAGGGAGGCATAATGAGAATGTCAGCATCAGTAAAGTCAAAATTTCTTACCTCAACACAAAATATTATTACAAATGTTAAAATGCAAACTGTATTTTATTTCAATGACTTATAGTCCAGATCTAAACATTTTTAAAAGATTTGGTTTTCTTCTCCCACTTGTGTTATTTCCAAAAAATTTCCCTCCCGTGCTCAGAAGTTTAGTTTCCTCCTGATAAACATCCAGACCAATGAAGGTCTGATAATATGGCCCTTTGAAGTCAAAAGGCAGCTTATCTTTGACTTCTGTAAGCTGCTTTATCAGATGTTAAAAGCTGAATTCAGAAAAACCATGGGGTTTCATAAAAACCAAGAAGGATTCAAATACCTCACTACTTCATTGACTAGAAACAGTATGCTACATCAGGGACCAAAACTTTAACTAACCAAAATCTTAGCCAAATTTTGCTCTAACCCTGAAAGTGGAGGTACCAAGTCTTTTCACTGGGATGAAGTTCTAAAAGCCGATGGAGGCTTCCTTCGGCATGACCTGCCAAAGCTAGGAAAGGACTTTTTGCTAAAGGATGTGAGAAACAGTTACATACGCCAGCTAATATTTTTTACCAGAATATGGCAACAGAATATGGTAACTCCTGAGGACTCCAAGTCCTGAAGTTAACAGGTCCAAATCCTCAACAACACTTGCTGAGAAAAGTGGTCAATAAAGTCATTGAGGGTTTGTCTGGGTAACAGCACTGGAAAACACTGAAAGAACCCAAATACTTTTCCAATTCATGATTCATACAGCTCTATTCAAATCAGTAAAACCTTTATTATCTTGGTCAGCAATTCCTTGATCAAGGGGTAGACTGCGAGGTGTGTATGTGAAGGTGTCTCGAAAGCCCAGCCCTTTCTGAAAGACTGAACCGTAACTGCAGTCAGGGTTTTGCATCTCTAGCCAGACTGTGCATTGTATAAAGACATCGAGGGACAGAGAGAAATGGCTGTAGAACAGAGTATCTTTCATTAAGCGAGCAAGGCCAGAGGGACAGATATAATCCTATCTGTGCACCTAAACCAAACAATGCACTCAGATATCTTTCTTCATTATGGGAAAGTACACACATAGTAAGTTTTTGGAACCCCAGAGAAAAAGTTAAACATAGTAAGATAGATAAGTATCTAAGCTGATATATTATTTTAATGGAGGGGGGGGGGGAAGCTAATCTCCACGCTTAGACTGAGCCTTGCAGGTGTTGATTTTCATTAAACCACTTTGATGTTATTGATGTTCTCCCCCAAACAATACCGAACATTTGGCTTCTGCATAAATGGCAGAAACTGCAGTAGATTAAGCGCCAGGCTACTGCCTGCCTTTGGAAAATTGCCATGTAATAGCAAGGGAGCAAAGCACTCTGAAGCAGCAGCCTTCTTTAAGAGTCTGATAACAGAAGAGGATTTCTCATAAAACATCTTTTTAACCTGAACACCCAGGTGGGAGCACTGCCATGTGATACCATTCTGACCTTTACTGCCAAATATGAATGATCTCCACAGAGTACTAATCTGTTCACAATAGTTATTGCTTTTTTTAACAAATCACTTTGGGTTTTTTACTTACTAATGCTTTATTCTTTCATCTGTTGCCTTTGAAAGTTTGTCTTTGTTTTTGTTATTCAGGGGTTTCCCCTCTAAAATGGCAAAGGAAAGATGATTCAAAAGTATTAATATAGGCGTCAGTCAAACTCTAAAAAAGATGAGACTGGATCATACTCTGTACAAATCAATTTCTTCTTGGATATCATTTGAGTTAGAGATTTATGCTAATAGAGGATTTTGCCCTACAAATAAAGAAAAACTACCCAAAGCTTTGCTGCCATCCACTCTGAGCCCCTATTGACTATCAAAATGGTTCTCACATCTCTTAATGGCAGGCTTTACTGAAGTTGCTGAACCAGCAAAACTGAGGGCAAACCAGGCTTTAACCCAAGATCTAATCCCGGTCATGAGGCAGAGCAGAAGGGGTGGCTGTGCTTTCAGTGCACCTCAGTGAAACCAGCAGGCTTATTGGAATGTACCCTGCTTCATCGGGTTTGGGTGCAGGTCTTTGGGATGATCTAGGAATCGGTGTCATTTCTCCCTGTTCAGCCCTGTCAATTTTCTATAGGTTTTGTCTGCAGCTGCTGGACAAACTTAGCCCAGTCACACAATCAGTAAAGAGGAGAAGAGACTGCAGCAAGCTGTCTCCTTCCTTTAAGGCATGTGAAATTACATTTAAAAAAAATATTTTTTTATTAATTTTCATATTTGAGTACCTCCGTATGCAATAAGCAAAAGCACTGGAGACCCTGTCAATAATGTACCTCCTGGATTAGCTGTTTCCCAGTATTCATTTCTTGGGATTTGATTAAGCTAGCTTAATTTCTCAGTCTTCAACTAGCTAGCACTCTTTCTTCCAAGGTGGGCTGCAAAGAAAATCACTTGCCAGCAGGAGGGCAGCAGCTCTCTTGGCTCCTCTGTGTACACCCCACGTGCAGCCCCAACAGGGAGTCCAGCAGCTGAGAACGGATCTGGAGAGAGAAGATAATGAGCGTGACAGAGGAAACAAGGACTCAGTGGCTGAGGAGACAGAGATGGAGGTGAAAAGGCTGAGAAAAGGAGGAAGGACCGGCTGTCACGTTGTAAGCATTTTCAAGCTTCCCCATGTCTGATTTGCCAGTGTGAATATTCTCGTGGTGGAGTTTTATTTGCTTGTAACAGACAGGTAACGTCAAGAAGAAATTCTGTAGCTCCGACATTGCTTAGCTGCATACAGTATATTGTAACTCTACCTACCAATTAGTGTGGATATGCTGCAATTACTACTACCTTTTGTTAATGCTTCTTTATTATTTTGTCAAGCACAAGATTTATATATAGGACCAAATTCCACTTTGAGTTACACAAGTTTAAAGTAAGAGTGAAAAACAAGCAGCAGCATGGTACTGAAGAACAGTCTGGAAAAATACTTTTTAAGGGACAACAATACTACATAAAGCTGACTGATCCACTGGAGGAAGAACGTGCTATTTTGTCAAGCACTGAGATAAAATTGAATAGTCCCAAATTGCTGAAGATCATGCAGGTGCGGTTGTTTTCAAGGATCATGTTTGACTGGCCAGGCCAGTTAAACCCTCTCACTCATACATCACCTTAATCCCAGGTACCGTGAGAGCGTCAGACCAAGACAACCACATCCAGGAGGTCAAATACAGCACTTAATAACCTGCCAGGTATTATCTGCTTTTGCATGCAGAGCAAAATCCTCTGTGTTGTTTGCCTTCCAACCAGCCAGCTAACATTTCTAGAGGCCAAGAAAAACTGCCTTACAAGCTCAGTCCAGCCCTCTGGCCATTATTTGGGCATCCTTGACTAAAGCCATGACCTTGCAATACTCCTGGGTTTACCTTCAGGCTTTGACTAGACTCAGTCATTTCAGCAGGATTATTTCCATGCTTAAACACACACATATGTGTGTGCAGAACTGGTGACTAAGACCCCACCCATACTGATGGGCATGTTAAAACATGAAATTGCTTCACGAGCTCTAATGAGGAGAACAAAGTGATGCCCAAGCTAAACAGGAATTGTTAGCTATTGTGATGATCTTATACTTTTCTCATCCCTCAACATTGACAATCAGCCACTGACAGCGTCAAACATTGGGCTAAATTAAGCTATTTCTGTCTTCTAGGTGAATTATATTTGCTACTAAATTGATTCTATGCATACTGATCCTACTTATAAAGGAATCTATACGTAGACGACTGCACTGTATCAGGTCTTCTATAGAAAGACAGTATATCTTGAAGAAACAAATCCAACCAAAACCCAAAAGCATTTTTTGCACTCTCGGTGGCTGTATTTCCATGGGCAGGACTAATTTACCTCCTATGCAAATCAACAGTTGTGAACAGACCTCAAGGTCAGGGCTGAGGAAGTAAGACAAATAGCAAATGAGAACGTTGCTGATAACAACTGATAAGGTGGGTTTTGCAGGTGCTGAGTAGCTCATCAATCACACTTTGAGGCTATGGAATGGAAGATCTGTCCCAACGACTATAATTCATAAATTATATAATAAAACAGGAATAAAATGAACCTGAACATAAAAGAATTTACCATTCCTCGTGACCTGGATTAAAGAACATGCAGACCAAGAGTATGTGTGAAATAGCGATAGATAATCTAATTTAACAAACTGTATTGCGGAATAAGGATTTGATAAATGAGGATGGTTCCATTTTGAAGAGAGCTTTCAGCATGGGCAGTGTTGTTTAGAAATCTCCATGTGACAGAGCAGTATGGGCATCTGATAACTTCAAGTTTGAACACAAAACATTATGCAATTAACTTATCCTGTAGGAAAACCACACCATAAAGCATCATGACAATATCAGAAAATATCACAGTATCTGCAGTGTTGCCTGGTGGCTCAGGTCCCAACCTGGGATTCAGGAAAAGTCTCTCTTCATGCTTCCAACCAGCTGTGACATGTGGGTAAGCCAGGGAGGCACCAAAGTTAAGACCAGAATTCCCTCTCTATTAAAATACTGTCCCAACTATTAGAAACCAAAGTCTGGTCACATGACAGAGTTTTGAGGACTTGTGATTGTACAAAGATAATTACAAAGAGAAGTACTATAATAGAAATTTCCCATTTGTATGCTTAAACCTGTCATACTCAATAACACCTCAAAAAAAAAAAAGTCTCATATTAGTCCTTACTTCTCTCTCAGCCTCTGTCTGTAAGCAGAACCTGTAGGAAATTGCCATGCAGATCTCAATCTTGAGTTGTCATGAACACCTTACAATCATCTTACTGTGAACTGATCTTACAAGCTTCTGGATACAATGCGTGTCTCAGACAAGGAAGGTGTAGACTCTGATTAACTGTTTTCTGTACAGGTAGCGCTTGCTGCTCCTGTGATTCTTCTAATAGAAAAGTCTGCTATCTGTCTCTTATCCCAGTTGCGTAGTCCAATCTCAGATGTGTATTATAGCTGTATCTTACTCCTCCCTGTGTCTCAGCACGGCTCCCAGACTGCACTTACAGCCCTGATCGCTACTGACTTCGCATTGTTTCAGTGCACACTGGGTTTCAAGATATGTGCAATTTAAGACAGCAATACACTTTATAGTATTTTTGCTAACACATCACATCGACCAGTACTCCACATGTTTACCGATAGATTTTCTTTGATACAATTCCAACAGTTAGTAATTCCTCTTCACTTTTGGCATTTCTTTGATCTCCTGGCAGAGTTCATGGTGCATTTAAAAGCGGACCTCCAGCCTGTATGAGACATCCTCCTTTTACAAAAAACTTTGCTGGGTGCAGCAGTATTGGTATTATACAAAATTTTTCTTCACCTGATGCGGTATCTTGTCACACTGCTATGGCCACCAGGAAGTTACAGAATCCCTTAACAATTGCCTCAATGTGCCTCACTCGAGCAAGTTATCCCCCTCGTCTTCTACAGTGCATTTCTGCCCTTGAGAGTTTCTTACTTGCTTTACCTCCACTGTGAGCTGGCTTACTCCTCGTGATAAGACTATGTCCTCCCTATATTTGGTGCTTTGCCATAAACTGGATCGTATCTGAAATGAACTTACTCTTTTCAGTTTGATTCCTTGCTGCCGATTCTGGATGCATCGCCTGAGCTGGTCCTAGATTTTGAAGTTATCAGCTGTGACACGGATGTTTGACATATCTCCAAATGCCTCATTGTTTCTCATTGAAATACATCACTAGCTGAACTTGTTTGAGAAGATGGGGGGGGGGGGGATAACCTATAGTTTAACCACAGTCTACATGCATAGTTCAGATGATTTCTCATTTAATTTGACTTCCCAGTACCTCTCTCCTCCACAACAGATAGCTTTACCAGGTAGTGAGCTCACAGCATCTCTCCATGGGAGGGCAGAACAAAGTTGTCCCTCTAGCACAGTTTAACTAAGGCCCAGGTTTCAGGTAAAAATCCTAACCTTACCACTTCCTTTTTTTTTTTTCATTTTGACTAAATCCTTGACTCATGGGGTGTGGATGAGGGAGACTTGTTCAAGCCAGCTACAGCTCCATCCTTCTCTAATGGTCTGAGTCCATTCCTCACTGCAAAGCAGAAGTTTCTGCTGCTGGGTAGAACAGGTATGGCTATATCCACATACATATTTTTTGGTATGCATTCCAGGAAGGTCTCTCTGAGTGTTCTGTAAACAGGTCCTCTTTGGTGCTGGGTGCTCTGGTGTACAGCTAACTGGTCTGTGTTCAGCCTTCTCTGCTAAGTCGTGGTGCTTGGTAACAAGATTCCTCGTGTCTGGCCACTGAACGAGCTCTACCAGAGAGCACGAGACTTAAACTAGGTATTAATTCTGATACAGCACCACCTTAAAGTTCTGGTGATGGATGTGAATAGGCACTGAACAAATTAGTAGCTTTTGTGCCCCGAAAGACCATACAGATCATCTTTTATTAGAACACTTTTATTAAAAAATAAAAAAATAAAAGTGTTTAAGATGCAGAAGCACTAAACATGCATCAGAGACAGTATTCAAAGGTTCAGAGCTAAGCTGAACCTTGTATTGAACACTGCTAACTGTCGGAGTCTGCACTTTACCAACATGCCTGATTATTCTGTTTCCTGCCATGTTTATTATTTGCAGCAAAATTATATTAATATAGGAATGGAAACAAGAACAGTACTATCAGAATGCCTGGCTATGAGAATTAAAAAAAAAAAAATATATAACTCAAGCACTTGTGATCACTGATTATTACATTTTCAGTGCTGCTGAAGAGAATTTTTTTGAAGTATGTTTACAATCATCTCCAAGTTCTATAAATATTGCTTTGTTATTGACTTTGTGCCATGAATCCAGTACCAGTGAAAATACCCTCCCCCCTGCCAAAGGCAAATCAGTGCTCTTGCTTTGCTTGGCCTTTGTGCAATTTCAGTATTTGTAAGACTGAGAGTTCAATGGCTTAAAAATAACGAAAAGAGTGTGAAGAAGAAAACTTCTGCAAGAATCATAGAATGAAAGAATAGTTTTAAACGCTAGGTACTGTTTACGTAAGAGCACAGTAAGAATACAGCTGGCAGTATTACAGCTGTTTGAAAGGTGTCACTTGCAGGGAGGAAGCCTTGTTAAATATGGCCATGCAGGGGAAAAAAAAAAAATATTTTTGCCTGTTCACTAGGTTCACACAAAAATATAGCAATTAAAATGAACTGAAATGCCCACTTGATATTAAAGAAAGGATACAAAGTCTAAAATAAAGTGTTTTTATAAACAGAGTGCAGGAATTTATTTGCCATATCTACATTTCCCTCAAACAATGCAATGTCATAAAACCCCCTTAGACAGGAACTATTAATATCTCAGATAGTTCCGCAGAGTTGAACACTGTTGGCAGGGCTGAACTCCTGCATCACAGGAGCACAGGGATACAAGTAGGGCAGTCTTGACGTTGGCTGTCCTATAGATCCCTTTACAGGAAGTTAGAGACTGATTGCAGTCATAATTACCTCCCTTTGCTGTAAATTCTGATCTCTGACAGATCGGAATTATATTCCAATACAGTTTAGATACATTGAAAATGTTACAAATTAGAGAAGCAATGAATGGCCAAAGACTTAAACCCAATTAAGTCAGTTCAATTCCATATAGAATTGAATAGGGAAGAAACTATTAAAAAGTTCTAATTTCTTCTCCAGTTTTATAAGTTGATGTGAAAAGCAAACATTTCTTCTGCAACTACAAGATTTGACTGCAAAAGCAAAGAACAGATATTTAGAATTACTGAGCTCCGATGATAAAAATTGATATATCTTTTGCTTATAGGTGCTTCACCAAACTTAGAGGCACAGCGGCAGCGCAGTTAGGTAATTCTATCTTTTTGCGGCAGCTAGCAACGTCTCTCTGAAACAGCTTAGACCAGTGATTGTGTCCAAGGTGATGGGAAGGTAGGGTGTGTTGCCAATGGGCTATTATCCCATCTTACAGAAGCTGGTGTAGAGGAGGTTGCAGCTGGAATCAGAACTATAAGGTGAATTTGGGGAGAATGTTTGGGGCTGAATATTCTGCTGCATTCTTGTTCATTGCTTCATTAACAAAATCAAGTCCAGCAAAGAGGACATGTTAATGCTATACTGTGTGTGGACTTCATGAGTTACCTGAGAAAGATATTTATTATTACTACTGTGATTTGAATTTTATTGAATAGCATCTAAAGGCCATATTTCCCTTGTCATAGTGATTGTGCTATTATGGCAGAGCCCCACCCCTGGGAATTTTCAATCTCAGTGTAATATTAAAGACGGCAAACACCACAGAAGAGACGCAAGAAAGGAACTTACTGTGCTATTACTACCTTCAATCCAGATTACTGTAGTTCTCCAGGGATATCAACTGGGGTAAGTAGGGTCTAAAGTAGAAAAAGTATAACGTGCTTTACAGTGCCTGTGTCTTCCTCCCTTCCACACCCTGGATTTCAAATACGCGCTCAATCTTAACTGCTAGTTAGCTGTTAGAAAGAAATGCTTCCAACCGGTTTAGTGTCAACAAAAGGCATACGAACATGAATGCAGAGCCCAGACAACGTTGGGCATGGCTCGCAGATTATTTAATGCATGAAGCTGAGACTCAGCTTCGCCTGGAATAAACGTGAGAGGCAGTTCAAGGACAAAAAGGCTGAGTGCAATGGCCCGTCTCCACAGTTAACTCTTCCCCTTCGGAAGGAGGAGTTATGGCTGTTTGACTCTATTGCAGTAGAACTGCAGTGGAGAGCAGGTTTCTCACCATTGACTTAATAAAAACCAAGTTGTATTTGGAGACTTTCTGGCAGACAGGCTTTTTATTTTTTAAAGAATTTTTTTCTCTCGGGAAGATATATAGAAGTCACTCTGAATTTTCTCATTTCTTCCTGAGCCTCAGATATAAGCAGAGCAATGCACAGGTAGTTTGAAGCAGAGTTTTGGTGAAGTTGGGAGGTTAATGTTCATTTAATACCAAGCCCATTATCATTTACCTTGTCACTCTAAATATTAAGTCAAATTACATATTTTTCAGTTTACTAGGAATTTGCACAATTTTCTGCCTTTGTGTAGAGCCGTATCACCTCATACATCACATTGTGAGAGAAAATGAAAACAAAGATTATCCTCAGCAACTCAGCCATATCATTAATCGCTCGGCTCGCCTTGCACTCGACTACTTCAGATCAATCAAGCAACATTTATGCCATTGCAAAACCACCCAAAGGCAGCATGGGGAAATGGCACAAGTGCCCTTCATGACCGAAGCAGAGCTGTGGATACCAGTATTTGCTAGCTGTTTTGATTTTGACAGAGATGAGGCTGGTATTTTCTATTCTCCTGATAGAAGAGAAAACAATGGTTTTTCTTCTAGTTGCAGCATCTGTTTTGACTAATATTATTGCCTGTTACACTGCTGGATAAAGGTCTACCATGCTGTCACAAGAATCCTCTTTTCTTGAACACTCTCCACATACCTCCTGAAACCATGAATCCTCCTCATTCATCTCTCTAGCACGTATCTTGTCTACTTTTTGTTACATGTATTGGCATTTAGTTCAAGATTGCATGTTTCCCAAAAGATTTCCTGTTTCTGTGGCAATACATCTTAATCATTGTTTTTTCTGCCTTTGACCTCACGTCTATTATAATAGCTTGCCATGCAATAGCAATACCTTGGGTCTTTTATCATACCACACACTTACAATCACCTTCCATTGTGTTTTTGTAGGTGATTCAGCTCTATCATCTTGAAACGTTATTTTAACCTTCATTTAGTAACTAGAAAAAGAAATCAGTTACAAGAGCAGAAATGGCGAGGCTGCTTCTGATCCCAGTAAATTGGCCCGGCTCATAATTTAGCATTGTGCAATTATATTAAAATTATTATTTCCAATCGTTACTTTTTAAAAAGAATGTTACCAAATATTACTAGGAGCTAATAAAATATACTTAGTTTCAACAACCTCCAATGAAAATTAAATTAAGCAATTAGCATACTATAAAATGAGGGCATATTAGAAACAAAACTGGTACATATGAAAACTATGGGTGGGTAAGTGGATGGTCATATTCCCCTGTGGGTAGCGTCATGGGGCTATGGTTTGCACTAAAGACAGATAAACCTCTGAACTCTGGGGAACCTGAGCCAACTTTTAAAGTTGACTCATCACTAATTGCAACACAGCCACAGTAAGCAAAAAAAAAATGTCACAGGAGAGATATGGTATTTCATAGAAGAATATAGGAAAAATGTCATTGTACAAGAACAAAAAAATACCAATCTGTGATTGGACTCAGTGGCTAAAAGAAACAGAGGGAAGTTGCTGACAAATTAGACTGATATTTCCAGGATCCACAGCTCTGTTTGACGGCAGATGGGAAAGTTGAAAGTTAATGACAGATAAGATGGATGTAGCTCTTGGTTGGTTAGCTGTTGTTTACATCATGTGAGAGACTGAAGTTCACAGTCTAGGACAAGCAGGAAAAAAAACTTGATAAGGGAAAAAAGAAAAAATACTTGCTACATAAGAAATTTATTCTTATAGATATCTGTGATTGCTTTCTGCCCATTCAAAGTGGATAAGCTGAGTTTTTCCCTTGGAGAGCATTTTGCCAGAGGTCTAACACAACTCCCCATTCCTCTCCCTATAAAACATTGCTCCTGGTGACCATTATCATCAGCTAGGCAACAGGAAGATGAATGGCATAAGTTTTCTAAGGAGTCCAGGATGGGCAAGTGCTGACTGATATAAACTCATCTTATGGCCCCAAGAGTCCCGCTGAAGAATGTGCAAACTACGCGTGATGTTAAGCATTAAAACTAGGCTTTTTCGGTTTTTTTAAAGATTGTTCGATTCCATTGATTTCAAATGGATTTGTGAATTCCTGGCATTTCATATGAAATGACCCAATGGGGAAACTTTAATTCGCATCATGCTGTTTGGCACAGGATCGTCTGCATTCATTGCCTTGATAACATCAAGGTCTGTGGAAAAGTAGTAGTAACATTACGCGCAACATATTTCTGAGTTGTTTTTATAAGGCATTTTGGTCACTGCATTGTAAGAACATCCTTTTAGAGAGCACGCAACATTACAGCTCAGGGCAAACCCTTTGAGGGGTTTTGCTAGAGAAAAGGATTAACTGGCTGTTGCCTGAAATAGCTCAGACGAGTGGAAAGGGAAAGGCATCCCAGTAAGATGTAGCATTGCTCTAGGGCAATAAGGAAGGTGGCTAGCCTTGAATATCACAGCAGCACTTCTGAGCATGTCTTCATAAAGTGTTATTGCTGAGCTTCAGAGAGGAACAAAAGCAGGTCAAGGTTTGTAGTAGGTTTCTGGAGTTAGTACATAGGTCAGAAGCAAGAGTTCAAATGCCAACATTAATTAGAAAATACTAGTCTAGAGCATATAAACCCAATTTGTTACCTGTAACAAATCATGAAACATTTTTGTGGAAAAAAGTGGCCTACACAAAGAATTCAGGACAGCACATTTGTTTTTCTTCTTCCCATGATCCTCCAAATCAGCATGTGGCTGTGCTCTTAGATATGACTTAGTTGCTGTAGAAAATAAGAAATACATCTGCCCTGAATAATTTCTGAAATTTTCACATAAAGTGTTTTTTAGAGAGACTGTGCATATTGTCCCTTGTGTTCCTACATCCATTCAATGCCTTGAAATTGGAAGTCTGAGGAGCAGTAGTTTCATGTATAATAAATACAAAATTCTCTAACACAGGCTGTCTACGCAATGCTGACAGAACATGAATGTGAAATAACACTCAGGAGATCACTCAGAAATCAATAAACTCAATCAGCTAGGATCTTAACACTGTCTACAACAATAATACAGGGAAAGTGATGAACACTGCAAGGTTACATGGTGATTTTAAAATGAAAACAGAATATATCCCCAAAATATTTTCTTTAGGTTGGGGAGCAGAAGGCGAAAAACCAAACTAAACCAAACCCTAAACCAACCCAATCCCAAACTATGTGCCCCTTAGAAATACAGAAAGGCAGAGTATGGGACTTGCCATCACAAACTGGCTTAAATGGTTCCTCATGCTTATCTGACTGTGGCCAGTCCCACGTGCTTCAGAAAAAGATAAACTGCTATAGAAAGATTTTTTCTAACTCAAACAGTTTATAATATCCTAAGTAAAGATGAAGCAATGAAAACAAGATTCAGATTTGCCAGCTTCAATCAGCTGGATTTGGCTGGAAGAATGGACTCAGACATTTTACCCAATATATCAATGTTTGAGAAAACAGTGATGAAAGCTGCAGGTTGATGGTATATGCTAATTTGGGCAGACTACAATGGCTAAAAATTTAGAAGTAGGATTTATTAATAAAAACATAAATTAAATCTAAAATTCCTTTGAATCACTAATCACCATCATACTAATTTCAATAGGAGCAGCATCTGACCAAAATTGTCCTTAAGAACTCTCAAAACCATTAGCTCTTCTGTACAAAATGACTAACATCACCAAAAGTTAAAACATCCCAAAAGAAAATCCTTGAGACCATGGTCCTGCCAAACATTCAGAGGGATTCCACCACGATCCAGGGCAGGGCTTGGGGCCTTTGTACTAAGAAAGGATTGACAGAAGTGAAGCTGAGGAGGCGGTAACGGTTGTGGTAAATCAATAGCACTTCATGTACCCAAAGAATAGTTAGAAACAGCACAACAAGAGAGGGGATATGGCAGCTGGCAGCTGCTCCTAGGAGGGATGACAAGTAGAAGACAAATCTCTCTGCCTGGACCTTCGGAAACACTGGGTATGTCGATTTATAGTCAAAGATTTGAAGAACTGCCACAAAGCAGATCTTCATGCCACGTGCATCAATCCAGCCATGTACATGCGACTTCATTCATTCCTTTCAAATACATTTTTACATCAGCTTTGGGTCCTCCATAAGGCATTATCCAAGCATCACATGACATCTATCAGCGCTCCATTTTACAGGAAAATATGCTGCAGCATAGGAATATGGAGTTTGCTACCACAGAGAGCCTATGAAAGAGCAGAGACTTGAGCAAAGTATCCTCAGTCTCCCAGTAGTGTTGCCCACTCCCCCACTCCCTGTTCTTTTCCCCATGCATCATCACTCACTGATACATATGAAGTTTCCCCAATGCTGGTTACTTAAAACCAGCCCCACATTTACCAAATGAATAATTTTGTGGAACAAGTCATAAGGACCTTGCTAAGTAAAGTTACCAAGTGGCTCAGTTTCGATTCCTTATGTTCTTAATAAATGCATTTCCACGGCAGCTGGTATTTGGTTGCTGCAATTCATTTGCAAACATGATTAAAAATTCAGTCAAGATTAATCTTTCTTTTTCACTCAACTACCTTCAAACAAAATCACCTACAGCAATGTGCATGGTAATCAACCCAAGCAAAAAAGCTTAGAAATGGAAAAACACACGGGTAAAAGGTAAGGTTATTAAAATTTGAATTATTTCTTTCCTACAAAGTTTTGAGATAGTGCTCTTTAACTTTGGATATGGCAGTTCCTCTACATCTGGCTCCACCTGATATGAATAAATAATTGACAGTCATTTGACAGCCCTTTAGAACAGCACATGAAATATATAAATAAAATGTTACAGGATAATAGCTAGCTTCCATACAACAGACATGAAAGAGAATTTGCTTGCAATCTGTATTTTAGAGACTTGACTGCATTTGAAATTACTTCAGAAAAATATTGGGACAGCCAGGTTACACAGAGGAACAAAAATACTCTGAGGGGCTAAGAAGAGCCACCAGGCACAGCCAGCGCATGCAGCACCGGCGTGTCGGTGCGCCTCCGGGAGCGCAGCCTTCCTCCTGCGAGTCCCTGCGCAGATGACAAGGTCTTAGAGGTACGCACTGAGTCAGGAACAAGACCAGTGCGCTCTCAGTGATATATATATGAAAGTTCTCAGAGCGATTATACAAGGCTGTGGCTTGCATTATAAGCTCCTTTTGCAGGAGGGGTTGCCCTAGCATACCAAAGTGGTGACTGAATTCCTCTCAATATCCACCTCACTGATTACAAATGGCTTCTTAGGGGCAAATCACAACCTGAAAGCAAGCATTCAGGACAGCGGGGATCTTGTCCTTTGCTCCAAACAGATGGCTGGTAGAAACCATCAGGAGCAGTACTACTTGATTGCATTTGTTAATTATTATGGATTAGGCATGCAAATAATGCATTGAGTCCTGGAGATACATCTGCTAAATGCAGTATTTTTCTAGTCTAAACACACATGAAACAGGCACAGAACTCATGCCATGGTGCTTGCTGCTGAGTGGTGGCTCTGGCCTGAGAAACGCTTTGAGAATCCCAGATGAAATAAAATGCTTTGGAAGGATACTTACTGTTCTGATGACTATATATATATATATATATATTTTTTTTTTTTTTTTTTTGCATGGCATACCCATATATATAGAAAAGGCAAAGGTGAAGATGCAGTGTTTCATTCATTCCAATTTGGGAGCTTCTCTGGGTTCAGGAACGTTTATTTACTTGATTCTTAAGGCCACTCCTAGTCCTGACCGAGATTCTAGTTGCTTCCAATCAGTTCCAATTTACATCACCTGTCTTTGACCCTACAATAGTAAGGAAAAGTCCCTAAAAATATGTTTCCAGTTGAGAGAGTGACAGGGAATCAAACCTTTCTGAAGCTTTTCTCTTTTGTTTCAAGGGGAGTACAGGCTGGCTGAAGTTGCTCAGATAAAGTAACAGTGAAAATTAGAAGGCATAAGCACATTCACTGCAGGCAGAGTCAGAGGTGCCTTTTTAAGCAGAATTAATAAAATCAAGGAGAGTGGCCAGTATAACACGCTAACAAGAGTTGATTTGAAGCTCCAGAATGAAACGTTTTTTCCTAAAGCTGTCTGAAGAGGATCAGGGCTCCTATTTAAATATGAGAGAGTGAAAAGTGTCTACAGATTCTCAGTGTAGTGTGGAAAAATACAGCGATGGAGAATTTGCTTTTCAGAGCCTGCAACCCATTCTGTTAGGTCGGCAGAAGATCAGAGCTCTGCCTTTTCTTTAGCACAGCACAGTTTGCACCTAGTTCACCTGGCAGAACAGACGGGAAACCCACGCAGCAGGAATGCCGCAATGCTGGGGCACTCGCTACCTGTGCGGTAACTTCACAGGGCTGTTCCCAGCAGAGGAACAGTTGCCCTGAATATTTATCATGAGACAAACCAAAATACATACACACATTTTGTTCCACTCCAAACCAGCTGCCAGGTGAGCTCTCCTGGCCAGATCCCATCCCCTCACAGCTGTTGTGCTGTACGAAGATGATTTTTTTTTTTTTTAAATCTCTCAGAATTATAATGCATTTGGATTTGACAATTCTGTCCTTTCCTTCCTATCCCCTAACAGCAAACTCAAATAATGATGAATATATAATGTGCAGGGAACTAATACGTAAAGTGACAGCTATTTTAGTAGTGTCTCTAACCCATTAACACTTGGAGAGCATTGAGACAGCACAACAGGATGGCCTTTGCTAAGCTGGACTGGGAAAATATGTTTCTTTTCTTTAGGATAGGAACCAAGCATAACGTTATTTCAGAAGCGATAAAGATCAGAGAGATGTAGCATAAGGAAGATGAAATCTGACTCACTGACTTATTCAGGCTGGAATATCCTATTGATTCCCTCTTTCATCACAGACAGCCCATCTGTGTTCAACTGAGTTTGGGTCAAAGGATCCACAAGTATTTCATTATTTAGACAAGTTAACCTACTTAAACAAAAACATTATCAGCTATCGCAGGATGATTTGAAATGAC
This sequence comes from Grus americana, assembly GCF_028858705.1. Classification (NCBI taxonomy): domain Eukaryota; kingdom Metazoa; phylum Chordata; class Aves; order Gruiformes; family Gruidae; genus Grus; species Grus americana. Next base: position 12,739,827 of record NC_072867.1, on the reverse strand, counting down.
ATAAATCCTCTGAACACTAAACAAACAATGACAAAAAGCAGACACTGATGGCAGTAAGTGTGCAGCATCAAAGACTTTCAACAGCAACCACAGTTTACTTCGAAATTATTTGTTCCAGCATCTACTAATGTGTATAGGAACATATCATCAGGAATTGTTGCCTTAGGAGGTTGAAAACTACTATGTTTTCAATTTGCAAAACTCTGAGGTTTGCAGCTGAGGAACAGACACTGGTATAATGAATTTCAGTCTGCCAGTGATGACCCGGTTTTTATTAGCTGTCTCACACAGACCCTTCAGAAGTAAGCCACATGCCCCCCTGTGAGCTGCAGACCAAAGGTTGAAAGCTACCAACTTACTGGGTTTGACTAAATCTGAGAAGGAAATGGAATTTTTATTTCCAGGGAAAATTTTCATTTCTGAATTTTTTCTGTAGATTTGTTCTAAAGAGAAACATGAGAATAATTTTGAAATTTTTTGAAGAGATAAGTTTCTCAAAAATTGTTTCAGTTAAGTCTAAATGTTTTATGTTGATTTTGACTTTTGTTTTTCAATATAGAATTCTTTTCCACTGAAAGATAATTTCAAAACAAAAATCTACAATGCTATGTTCCAATATATCTAAACCACTCCCTTTGATCTGATCAACACATTTGGTAATCACAACAAAATAAACTAAAAAAATAAAATAGGTATTCCATGAAACACCTCAATTCTGGAAAAATGTGGAGTCTGACAAATGCTAGAAAAGCATCTTTCAGAAGCTCCATCTCTGATCTACTGTGTAAAAATTACCTTTAAACAGCCAGCTAAGCCTGCAACTGTAGAGGATGAATTTGTAGAAATAAGAAAGCTTATCAAAAAGAACTGAAGCAAGACACCTAAAAAAACTTTTGTAAAGTCTACTTACGAATACCATTTTGGAATCACAAAGCAAATATACATGGACACCATACTGAGATTTGAGGGCCTGTGAAGAAACAGGTATTCAGGTAAAAACCAGTTAAGGTTTTGCAGGGTTGAGATAAAAGTTTTGTCATTATTGAACCTTAGATATGAAAATGTAGTAAGTGATAATGGCTTACTTTTATATAATAAAGAGCATAGGGTTCCTACTAATTGAGTAAGAAGAGCAATTAACCTTGTAGTGCATCAATATGTCAGGTTTGAAATATTTGTAAATGAGGTAATTAGGATGTTTTAGGTTTAATACACTAGTCAGGTAAGCCTGGGTTTCCCAGGATTCTTGGCAAAGACAATCTAATTCTTTAAGTAAGAACTGTATAAGTTTAATAGTACTATAATATGAGATGTATTATAGTAACTAGCAAAATAACACACATAACCAATTAGTCCGGTTTGCAAATGCATATGGATGGTTTAAAGACAAAACCCATTACGTTTGAGTGTTTTGTTTGATTAGGGTAAAAGCTGTTCCGACATCTGTCTTTTGTGTCTACCAGGTTACACAGGCAGACAACGGTCTGGATTTGCAGATTTTCTTGTTCAAGTTATATCTTCTTTATATATATATTTACAGTATTTCCTATAAGTAAGTTCTATGCAATATAAGAAAAATCAAACTACAGAAAAGCTATTAATAAGCCCAATTCTAGCTTTAACTTATTCTATCAGGGGAAAAAAAGGGCAGGTACAAAGAGAACCAAACCTCTTTCTCTAAGAGACCATTCTCCTGCAAGCCAGCTCTGGTCCAGAAGCCGCACAGCTGCCTTGGTATCCTCTCTGCCATGCCATACTTGTCCTTTGCATGGTAAATAGTCAGGATCACTAGGAAAAATTTACATCGATATTTCCTGATAGTTTAAGAGGACTTTGCACAGATTATGTGGCTCAGAATAGCTCAGCGGATGCAAGAAAATGATTTAAAGGCCGTAGATTTAAAGGCCACAGGGGAACAGTTTTATCTTAATACCAGTCTTGATATTTCACTTAAATGCAATCACTTAGTGCTTGACTCTGATAGCTAAGGTGACTTTTTTTTTCCCTTATTCAACTAAATGAAAGGGTCCCTCAGGTATTTTTATACTCCCAGGTGCCTTTGTTAATTGTGTAATTCATGTGCTATTGTTTCTCCAGTATCATTGCTAGCATTTACGGTTATGCAAAACGATTTAAACATTGCTTTGAGGAACTAGTTCTGCAAGCTGCTACGAACAACATACGCAAACCTACTGGAAGGGGTAAACTTGACCACTCAGGATTTTTTGGAGATTAACAATACAGAAGGGATGAGCAGGGTGTAAAAGAATTCTTTTAAATTTGTGCAAAACAATTTGCAGTGCCTGTCTAACTCTCTGCGTAGTGACCTTGTGTTCTCCAAGTTAATGTGTCTTTGGAAAAAAACTCATGAAAATTAATAAGCCAGCATATTGTTCAGGCCATGAGCGTTGCTCAATATACATCCCTTTCTGTGATATATGCAGGTTATGGTACATGATTGATTCTTGCTTATCATCATTGATTGGAAAACAGTCCTTCCACTTTGTAGCATATTCTCCTTGAGGTGTAATGCACATGAATCATCCCACCAGAGTTACCTATGACCATTAGTGTGAAGGATGAAAGGGCTGGTAAGTATGAGACCCAGGGAAGAGTAAACAGGAAGACCAGTGTGGGCAGGGATTTGAACTGGAAATATTGACTGCAGGGGACTTCTTCAAACACCAACACAGGTATTTTGGTGGTCTGTAGCAGACAACCCTATTATATAAATATGAATCAGCAAGCGCTCCAGATTTGCTAGCAACTGGCAGCCACTCTTGCCTGCTGTTTTGTTCAGTCTGCTCTGCCTAGTGGAATACAAGCATTTTTATAACATTCCAAAAACGTGAATCTTCTCAGCAGGTTTCAATAACACTGGCTAGTTCAAACAGCCCATTTGTAAATATTTCAACTTCTCCAGTGGAGAACAGGAAATTAAATAATTTCTCCTCATGCCCTTCCACTACTTAAGTTTGCTCAGCTTCTTGGTTTTGTGCTAAATGAGTGCAACTTTGTTTCTTCCCCCCTTTTTTTTCCCCGTTTCATTGTTTAAAGCCCACTTCAATAGAATCAGTTCCCCATCTGCTAAGGAAAAGGCCAGGCAAATAGTACGTCCTTCTTAATATGCAAATCCTCATGGCAGCTTAGAGCAAGAATTCAGCCACAGACATATCCATTTAGCAAACAAAGTCAGGGGTGTCTTTTGAAGTTTCCATGCTCTGATTCCAGCACAGACCAGGTATTTTAACTATGTGGGGTGTTCGTGGCTTCTCTTTCTTTCTGGAAATCTGCCCATCCTCATCTGCCTACTTAAAAGTCCATCTGACAACCTCTGTACCCACATCCAAATATTCACTTGAATCAGGAGACTCAGCAGTTCGGCCACACAGCGCCTCATAAAACACCTCCCTCTCCCTAGTAAGCAGCTCTGGTTCCTGCAGCAAAGCCATACAGCTACTCTTCCAGTGCCACACAGTAAGCGTCAGCCCAGCCGGGCTTTTGGCTTCCACCATGCCTGACCAAAGGGGAATCCACATGCAGCCACCGCCTCTGCACCTGCTCCCAGCGCCTGACGCTCTGGTAAGGTTTTTTGGCACAGGCACGCTGCCGAACAAGTAACGCCTGGCCCTGCGCCCACCCTCGTGCCTCAGCACTGGGGACGCCAGAGGGAAAACACCTCGGTGCGACTGTTGACGTCAGATTGAGCTAGCAGGCTAGTGCTGAGTGGGAGCTGATCAGCCTTGCTGGGTTGGAGCTGGGTCCCTGCAGAAGCTGGGCAATGTTGCCGCACCATGCTCAGCAGCACATACTTTAGCATCTTATCTCTGTCCAAATTTTCTTCAGCACCCCTGGATAGCAGAGCTGAATCTAAGAAACTATCAGATCATTGCTTTCCTGACAAATGAAACTGGATAACTTTATAAAGGTAGAAGAGTCATCGGTCTAGTACAGACCATCCTGTTACATATGCCCTCAAAGAAATATCTATGGCGCAGAGATGACATGCAGGAAAAATTATGACCAGCATTATGCTGAATGTGTTTGTCCAGTTGTCTCTGCATAGTCAACTGAGGGAACAGACCCAGAATTTTATTTCCCCATCACCCAGCAGACCCTTGGCCCTTTGAATCCCAGAAACTTCCATGAGATTAGGCTACTGGTTTCACAGCTTTTGAATTGGCAATGCTCCAGAAGTAAGGAGAGAAAAGAGAAGAATCTACCCTAAAGAACTAGGTTTAGTTCAGAGAAGTTTCTCAGAAAGAATCAGAAAAAAAAAAAAAGGAAATGTCACTGCCATGAGCTGGCAGAGTAGGTTTAACACAGCACCTAATACCAGGGGTCAGATGAGTGTGCTGTTCTACCAGAAAACCTATTAGCAGCCTGCAGAAAGGAGACATCCTCTCAATCCATCCACAGAGAGGGTTAATGAGATTCCTTAATTAGATACAATGGAGAGGGGAATTTGGAGCTTTATATTTTAGCTCTGCGGTCAAACAAGACCTTAATACCCTCTGGGCACTGTCTTTAACAAGAAACAGTAATGTGAATAAATCTGACAGGGAGACCACAGAATCTAACAGCGAGAAACCAGATCCAGCCGGCTAGGAAACCACTGTCACAGAGAGACCATTTACAATATGCAGCTGGAGTTTTGCCAGACTTAATCATCTTCACATCATTGTGAGCACTGAATTTTACTTATTGGGCTTCATACACCACAGCCTGGTATCAGCTCTGTATCCAGATGCCAGCAGAAAACTGCTTGATGCAGAAAACCTTCCACTGGAGGGAATTTGATGGCTGAGAGACAAAAGCCATCCCACCTTCCCTGGCCAGAGGACCCACGCTGCAGCTGAAGTGAACAGAGAGATCTGCCTGCTTAGATGCTTACTTGAATCAAAGCAAAGCATTCTCATACCATGGGATCTGCAACGTTCTGCAGGACAAAAGGCACAAGAGGTCAGTGTTAGAAATCTCCTGTTTAATCTTTCAGCATTTCACCTCTCATTAGGAATGAGAAAAGCTTTATTCACATATTTAAGAACGTAGGTTTGAAAGAGCATTTTCAATAGTTTAGAGTACATTTTCTGCTGTCCTAGAATCGCTGGAGTTTCCAGTTGTCTTTGACCTAGATCCTGCATTGATGCCTCACAACATACTTTCAAAAGAAATGAGATCTGAGAGCGGTCAGCACCTCTACAAATTAGGGTGAATACCTAACTCTGTTTTCTTCACCAGGTCTCAGGCTTCATCCTGCTTCTGAGGGAGGTAGATGGAGGTGCTCTCTTTTATAATGTGAAGGCAAAAGGACTTTCTTCTGATAAAGTTATGCACTAAATAAAAAAAAAAGGAAGAGCAGAGGATGATGTAGAAGAAACCTGTGGGTTTGCAACAGCTTTTGGAAGCTGATTCAAAGACTTTATTCTTCAGAAGAGGCTAAGGGCCCCTAAGTAAGAAAATGTTACTATGAGATGTTGAGGAAGCAGGTCTTAATCCTTCCATGTTCTTACTGGTGTAGGCCAGGAAGAATCTCAAACACGATAAACCCTGAAAAACTAAAACCAGACAGTTACCACAAATGTTCTCACAAGCAAAGCCTGTTCCTACTTGAAACATAATTATGACTTCACTGAAGTTAATGAAGTTCTAGTTGCAGCGACTCCAATGATCAGATTGTATTTTTCTCTCATATTCCTTATGCAGATAGACAGCTAGATGAAGCAAGTACTCCTAGATAATTCCCAGCAAAGGACTGCCTTGCTGGATTATGAAGACGCCTATTCAGATGAGAGATGTGTTACTTCTTAGTTTTATTTTTGTACTATATCTGGTAAGTCTGTACATCTCAGAGTACCTGTGAAAGTAGAAGGAAGATCTGCCTTTCCTCAAGAGTGGACATGTAGGTTATTGTGATAGGTTGTCAGCAGAGGGGCTTGGTTTAGTAACACAAAGTCAATTCTGTGCAACACTTGCATCAGTTTTATGCTAATGTCTGATGCTATTAGAAGAGAGATACCAAATCCAGAGACCATGACATGAACACTTTCAGATGTCAGGGGAAGTTGTTTTCTGCAGTCTGGTGTCCAACACTTGTGTGCAGTTAGAGGTGGATCCATGACTGAATGGGTACTCATTATTCAGCTCACACAGGAAATTAATAGTTCCAAAGAGATCTCCAGAACATGACACACAAGTTTCAGACCCTTTAAAATCCTGATGCAGGCTGAAATCCAGGTACTGTCCCGGCCCTGTTCCAACTTCACCACCAGCAGTCCCTAGTCAGAAGCATTCCTCCATGTGAACGTTCATGTCACTCTTCCAAATATCTCACATGCTGCTACAACCTGTCTTTTCTTTCCATCCCTGTTTTCTTTCTGTTCTTGTTATAAGGATTTGGGATGGAGAAGGGGACTTTTCTCACTGACTGAATCTAGTCACGTGGGTAACAGTTTTTGCTACAACTTTCGTGTTAGCCAGCTCCATCTCTGACTATACAGTCAGTCCTATGCTTGAGCTCTTATCCTGTAGCAGTAATCTTAAGGAGGAAAAAAGGGGTTAAAATAACTATTAACTATCCTCTCTGTTAGCATAAGGATGCACATTAAAGTATATGTTGTTCTGCATGTTAATCCCTTAAAAAGCCTTTCTTTTTTAAAGAAACTATTGAAGAGAATCTTAACATTTTTTACTTAGCTCACATGAGAAAATGAATGAAAAGGGCAAACTAAATGAAGCTTTTATATCCTTTGACATCAATGCAACAGGAGTAATACTGAAAAAGCTAATGCATTACCAAGGTATATGGAGATGAAGAAATCAGAATTTTAAAGCAGCTTAATAGCAAGGCTGTAATGAAAGAGGTGGCCTGGGAAATCACTTAGAAATCTGGAGGAGGTGAACATCTCTATCTGAAGGTTGGTACTAAGAGGGGAAGATAATGTATGGGGGTAATGTTTGGTTCCGAGTGGGTGAAATACACCAGAAACTTATACAGTAGAAACTTTTTAATTGATCATCCCAGTAACATATTCCAATGCAGTCTAACTAAAATTGTAAAATTAACTGTGGATCTATGAAACACAGAATTCCAGAGCCCTGCATTTATTGCAAAATAACTAAAATCTTAGGTGGCCTGGGGAGTCTTTCATTAGACAATTCAAATCCTATACAAAAGTCTGCATAATCTTCTTTGGCTGGAAGTTGAATTTGATTCTGCCTCATTTTGCATTATCTACTGAACAAAAAATTGAAAGCTTTATACTAATGGCATGTTAACAAGCAAGTATTAGTTGTGGCACAAAATGCCTTTTTTTTCCCCTTCTTTTCAGATTAATGGTGAAAAAAACCCCACAGTTTGACCTAAAATAAAACAGCTAGTAATTCTGAGCAATCAGGTTCTGCAATTAGAGTTGGAAAATGAAAACTACAAGTTATAATAAATCTCTATTATACCTATTGTAAGGGGGAAATGCATAAATCACCATTAGCTTTCATTGGTTAAAATTAGAAATAATATTGAACAGTTTTCTCTTTGTTTTAATTATACGATGACAGCGTACCCATTCTTTCTTTAATTGAAGGTGAGTGTGTTTTTTGGTAGAACAGAGAGGACAGAAGGTTTGGATGTTTCACAACAGACATCCTCCTGTTTCAAACTGAGAATCCAATATTTTGGTTTGTTTCAAAGGAATGCCACATCCCACATGTACTTTAGGTTGTTTCAAGTTTTAAAACATTATGGGTTTGTATTCTGGGAAAGGGTCAAAATATTCACGAAAATACCTCTCTGACACGAGGCATTGTTTCCCATAGTGCCTTTGAAAAGTTCCTTTGATATAACATCTGTAAATACCTACAAGAGAAAATAGATTACAAAAGTACACATGCCCATTAGTGTGATATAAACTTGATTTGTAAACAAAACCTGTATCAACCTAGGTCTACTTAATTCTTCACTCCCATTTGGGTTTGCACTTCAAATTCTGCTTGAACTTCACATTTCTTCCTACCAATGAACCAACTAGGGAATGCAAAGTGAGCCTGACCACCAAACTGCCAGCATGGAAATAAAGATAAGTTCGAGTTCTTTAGTTCTCTGCAGTGCTTAAATGATGATAAATGTTATGCTATAATACGGCATCTAGTTGAATGTAATTGCTTTGACTAAGTCTAGAAAGAAATTCATTTACTCTAAATCAAATTATTCTGAGGACTTTAGGGTAGAATTTTTAACTATTGTTGAATTCAAATGCTTAAATAACTATAGTGCCTCTATTAGTCTAGAGTGAGAGTATACTAACATTTTGCACACTGAATGACTCAGTCCTGTAACTGCTTTATTAATAGCTTTCCCCAAGGCAGCAGGAATTACCAGGTATTTTAAACATAAAGCAATTGTTTAAGAAACTACTAAAGTTACATGCATAGAAAAAAAAACTTTCTGCACAACCCATCCCAACAGATTTGCAGGGTACATGATTTTTACTAACAGAGTAAAATGTGTTTCCTAAGCTAGTCACATAAAGAGAATAATTTTTCTGGTTGACTGCATATTCAGAGAATTTAATAGATAAATTTCCTATCAGGCCTATTAGTATAAAACCACCTGCTACATGTATCTGCTTCAGATCCAGGTCCTTGCGGCAACATATTATTCCACCACAGTATGGGACCAGTAGCAGTCAGGTTTTTGTATACATGAGAATGCCACCATGCAAAAGCACCTTCCTTTTGTAGAAATATGTTTCTGCCTGACCAGCTGGTACATTTAAATCTGTGATAAAGCAAGAGCCTGTCAGCAACAAGCTTTAAGTGGCTTGTTCTCCTGATCTTGCCAGGAAGTTAGAGGCTTTACTGTCTCTTATTCATTAAATCTTTATATCTATTGCTTAAGTGGACAACTATTAACCTGAAAAGATTTCCTTTGATCAACAACCAGATTTTAGGTATTCTGAATCAGAAAATGTAAGAATATATTCCAAAGGCTTCATAAATAACAAGGAAAACTAAAAAAAAAAAAACAAACAAAAAAACCCCCCCACAAAACCCCAACCAAAATCAACACCACCATCATCTCCTTGAGAACAAGCTATATAAAAATCTAAGTGAAGTTCAGTAAATCATGTAGGAAATTTAATCCTATATATGCCTCCTTTTTATATCTATTATATATATGTACACACATACATCGTATATATAAATTAGTCCCCTATTAGGGACTAGTAGCAGATTTGTAGAAAAAAAGACTAAAGGACTGTGACAAAAATAAATTCTTAGTAGTTTCCAAAAATGATGTGATCTAATGAGAAAAAACCCAAACCGACTTCAAAATGAGATGGCATACACAAAGCTGGCTCTAAAGCTTCGTTTATGTGATAAAACACAACTAGAGTATGGACAATGATTCCCTCTGCTTCTGTAAATGAATATCTGATAGTCTTGAGGGGTTTTTCCAGTACAGTTCATCAATTCTTATCATATTTAATTCAGATACTCTCAAGAGAACTGCAGGGAAAACTGGCGATAATTCAGCAGATAATTCCCCAAAGTGAGAAACCAACACCTCTCTCTCCTTAATCTCATGGCATATCAATGCTTGATGTTTGAAGGAGAATATCCTGAGCTTTGGGCAAAGCCATCATTCAGATGAATAAACATAAGAGGCCCACGTTCTTAGAGTGTCTTCTGATTTTTGGATAGTGAGGAACTTACTGGCATGAGGTAACAAGTTATTTCTAGTCCTACTCTAGCAGGAGTCTGCAACTAGCTGACATATCCACAACATACGGTGGGCCTGTCTGAGATGATTTTAGACTTTCCTAGAAGGTGATGACACAGATACCTGTGAAAGCACAATAAGGAGACATGTCCACAGGACATTTAATGTTGTCATGATTCCCAGAGACTCTTTGCCATGACAACTACTTGCCAATGAAAGATTTAAAATGGTTTATAGATTTTAATAGTATAATTATAAATTAGATCCTTCTGATCTAATTCTGATCCTTAGAGCAGGATATATATCCCAATACAAGATATATATAGATCAGAAGGAACAAAAAAATACCCTAAGTTTTCAGGTTTTTTGTAAACCAGATCAACCTGAGCTTTTCTTCAGTTCTGACTGGCTTGGTTTCACTTCACACTTGCTTAATTTCTAAGGATTGAGAATGCTTTCTCATCATCTTGCAGGATGTCATGGTGGAGTCTGCATGGGCACTGGGTACAAATGAGTTCTGACATGGAGCTACGCTAAATGAAAAGCTCCTCACAGCAATGGCTTAGCAGAAAAGCTGCCAGACCTTACACTGAAATCAAGAGGATCGTGAAGTGAAACGAATTCTAGCAAGGTCAAAAAGCATTAGCAAACTTCAGAGGAGCTTCTGTGCTTCCAGCTGCTAGCAACCATTCCTTCATCCTTACTCCTTGATGTGCCCATCACCCTTGGACAGGGAGCTCCTAACTCTGAGCCTCTTTGAAGTTTGATTTTCAAAAATACTAACATGGCAAAGGAGAATAATAGAGCTGTTGTATTGGCTGTTTCACTGTACAAATGGGCTTTGAAAAACATTTATAGCTACTCTCTAGCCCCTAGCACCTCCTTCTTCTTCAATACCTCTCTGAAATGTAACTCTGTTTTAATTAAGGTCTCAGCCTCTGCTTCTTGCTTTCATCATGTCTCAATCCGTTACTTAAAACTAAATCCTGTTCTTGTCCTACAAAGATCCATAGGCCCTGAAGGAACGTGTGCAATGATGAACGAAAAGTACTTAATTCTGTATTTTCAATTAGATTAAAACTCAGAAAAACTTTCCAAAAGCATCAGTTAACCGTCTGTTACTGTAAATTAATCATTTACACAGACATGATCTAAAAGCATGGCCATTCCCTGAACTGGAAGAAGTATACTTCTTACAAATTACAGTTCTATGAGTCTTACACTTGCAGGATTAAGGAATTCAAGGAATATGAATATTTAGATTATTGGAAGAGCCTTAAGGTAGCCTGAACTCTCATAGTCATTTGTGATGATACAATTCCTTTTCCAAGGGAATCACTCTCCAGCTAAGACACACTGTTACAGTCCAAGGAAGCGTTTACAGGCTGGAATCTCAATCTTTGCAGTCACTTGGGCAACACTCAAAAAGACGTACTTTGTCAGCATGACAAACACATGCAACACAATAACAACCATTGTGGTCTGGTCCCTGTGGGAGGTTTCTGCAGCCTGCCATAAACACAAACACCTAGAGTACCCTACCTCTGATCTGCAAGAAGTTCATCAAACATGAATATGTTTCAAAGCAAACATCTGGCGCAACTGAGAATTTGCTGACAGATTTGTTTCCTCAGAAGTTTCTGCACTAATCTGGGAGTATGTCAAAATCCCAAATTCCACCCACTTTCTATCCAAGCACTTACAAACATCTTTATTACTGTTTCAAAGATCTATCCCTTAATTGATATGAGTTTCAAATATGAAGGTAAAAAAAGACATGTTGCCACAAAGCTGTCTGATAGTTGTAACAGTTGCTTATTGCCTCCTTATGAAGAAATTGGCATAATAAGCATAAGCTGGCATGGTATTTTGTGGTCCACATCAAGGAGATTACACTGTATGTGGGCTTTTTTTCCTTGGAATCTGCTTGTCTGCTGACTGACAGCCAAAAAAAAAAAGCCTTAATGTGTTTCAAGTTCCAAAGATTGCATAACAAGCTCTGGAGATTTCAGAAAGCTAACAATTTTTTTACTAACCGATTTTTATTGCAAACTAACATATTTATGGAAGGGTTGTTTCTTCTGGATGCGTATTTCCCTTTGTTCTCTTGATAAGTTGCTACCTCAAAAAAAATTAACCAAATGGAAAAATGATGCACGCTTTTTGAAAATAGTAAAATAAGGTCATTAGAGATTGGAAGAGTATCCTTGAATATTCAAATTTCTAGTATTCTCATGTATTTCTCTCCAATGCTGTAAGCTTATCTGTGGGCAGGAACAGGGATCAATTTCATACCTGAACACTGGAAAACAACTGCACTCGATTAAAATATATAGCAGTGGAATGCCCTTCAACTGCAGGTGAAAGTAGATCAGAAACCAGCACAGACTGATAAAAGTATTCAGAAAATACAAAATAATAACTAGACTGTTGATGAGGCAGTTAAAAAACGGTGTGTATGGCTCCTGGAAAGAGAAGAGGAAACAGAGACAGTGACCTTGTAAAATGGGTGAGTCTTAAAGCAACATCAAGTGTCTAATAGAGTTGTCTTTGTTATATTAGCTTCAGGCTAGGTTTGGATATAATTGAGATTCATGTAGCGAGAGGGGAGGGCTCCATTCTCCTGAAGGGATTTGATTTTCAGGGAGAGAATAACGTGACTGAATCGCTCACTTGGGCAGGTGTAACCAACCTGCCATATCCAAGTAGGTAAGTTAGGGCTGCAGATCAATTGGGTTCCTTAAACTTCATCTCTGAAACCAGACTATTCAAACCTCAAAAAAGTCTTATTAAACCCTGGATTTTCTTACGGACAAACAGTGATCTTGTACTAAAACCTTTCACTTCACATTGAGTAGCTCTGAGCATTGGATAGTTAGGACAGGACCAGACGGTGCACAGCCAGAAAACACTCCACATCGTTTTTTCACTGATGCTCAGGGCTCAGCCTGGGGAGCAACAATTTTAAGCCTGCTATAACTGGGACTTGTGGAAATGAGCGAGTAGGTAACCATTTTACCTCAAAAAAGAGAAAGAGGAAACTTTTTGCAGTTGGGGATGGTGGTGAACTATTTTGTGTCAGTCTGTAAACATCACTTCTACCAAAAAGAGTGAGAAGTACATGAACTTAATGGGTCAATAGACTCCATAAACATGATGATACATTTTCTTTGATACCTGGGTAAATGACCCAGTCCTGGCTGTATTTTAATTTTTAATGTGCTAGCTATATTAAAATCCTAAATAGACTCCTGTAAATCTATTTAGAAGCATAATGAAACAAAATTCAAATTTGAATAGAGAACGCATTGATTTTCTATGTCAGAAATGAAGCGATTTAGTATTTCTTCTACTCAAGGTGCTACTGTTCTGTGTCAGTACTAATTAAATTCTAATGTGTTCCAAGCACAGAAATTATGTTGTCTCATAGTAAAGTAACTATATCAAATTGAGGGGTAGAGACATTAATGGCCTGATCAGTTGAATAAACATAAAACAGCAGTCCTTGTCATTGCACAAGTACATTTTTCATTAAGATTGACTTTTCTTGATTTTTTTTTTTTTTAAATAAGTTACTAAACAGAGGGGATAAGAGGAGGTGTTATTATTTTGCAACTCTAGGTCATAGAATTAGGGATTGCAGAAAAGCAACTGAAAATTGTTTGGAGGTTTAAAAACTTATTCATCGGAAAAAAATGACCCTCTCCAAGTTTTCATACTTGCAGCTTTTCAGTTATTCACCAGACTCTTGCCTCATCTGCAAAATGGACAGCGTTGGACAGTGAGTTGAAGGTAGAGGATGTGTGTTTACCTAAGCCCATAACAGCCAGGCGGTTGTTTCCCAAGCAAAAACTTCATGGCTTTCGGCCATATAACCCAATAAATAACCTTCCTAAATTGCCGAGGCAAAGCAAGGGTAATGATAGCAGAAATTCACATTGGCAACACAGCAGAGAGACTTCTTTTCTCTCAAAAGACAGTGACCTGGTAACCCAGCTGTTCAGGGAAATGGAAGAGGAACTCTGTCCAGTACAAGCATTAGGACTGAATTTCAGTGGCCAAGCTTTTCTGAAAAGTTCATTAAGTCATACGCGTTTTCCTTTGCATGTGTAATTCCTGCAAAATTCAAGTAACTCTCCAAGAAAGATGCACACATTTTAAAGCTCTTTTCAACTGTGCTACCACTGACAAGGACTGCTGCATCATTAACATACACAACAGTAACACAAGCTGCGTAGAAATTCTATATTGCAAAGTAACAAGTAGCACAAATCAAGAGTGTTCATGGTAAAGAGTCAATATCATTGAACATCTGCATTCATTACAATCTCTCAATTGATGTGCTTTAAATTAAAAAATAAAATCAGAATGAAAGTTTATTTACAGAAAAGAAAGTGTTGAATTCAACCAAAATTATTTCAACTGAATTTTTTTTTTTCTTAATTTGTTTTAAAAAAATCCAAAGAGAGAAAGGAATTAGGATTTGGGTTCATGACTTCTCTTCCTGACTGAGGCTAAGAAAAATAATGAAATGTATTTTCCAAATGACAAAAAAAAAATTACCACTTGATTTTACTAATAGCCTGTACTAACTCCCTTAAGGTGTGTTCAAAAGGATTAGATAATTTTCAATTAGTTATGATTTAGTCTGTAAGTAAGAAACATTCTTGTCTCACCTTAGACTAAGTCTCTCCTTGTTGAGTGAAACCTGTGTGGCCACTCTTTCTTTTTCATTAACTTTAATTCCAAAAGGCCAAAGTGAGATAGGAAGGAGACATGGAGTTAAATCACTCTTTTGGGAAGAGCCTCTTGCTGATGCTGGTCTCCTCATTGAATTGAGATACACCTAACATACCTAAATAACCAGGAGCAAGCCGTTTCAAAGTCTGCCTTCTACCTATCTGCAAAGTATTTTCCTATAAAATTCAGCAAAAAACCATGCAAATGTAATTTCCATCTCCTTCCCACCAACTGAGCCAGCTTCATCCCTGCTATAACATAGATACCGTGGCTATAATTTCTGATGAGAACCTAAAGCACCCTGGCAGAGGTCCTATGCGATGATGGGGTGGTCAGGGGCTGCCAGGAGTCCAAGGCACTCTGTGTTCTGTCAGGGGAACAGCACAAGGTAGGCAGACCTAGGCCAGGTGATATAATATGTTCTGACTCTTTAAAATCTTTCCAAAGCAGCTTTACAGCTCTTGCTTTCAGTGGGAAACGGAGGTTAGCTAATGAACTTGAACCAATATTCCTTATTTCAAAGGCCAAGTGTGCTTTAACAATTTACTTTGGACAGCTTGAGCTTGTGCCTTAGTTTACCTACATGTAAAACTTGAGGAACATCTAACTCACAGGGCTCTGCCACCTATTCAAATTAACGTACTGCTTTAACATGTTCCTTGACCAAAATGAGCTCTAGATGTGCATGTGGCAACAGCTCGTTAGGAAATCTGGTTGAGATTTATGTTAACAGTCAAACCCAATGCTTTGGGCTGGTGCGCAAATGAACACTTGCATCACATAACCGAGGCTAATCAGACAGATGGGCTTCGCCACCAGCGATGTGTCTTAGCTGTCAAATATCCTGAACTTTCCAGCCACCTACACAACACACAGCCACACATGTGAACACCCAGAGAAATTAATATGGATATTAGACTTCACCATTCATTATCTTGTCATCATTTTAAAGCCCAATTTTGAGGTGAGGGGACACATTGCAGCTTTTTAATTACCACTTGCCCCAGCTACTGCAATCACAGACCCATAAAGGAATCCCAGCATAAATTGTTTTTTGCTAATAAATATCAGTCAGGGATAAAAAATGGACCATAGCTCTTTCACCTTTTTATTAATCTATGATATTTGCTGTAAAAGTCTTGATGAAGGGAGCTCTGCCCTTGCAAGCAATGAGGTGCAAAGGAATGCAGCAAGTTCTTTGGATCTGCTGGGATTAAAACTTCCAGCAATGACTGATAGGGTATCACAACTGTGTGAGTGGGGAACTGCAAGATACAGAACACTCCTCACTGCCAATATGTGCAGTATCCATCAACATTTATTTTACTTTATTTCCTTTAATTTTTGAAAGGTTCACTTAGGTACCATTTTAAAAGGTATTTAACTTTAGCAAACAGGCACTAGATTAGGGTTGGTGTGGGGAGGAGAGGGGCATGATTATAAACACCAGTGCCACGCAATGGAGTTAAGAGCAGGGTAGCCATTTTGCACTGGCACATCTGTGCGTTTGCCTGATTAAACGTTAACCATGTGATATTAAGAACACATTACTAGAAAAAAAAGAGTTAAACTCAGCTGGTGTCAGTTTGAGCAAATGGATGATTTACCTCCTGGCCAACATGAAAATACGGACATGCAGTAAGCGGTGGTATTGGTGGGAACAGAAGACAGGCCATAGCCAAGGCTTTTGCTGCAGAGCTCTTCGTGCTCATCCGTGGGCAGTTAACAATAAACTCCTTTAGAGCAGGGGATTTCCAGGTTTTGGAGTGTGCCAGATTTACCATCTTAATCTTTATATTTAAAATCCTTATACACTCTTTGTCATGCCTTTTTTTGTAGTCCACTGCCTTGCTGAAAGAATCAGTTTGAGATCGAGTTTGTTAAGGAGGCATTACATAAAAGCTAGAGTTTGGCATCTAAAGATGGGGCATCCCAAGACATTCACATCTACAAAGGTCCTGATTTTACAGAAGCATTTCTTTTCCATGTTTAGAACAGCACTGCGATCCTCTCAACCAAAAGGACCGGAAAGCAACTGTGGAAGGTTACAGTACACATGGAACAACTACATCACTGAGTTAGTGATGGCTCCATTCTCCAGCAAAAGAACAAGACAGGGTAGAGCCTGAGCTATGAATTAGGGCTAAAAGACTTATGAATGTGTTTGTCAGAATAGCAAAAAGAATTGAAGCATGAAATAGTAATCAAGACTTGTCTTTATATAGGGATTCCACAAAATAACTGGTTTATGGAAATGGTTCTTATTTCCCTTTAACCCTTAAAACTTTAAGATGATGCTATATTCCCACTGCTCATATTTCATTACGACACTTATATGTCATCCACAAAGGAGAGCAAGCTTTCCTTTTTAACCCTTTGAAGTTTTTGCCTTTCCTCAACACTCAGCAGATTAAACTGCATTGATAACACCGAGAGTTACAATTTTTGTAATCCTTCTCCTTTTACTTTCTGATTTTCTTTATTTAAAAAAAAATCCTTGAAAGTTTTCTATCTTGATGAGGATATAATTATGTCTCAGTCTAAGGGAGTCACAGCTCATGGCATTCTCTGACTTGCAGTAGAGGACTTTGGTCCTCCAAGCAGCATATTTTGCTCCTGTCTCATCCTAGGAACAACCTTGAAATCTTTTAACTCCAGAATTAGAATTCTGAACTTGCTCCAGAGTGCCTCAAAAAAGCTGTATGTGAAATGGCTGTTTCCTGTCAGGCTCCTAAAATCCCTAGCGGTTAAACATAATTTTTTAAAGGCTTTATTTGCTATCAAGCACCTGAATCCTGTATATTTTACAAGCTAATGAGCTAGTTTTTGAGGAGAAAATGTAGCTGTTAGGAATATTAACTGAAGTTATGCTTACTGCAGGAGTGTGTGTAGGGTATGTGTAAGAATTCTGCTTTAATGTCTAATCTTGGAGTAACTCCCAGAAGAGATTGATTCAATTTCCATTCATTAAGAGAGCAAAACTTAAAATTACTCTGATGTATACACACTTGCTATTCCCAGCATCTTTCAGGCAGCAGAGATTACTGATGTGTGGCAGGGCCTACGATGACTAGTAATAAAGAGCCTTAAAATTATGGTGCAGTGTGTATTAATGGAAAAGCTTAAGGATTGGGTTGGTGTTACAATTCAGGCTCTATAATTGACAGCTTTTATTAACAGGTCTCCAAACTACACATCGGAAATCTACAACTGCTCATCCCTCTCATATGAAGGGGTACTTAGAAGAATCTCTGAATTATCATTCCTGGTTTGCGTTGCCTTGGAAACTAAAGCACAAGTTTTGAATTAAAAAAAAAATTATGACTTTTCAATACAATAGTTAAGGGAAACTAGAACATTTACACAATATCTGTTTTCATATTTGCCTTAAGGGTCCTCCTCTATCTATGACCTGTGTGTTGTATAAAATAATTATGCTGAGGCAAGTTCTATAAACTGAGAGAACTACAATGACTGTGAAATAAGCTAATCTTTCTGTTATGCAGTCAGGGACTACCTCTGATCTTCAGCCACAGAGAGTCAAAAAACCAAACCTCTCGAAAATGTTTTATGAAATTCATCTTGCTATATTGTGAAATGATGATTGTATGTGGAAAAACTCACTATAAATTAATATCTGTAACCAGCCACAGAGATATGTCTAAGGCTTAGGAAACACCTGTCCTTCCTGAGCATCAAGTTGACTAAACTGGATACTTGTCACGGGAGGATGTGAAACCAGAATACATAGGAACACCAGAAAAAGACAGAAAATTAATGACAGTGCTAAACCAAATCCCAGATCGAGTAGTTCCAAGTGTTTCCTTGTCACTTAGTTCACTGAGAGTCATTTGCACTAATTCACAAAGGTTTCAGCAGGAAAATCTTGCTTTCAACCTGAACTTCATTGGAGATTTAAGAGAGAAGAGGTGAAAAAGTACAGGCTTAAATTTGTTTCATTCTTAATGAGATCAGCTCCAGAAAGGCTGGTTCAGGTGGATTCAGGAACCCAATCCAGTCCCTGCCTTGCACAACATCACTTAGCTTCTGCGGGCTCCACTTCTCCTTCTAGCATGAGATGTGGCATTTATGAAGAGCCCAGTGCCACACTGTGCAAAAATAAGTAATTTAGATTCAAACTCTAATATATTTTGTATCCATCACAAAGGTTAAAGATAGGCCCAATGAAATTCAAACATTTTACTGTAATGTAAATTTTACAGTATTTTAATGATTCTTGAATACTTTTAAAGCATTCTTTAAAGTAGCTGAGCTGAAATAGTTCAACATAGTTATTTCATGATTTCCTATTTATAAAATCTATTTTGTTTGAACTCAAGGGTAAATAAACCTGGGGTCTTGAGGATTTCTTGCAAAAAACCCTCATTCAGTGGGCTCTAATAAGGAGAGCAGATATCCTATCGAGGGCTGTATTTGTGAAATATCAATCAAATATCAAATGGAGAAAAGTGTTTTGATGTTAATCAGGACTGAATTTAGCCACTTAAATCTGACAATGAAACCTGAAATTTTCCCAATGAAGTGTCATACAGCTGCCCCAGAATCAGAGTACTGCACAAACTCTGTGGTTTTAGTGTTTCTATCAGGTGCTTTTTGGAGAGATGAGGGAAGGGAAAGAAAGATGTTATTTTGCCTAAAAATATTTTGATTCTATGTAATGAATCAATTAAATTTGTTATTAAAAAGAAATAAACATCAACCTTGAGTTCAGTGTAATAAAGGCATTCAGAGCAAATGAACGTTACAACGACAGAAGTTCAGCATTCAGATTTGCCCTTGAAGTGCTGGGGACACCATACTTCTGCACAAATACCCTTAGGCAACGAACACAGAAGCAAAAGATGCAAAGGGGGTGGTGGGGTGAGACAGTCGTCGTCTTTGTTTTCCTGCAGCTTTTTCACTTCTCTGTTCAGAAACATTTCTGTTAATCATGACTTGAAAAGTCATTATTCTTTGCAGATTGTAGAATGTTGTTCTAGAAGTTAACACACCTAATTTCCAAATAGCATAGAACTGATTTGGAAGAATGTCAAGAGAAAAGGATGCACAATGCCAGGGGAAGCTTTCCCCAACACCAAATAGAACAACAATCAGGTATGACCAAAATAATTTTCTGGTTTTAATTTATAGAGTTTTAACAACTAAAGAAATAAATTATTCTATATGGTGAATCAACCTATGGACTACATATATCAAATAACATGTTAACAGCATAATTGAAAATATGCTTTCAGCTCTGTTCATGCATCAGACTATCAGAGGGTTAGCTTCCTTGTGAAAGGACCAAAGTCATGACTTGATTGACTAATTACATGTGCTTGTGTATGTATTTTTAGAAGTTTTCAGTTGTTCACATCCAATGAAAAATACGTGTGCTTCAATCAAATTTACTTTTCAACCTAATTTTGTACTTTGCCTGTTTCACAGATACTTTTGTGGCACAGTCTTGACGATTCTTTTGCTAAAGATTCTGAATTTCTAACAAACATTACTGTAATTGTTGTAGATAAGGGCCAGAACACATCTTGCATCATTGAAAGAACCTTGGGAGCCCAGCTAATTCCTTTCCTCTGACTCTATCCTGTCAAAATGCAAAGTACTTCAAGGGGTAAGTCGTAGGAGGAAACATCATTGTAGTCTTGTGTGATTTACAAGAGTGTCAGGACACATTACAGCTGGTATTTACTTCCATCCTAATTTATTTTGAGTGATAAAACACTTGTCCTGTCTATTAGTGCCACACAGAATTAATTGTCAGTATTACTAGACCAAAGGAAAATAAAGACTTTGCAGAAAGGCGGAAGGTAATTGTGCTGCAGAAGCCTAGTGGGGTTTTCAAAAGACCCCGAATCTGAGCAGAACTGCAGCAGACTTTCAGTTCAGCTGCTATTTATAAAGGGTTAGTGAATGATCAGTGTATTATTATTAAGGTTAATAAAAATTTTCCAGAGACAGCAGGAACTACATTTAGTAAGAAGGTCTTTTTAGGTACTGCATTTCAAGGCATTCAGAGGTTATGAGCATGTTACAGGCATTAATTAGGATTCTTTCACAGATAGTCACAAGCACATCAGCAACCCAAACCCAAGACTTTTAATCAATGGCAAATTTTTTCCTTTCATAACTCAAACTTAAGATACAAGTGTGGTAAAAACCTCACCATTTTCTGGCTTTGATTATTTTAGTCCCAATGACACTTTCAATTCAACAGACCTTAGAATGCTTATAAAATTCTTAGATTTTATTTGAAATTAGGAAAAACGTAGCCTTGGCTGACATTCATTTAAGGAAATACATGTGTTTAACTTGAAACTCTCTAGGGCATAAACTGAAAAGGGAAACATTCTTAATGAAAAAGCTGCATTCAATCTGACAGTTATAGCTTTGTTTCATCCAAGAAGTTACCCACTAAGTTAATCATGTTGGTTAGTTGAATGAAACCGCTCAGATTACTGAAATCATTTTATTTGTCTGTGTTTTATGCAAAATGCTTTTATATATATATTTCACACATGATATTCCCAAATGACATAAGCACACACTTTGGGCTACAATGCCCCCCCAAAAAGATGTAGTCATCCTTAAGCCCATGACATACGTACTCTCTTGAACTTCTACAGTGTGTTATACTTGCGTTCATCCTCTATTCCTAACTCTTTAAACCATCACAAAGGAAATATATGTTTTCTGTAAAACCTTAGAAGTGTATACAAATTCTAGAACGGGTCTGCAACAGAATGCATTGGAAGTGTTGTACAAAGCCTTCTCTTTCTATAGAAAGTTCAAATAAGGAGCTTCCTCTGTCTCATTAAATCAGGAAATAGAACGTGAATGTTTGACTCTGAAAGGTTTATTACTCTATACTCTATTGATTAATAGTAAAACACTGCATTTCTTAATTTACAAGCAAGTAAATCAGTTCCTAACCTATTATACAACACTACAAGAGCCTAACAGATGTTGTAATAAGTCTCTGGGACAGCTGCAGAAGGGAGAAGGTTGGCCACTAATTTCAGTTTTCCTGCAGGTATTTTTCCCTGATTACCAGGGCCTCTCTGATTGAGAGAAATCCCTGGTTAAACAACAGTTGATATTTCTACCACATTACCTGTTCTCTCCTCACAAATTTGGGAGTTTTTCAACCCATTTCCCAAATAAGGTCATTCAGATTCCACCACACCACATGCATCCCTTAGTTTAAACTGGTTTAAGTAGGAAAAGAAGCTATTCTGGCTCCTCTGTATGCCTGTTTTGCTCCTGATGCCTTGAGAACATCTAGGGCCAGTCCTTTAACAAGTGCATCCCCTCTTTTCACTTATCTACTCAACCTACTTGTCAAAAGTCTAACAACTTTTTTGGGGAGAGGTTGGAAGAAAAATCTCCTCTTCCTGTACAGTTCTAATATATTTGCAATTTATATAACAAGTCAGATTTTTAGTTTTAGTTGTTACTTTGTCTCAGGTTGTTTTTTGCTGGTTGGCATCAAGTCCTACCACACAATGCCTCAAGTGGAAACGTTATCAATTCCACTATTAATAAGTTTGCAAAAGAGACATGAGATCCAATTGAGTCAATGAGGGAGAATCTCTTAATTTCAACAGTATTAGGCTGAATCCCAAGCAAAGACAAAGGATTAAGTATTTAATGCCACGAGGTCATTTTTCCTGTATCTTATTTACTTTCTTCAGCCCCAGAGGGAGCAATTTGTATCAATATGGTATTGTACATCTACAGATTCCACCTGAGAAAGTGATTTTAAAGAAAACTGTCCCAGTTCCAGTATGGAAGTAGGACTCCAACCACTGTTTGCAGATTTACTAACACTATGATTACTAAAAGATGAGCATTTTTAATTCAGTGGTCCATGGCCACCCTGATACTGCTTACTTAGCCTTGCTTTACAGGCAATACATTTTTAGTTTTGTAATCACATGCATTTTTCTTAAGGAGATTATTTTTCCAGCACAGTCTAACACAATTACTCCACATAATCATTGCTATAGTTTCCTTACTGCATAAATATTTAAGTCTATGCTCTAAAAACCATCATCTTGCAAGAGAACCTGCAATCAGTCTGAATAAGCTTCACATGAAGATGCATTTTCTCCAACTCTGGTGGAGTTTCAACAACTAGAAATCCATATTTTTCAATCAAACGTAACATATCTCAAAAAGTTAAGGGAGAGTCTTGAAGAGATACTGACTTTTTTGTGCATGATAAAATAGTATTACTTTAGCAATATTTGATGGGCTTCCTCCATTTGTGCTGAAAAGATGTGGGTGTTAATATCTGTAAGTCTGTTACATTTTTGTCAGGCCAGAGACTTTGACGTGGAAGTTAGCCGAAGTAAGAGTGACTTATCAAGCCACTTTGTGCCTGGTGTGAAACTATGACTTGCTCCATTGAACATGACTGAACACAGCTTTTGTTAACATGAGTGGTTTTTGATAACCAGGAAGACCAAAGTGGTCATCATCAAACCTAGAAATCAAAGGAATTTATGAGAGATCAAAGAGGTGAAACACCAGTTCACAAGTTACTCTTTTACAATCTTCGTGGAAAGTACTAAATGCTTTGGTCTAACACATGCTTGTAACAATTTTTTAAGGTTAAAAAGAAGTCCTACTGATTTTTATTAAAAACAAATATATTTCTAAAGAATATTAAATACCATCATTAATTCTTACTTAAACTTTTATGGTGCCAAATCAAGCATTCAGACTCTAGGAAATTTCAAACCCTGAGTTTTTTTCAGATGTATCAATTCAGCTACAATGAACACCATATTTATTGGTGTCCTAAACAGTATTAGTGTTTTGAATGTCTTTCTCAATACAGAAGTTACAGAAGATGAACTGCTTCATTATCTAACCATTCTACCTTAACTCTGAGGACCTCCTTCCTAAGCTCCCTGCAATCACAATATATACCGCATGCAAGTCCTTTACTGCAATCACTTCATGGATCTCTCTCCTTTGCCATGGACTGGGGCAGCAGGTATGTTATAAAATATAATGTATCAGCCTGTTTAACACAGGAAGCATTTGTTAAAGAAAACAAACAAACCCACAAACACAAGCTGACAGGCTTCCTGCACAGCTTGAGCTAGAGATTCTTTTTTTTTTTTGAATCCAGAATTTCAGGAGAACCCACAGAGACATCTTGTGCCTGGATAATATATAGCAAGTCATCAGTACAAATGAGGGGCCGTGGTCCTCCTCCTTCTTTGATCCAGTCCTCTTGGGACACCAGAAACATAGACATCTGGCACTTACCAGCATCATGGCTTGCAAGTTCAAAGTTATTATCTCTCTTGGCTTTAGATAGCTCAAGAGAAGGTGGCAGTGGAAGCTCCTGCTACTGTGCACCCAGACTGGCCATAGTAGCATCCTGTTTTTCCATCAGGGAGAGTCTACTGGTATTTTGGAGTTATCATGTCTTATTCAATAAAATATTTTAACTAACAGCTACTGGTAGGCATTGATTCTTGAATCAAACACCACTGTGTTACGCGCTGGTAACTGCATTGCAGCAAGGAAACCTTTGGACAATATTTCTGAGCTTTGAAACCACTCAGATTCCTATCTGAGTGCTCATTTTTCAGTAGGAATTAATTGGATTCAGTTACAAAACAGGAGTTAAACAGCATTCAAGTATTTGAGACAGAGTTTAAATATTTCAGGTAGGCACAATGAGTTGAAGTACCAGTTTTGTGAGCTGGTTGGAGCACCCTGAGAGTGGTTTAGCCATAGGCAGCAAGAGGGGCTGTAGGCTACCTCGGAGAGGTCAGACTGGAATTTTTTCCTGTTAAACTAATTCCTCAGAGCATGAAAACGTTTCCCATTTCCCCATATTAAATACCTGTCTCCCACTCAAAACTAGATACTACTCTATAGAATTGATATTAAATTGGGAATTCATGGTCAAATTATGCTGTCACTTATTTTTCAACAAATCTTTTAGAAGATGGCCCAATTCCACCTGAATAATTGAAGTATTCGCTATTACGCTAGGATACTCAACATAGCTAGAGCATTGCTATAACTGCCTTTGTCTAAGGATATAAAAAAAGAAGGTCTGTAGGGAGACGTGCAGGGTTTGACATAGCCTAAGACTACTCCACAGCAAGGGGCACTGTGTCGACGATACTACAGAAAGCAATGAGGGGGAATTAGCCCCAAGGACAGAATAGCTGCCTGCTGACATTATCTGCCTGTGAGCGCATGCCGAGCAGTACAACAGCAGCTGGTTTCTCAGAGGACTTGTCGTATATCCAAGTGTGCTGGTTCCTAGAGGACCTTTTGAAGAGAGCTCTCCTGATGCCATTTGTAAAGGTGAACAAAAAAGTTTTGCTATCATTTCCTTAACCACTAACTGTGAAACCAAACTGACCATTACAGATGTGGCTTACAGTGTACATCATTAACCCAATACAACAGCTGCCATCACACAACCTCCCTTATTTTGTGGTGATATTGTGCCAAGGTTTACAGAAGCTATTTTTGTGCTCAGTGTTACTGCTACACAAGATAATTAAGACAAACATGCACTGGACTGGAAGGAAGTGTGTAAGAAGATCTGGAAAAGTATCCCTGAAGCTATACTAGCAAAGAAAATAAAGTTTTGTTAGTCAAAAAAGCGAGGTCACAAAAGGTGAGATTGGCTCAGAATTTACTTATCCCCACTCTCATCACAGGATACTCCTTAAAATTATCAGTGCCTCAAAGGTACACTAATCTTTAAGGAATGAGAGCATGTGATTTTTAAAGGTAGACACATGAAGTAATTATAAGTTTCAACAAGAAAATGCCACATGTGCTCTTCCTCTCTGTTCTGGAAAAAAATACCAGCCGCTTGACTGAATGTGGCACGTGACAACTTCAGAATGGCTCTTGACATGTCTGGTAAAAAGTAGATGACTTGCCAGAGAAAAAAAAAATAGGAGAGATGCTGGATAAGAGACAATGTCAGAGAGTTCCAACCTGGGGACTTGTGACAATGCAGCCAGCATTCAGGAGAGTAATAACAGTGATATTTACCTTTCTGTGATCTGACCAAAAGCTCTTTAGAAAGGGAATTGTCTCCCAATACCAGTCAATAGAGCAGATAAAAACATCTGCCAATTTGTTTAGCTTATGACTTGATTTCAGAGTGCCACATGTTGAGCCGTTGCAGTCTTTGTTAGCATAGGTCAGCTTTGTACCTTAAATAGCAGATGAAAACTTGACTTAACCAGCTTACTGAAGATTCATTCCCCTGGGGTAACACACAGGTATTCTTTCCCTCTCATGGAAGGAGAGGGATGGACCTAGCAGCAAGGATTCATAGCTGAGACATCTCTACATCCCAGTTGGCTGCTACAGTAGCCAAGCATCATTTAGACAGGGCAGCTATTAAGCGTTCAAGGTGTTATAAAATAGTCTGGAGGATACCACTGTCCTGCATCAAACACACCTTTAGAGGAAAAAACAAAACAAAAAACCCAAATCACAAGAAATCCCAAACCAAACCCCAAAATGAAAACCCCACCAGCCCCCAACATGACCGGTATTTGTCAACCAGTTCCTCTTCTATCAGTTGAGAGCACCAACAGAAGTTGATTGCAATGAAGATATTGGAGTGCCTGTCTAATACCATTCATTTCCTTTTCAAAAAGAAGAAACTAAAATTCTTTTGGTATATACGTCTTCATCCAGACTGCTTTGGTCTGTATGATTTCAACGGTCAGGCACCTACTTTGAGTAATGTATTTTTCGATCCTTAATGGACATTCACAATAGAAAATTATATCTTCCTGTCCGTAGGTAAAGAGGTCACTTGTGGGGATTGTCACAGTCACATTGGGCACACTATAATACTTTCCAGCAAAACATCTTCATTACTAACCATAAAAAAAGAATCTGCATAATAGCCAAACAGGTACAAAAGGGAAATTATTTATCTTTAAGCTTAACTATTTCCACACTTGCATGATATTTACACAAACACAACTTTATTAAGCTTGATTTTCTTCTAGGATATTTCTATGCCCGCTATAGTGATTTCAACAAAAGGAATCTGGAGAGACATTAAAACATTATTATGGTTCATTCACATTTTACACAGGGGGAAATTACTACCCAGAATGCAATGCTGTGGACTTCAATCTCAGTGATTACGTCAGGAATTACTCCAATGTTAGGTACAGTGGATTGCTGATGAAATCCACTGAGATTATGCTGATATTAAATTTGCATAAGGTCAGAATCAGGCTTTTTGTTGCTGGAGAAATATAACCCACTTTGGCTTTCACAGGTGCTCTAGGGCTGGCTCAAGAATCCATATGCACAGTCATTAGCTGAAATTTGTGACAGATTAATGGAACAAATCATATTTGAGCACTGAAATGCACAAAGTACACAATCACATTAAAGTCAACAAGACATTCAGAAAAGGATGGGAACTAAACATACTTTCATTGCAGGCAATGTTAAATATTGAAATTTTTTTTTTTTTTAGTGTTGTACTATGAAAACCATCTGACATCTCATCTAGTAACCTGCTGAAGTATAAAAAAAACCAAGCAAAACATTTATCTGCCTTTTAAGCAATCTACTTCTGGAGTACATTGTTATCTGTTCCTCTCCTAACAAGTAAAGCTCATCCTTACAGAAGATGATCAGTAGTATAAATCAACATAAACCTTGGATATTTGAGGAACTGTATTTTTTCCCCCCCACTTTCAATGCTGTTCTAATGGTGATGTAGAAGGGGAAGCCTGTCTCTAAGATGTGTTTTAATGTGTCCCTTTACTGTACATCCAGCCAATTCTGCCTCCCCATCATCTCTTGCTAGTGCAATAAGTAGGTGCAGTGAAGTAGTATGTTGCCACTGAATTCCAGTGGGACTGAACCATTTGCAAGGTATTTGTAAACAGCAAGTACCCATCTCCTGCTGATTCCTGTGATGAAAAAGGACCCTAGTGAGGCTGTCAGCTTTGCTCAGCCCTTCTACAGAGATAGACACTGCCTTTGCTACAGGGAAAAGATGGAGAGCAGATGGGAGGTGGGCAAGCAGGGAACGAGGACCCAAAAATCTGACAGTATGTCTGCAGATGATTTTGTTCTTGTATTTGGGGCACCAAAGCCATGCTTTGCCTGCAACACTAGAAAACTCTAAGCCAGCCCCAGGTATTCTCCTTTCAGCACTTTATATTAATCAAGTATTCTGGCTTTAAGACATAACATGCCTGAATAATCCATGTATGGTCACTGTATGTCTGCTGTTGTGGCTGCCTTATAAACCTCAAAGTGCTAGGCAGCAGATGAGTTTCAGTCACAGCTGCAGAAGCTGAAAGTCCCATCTAGTGAGTACTTCTGTACTGTAAGATAACACTTTTTGCCTTAGAAAAAGCAAGTTCAATAATGATAAGAGACCTTAACTGTAGGCATTATATCATCCCCAAGAAACTATCCCATAGAATTCAGAAGAAATTGGCAGATATTAAATTAGCTGACATTCTTGTTTATTCTGTGAACTATATGTTTGAAGTCATAGCTGACTGTAATATTCTGATGGTCAATGTGTGCTTCTCTATTACTTTCCATTTATTACACACTGAACAAAAGGCTAGAAAGTGCAGACATCAAGGGGAAAAATTTTAGTTTCACCACACCAGCTAAAGCCGTCAACTATTGAAAGCAATGATAGGTAATCTATAAAATAATTTCAACAACCCCACAATAAAAGAATCCCACTATCAGTGCAACCCAAAAGTACTAGTGGCTGGAAGAGAATTTATTCAACAGTGAAAGTTAGTCCACAAGACAAAACCTGATGTTCTTACAATATAAACCACATGGTTTTATGACATGTAGACCAGCAACTTCAGAAATCACTGTGGAGGAATTAAGGAAGTTTTAATCAAGATCAAAGTTTGGGTGACATTACGAGGTTAGATATGAAGACTAAAACTGTCTGACAACAAAGGAACACTGTCTAAACCAAGTTTAAACAAAGTTTGACAAACACTCTGGACATGGAGCCCAACTTACCTAACCCACTGCATTCAGGATAAAATAAAGTTTTCAAGTCACCCTCCAAACCAAGTCAGATTTTTTTATTCTGTCTTATCAAGTGGATTCAGAAATTCAGAACTCAATTCTTTGTCTCTGGTAACTGCTGTAGCAGCAAACTTTCTATATCTTTCCAGCTTTTCGTGTTTGGTGATCAACCTCGATGGAAGTTAGTAACAAATCCCTGGGGTTGTTTTGGCAGCCAGCAGAGGCAGCAGAGACATACACTTTCAGCACGTCCCTTACACTTTCAAATCATAGAATAGCAAATGTTAGCTCTGCGCTGCCAAGAGTTTCCCTTATGGTAACATATTCCCAGGGTATAGGAGCCACACAGATCACTTATGATGCAGAACCAATACAGAAAGCTTTACACAGAATGCCAAATCCTGCCCTCTATTTATATTATTTGGTAAACTGAGATTTCTTCTGAACGCTGACAGAATCTATGAAAATAAAGGGCCTGTAACAGCCTTTATTGTAAAACTTGCAACTAATATTTATGACCAAACCTATTATTTGGGATTTTACAGTGAATTAAGGACTTGGCAGTGTTAGGTTTACGGTTGGACTTCGTCATCTTAAGGGTCTTTTCCAACCTATATGATTCTATGATTCTCCAAATACTTTCCAGACAAGTATGACCGTATATAGTAGTAATTATATTGTATGGTAGGTGTAGGTAGTTAGGGCCCGGCGGCCGGAAGATGTCGCGCTGTACGGAAAGATAAGACCCCTCTCCTAATAGCCAATAGTGTTTAATTTACGACGTAAGCAGACGGATGTGATGTTGTAAACCTAAGCTATATAATGCTGTGTTGCCCACCAATAAAACGCCATTTGCCGTCCACCACATTGGTGTCTGTGAGCTAATGGACCGAACGACCCGGGGTTGGTCGTCGTGCCGTTCCTGAACCAGGTCGTCACGCCAATGACAGGCGACAAGTGGTGCTGAAACCCGGGAACACTCGCCTGGAATCGGGTGAACGGCGGCCGGAGTGGCAGGACCAGCCCGGCGGGGAGGACGCTCCCGGACCAACAAGGAGGATGGAAGCCCTTGTGAAGGTCATATCTCAATTACATAAGCAGTGGGGGATTGATTGTAAACCTAAAGATTTTACTCTCGCAGTTGCGAGACTTTTACAAATTGGGGTCATTGACCAGCCAGTGGATATTCTCCACCCTGAAGTGTGGGAGAAGTGCACTAAAGCGTTAGCTGAGGAGACGATGTCCTCGGGTCGTGGGAAAAACCTTAAATCATGGGGAAGAGTGGTACACACCCTGCAGAAAGCTATACAAGAGCAGGAGACCTGGAGGGCGGCAAAGAACTGTTTGCTAGCCACCCCGAAATTGGGAGTCGGGGCAGCCACACAGACTTTGCTCCCCCCAGACGCTGATGATTCTGCTGAGCCTAAAGATCTGCAAGAGGGCGACACGTCCCCTCAATCCCCAAGCCCCGACCCGCTTACGGAAGGACAGAAACGAGCTAAATCCTTCTGGGGTGCGCTAGCCGAGGAGGCCAGAAGCACCGCGGAAAAATCAGAACCTAAAGAAACCTGGACTACGCCACCGCCCTACGCGCCCCAAGATGGCGCCGAGCACAAAGAAGAAGGGCGGGGCAAGGATGCCTCCGGCGGGAACAGGGAGGAAGCGCTAAAATCAACAAGCGCACACAAACAAGGGGAGGAGAACGAGGAGGAGAAAAGCGGCGGGGACGAACGGGGAGAGAAGGGGGGCGTGAATGAGGGGCGGAAACCCAATCAGAGCGGCTATCGGAAAAAATGCCCTCATAGGGCAAACACCCTGTCGATCAGAAGGCGAGGCGGGTCAAGATGGAGGGAACGACCCGCCCGCAAGGGAAGAGGGCGGGGCCGGAGCCCGGCAAAAAGGTACCGGAACCCGGAAGTAACCAGTCAGTCGAGTTCCGACTCCGGATCAGACACTTCCTGGGACGAGTGGCTTACAACTGATTCGAAGTTAGAGGAGAAGGAAACGAAGATAAACAGAGTCAAGAGCCAAAATATTCCCATCCAAATTAAAGAGGAACCAGGAGGGGGAGAAATCCCTCTCACGGACTGGAGGAAAATAAAGACCGCATGCGCCGACTGGGCCCCATCAGCCGCACTAGCATTCCCAGTCCGGGTGACGGATGGGGGACAAAGGGTCCACTGGCCAATAAATCCTAAGGATATACAAACGATTGTTAAAGCAATCGCAGACAAAGGGCTCAATTCTGCCTTGGTTTCCACCCTAATAGACGGGATTTTCAGAGGAGACGATGTGCTCCCATTCGATATAAAACAGACTTGCAGACTGATCTTTGACGGGGCAGGAATGATCGTTTTTAAACAAGAATGGGAGGACAACTGTACGAGGCAACTAGCCCGAGTAACTGGGGCGGACCATCCACTACATGGCTCCAGCCTGCAGCGGCTAATGGGTACCGACCCAACAATGATTACCCCCCATGCGCAAGCCCAGGGCTTGCGGGCCCATGAAGTTATGACGACTACTCGTGCGGCCAGAGAAGCTATCCGTGTAGCCTCCAGAGTTGTCGCCAAGCCATCGCCATGGTCCACAATAAAACAAAGTGAAAGTGAGAGTTTTACACAATTTGTAGATCGCCTCCAGGCAGCGATCGCCTCCTCGACCCTGCCTGTGGAAGCAAAAGGCCCGGTCCTTGCAGACTGCTTGCGTCAACAGTGTAATTCGAAAGCCAAAGAAATCTTACGGTCTCTGCCAGCGGGATCAACTATCGCGGACATGATTAAACGTGTCGCGAATGAAGAACATCTAGCCCCGATTCAAGTTGCCGTTCGCACCGCAATAGCTAATATGATAGTATGTTCTAAATGTGGCCAGGCAGGCCCGTCGTAGCAAACTGCCCTCGGTTTAGGGACCCGTCAACACTGCCCGCCCCGTGTCAAAATCGACCCAGAGGACCGTGTTGGGCTTGTGGAAAGAAAGGGCATTTCGCCAGGGAATGCAGATCTAAAAACCAGGGAAACGCAAAGGGGAGGGGGCACCCGGGCCCTGTACAGCCCTCTCCCACTTGGGACATAAGGCGGCCCAACTATGCCAACCCCGAATGGGGTGAAGCGCTCCCGAATCCGCTGCCCCCTCGACGGGCGACCGACTTTATGGTTCAACCGACAATCCAGCCGAACCCGTCCCTGCCTCAGGGACAGCAAGTACCACCCCTCGGGGGCGAGACCCCAGGGTGGCCCTGACAGTAAGGTGTGATAACCCGCCAGTGGTGTGGGGAATCTGTTCCCTCTACAATACCTCAGATGGCACCACCATTAGCGTCCCCTTTTTGATCGATACCGGAGCAGACGTTACCGTTATCCCCGAAACGAACTGGCCCCCACATTGGAAATTGGAAGATGCCCCCTTGGTGGGTGGAGTCGGAGGATTAACTCGAGCTCGGAGAAGCGCCCAATTAATAGCAATTACGCTTCACACAGAAAAAGGACCAGAGAAAACCATCAACCTTTTCCCATATGTCATGTCAGGAGTCCCACCCCTGTTGGGAAGGGATGCTCTGGCTCTATTAGAAGCCAGGGTGACAAATTTACCATAAGGACCACTGCTACACACCCACTTCTACCAATTAGACTGACGTGGAAATCGTCCGACCCAGTGTGGGTCGAGCAGTGGCCCCTGTCGAAGCCTCGAATGGATGCTCTTCTTGAGCTAATCGACCGTGAACTACAACGAGGCCATATAGAGCCTTCTACTAGCCCATGGAACACCCCAGTCTTTGTAATACCCAAACGATCGGGTGAGGGGTTTCGCCTCCTCCATGACCTACGTAAGGTAAACGAGAAAATTCAACCAATGGGTCCCGTCCAAACGCTGTTACCTATGAACTCTATGATACCGGAAGGACAGCCTTGCGCTGTTCTCGACATTAAAGACTGTTTCTTTTCGATACCCCTGCATGAGGAGGATAGAGAACGATTTGCCTTTTCCATCGTGTTCCCAAATAGCCAACGCCCCAATTTACGCTTCCAGTGGAAAGTACTGCCCCAAGGAATGATTAACTCGCGTACTATCTGCCAAATAACGGTAGATCGGGCACTGGCACCGGTTCGACGCAGCGACCCGACTGCAACTATCATTCAATATATGGATGATATTTTGATCGCCGCACCGTCAGGGAGTCGGGTGGACCAGCTGGTGTTGACAGTTTCAGACACTCTAAAAACAAACGGGTTCGAAATCGCGAGCACAAAAATTAAAAGAGGACCATGTGTAAGTTTTTTAGGAGTAAACATCACGGGCTCCTACATAACCCCCCCCCAAATGAAAATCCGTCGGAACATCAAGACGCTCCACGACATGCAACAGTTAGTAGGATCCTTGCAATGGCTCCGCAATATCGTCCTGGTCCCTCCAGAAACCATGTCCCCCCTATACGATCTTTTGAAAGGCAAGAACCCATGGGAATAAAAAACTCTAACGACAGAAGCAATGAGCTCTCTTGACTTTATCGAGCAGCAGATATCGTCAAGCTCACTCGCCAGATGGAAGCCAAATGTATCACTCGATCTGTATGTGCATTTTACGACAGGAGGGGGAGTAGGGGCACTGGCCCAGGGCCCCCCTGAAAAAGCTCAACCAATACAATGGGTAGTCCTGGGAAAACCGTCACGTGCATTCTCCCCAGGAATCGAGTGCCTTGGTAACCTCATCATGAAAGGCAGAAAACTCGCCCTAAGACATCTAGGCATTGAACCTGCCACAATATACCTACCCTTCCGCAAACAGCTCCCAACGCAATCAGTGGCAATGTCAGAACATCTAGCTGTAGCCCTCGTCGGATTTGGTGGAGAAGTCCGGCATGCCAGAAAGCCCCCCTGGACTCAAATGCTGACAATCATCGACATCGACCTTCCACAGAAGGTCATGGACCGGCCCCAGCCAGGACCAACGGTCTTCACAGACGCATCCTCAGTAACCTCAACCACGGCAGCAGTATGGCAATCGGAAGGAGAATGGCACCGTATCAAAATGATCGATCGTGCGCTTTCAGTTCAGCAGCTGGAAGCGGCAGCAGTGGTACTGGCATACGGACTGTTCCCAATGGAACATCTCAATATAGTAACCGATTCAATGTTCGTGGCCAAGCTTTGCTTAGCCATGTCAGGGCCCGGTGTGTCAACATCTACGATAGCTCTAATGCTAGAAGAAGCGCTTTTTTCCCGAAAAGGTACCATATCGGTTATCCACGTCAACAGCCACGACCCAATTAAAGGCTTTTTCCAAACCGGTAACGACAAAGCAGATGCCGCTGCTAAAGGATTGTGGACGCTAAGAGATGCCCGCCAGCTGCATGAATCCCTCCACATTGGAGCTAAGGCACTAGCAAAGAGATGTGGAATTTCAGCCACTGACGCGAAACGCATAGTAGCCACGTGCCCCCATTGTCAAAAAACACCTCTATGGTCTAGTGGAGTCAACCCCAGAGGTCTCAAAGCCTCTGAAGTGTGGCAGACAGATTTTACGTTCTGTCAATTACTAAAACCTCGAGCGTGGCTAGCGGTGACTGTAGACACGTATAGCGGGATGATCGTAGCTACACAACACCTTAAGACCGACTCCAAAGCAACCATCCAACACTGGCTGACAGCCATGGCTTGGCGTCCCTAATCAGATCAAAACAGACAATGGTCCGAATTTTGTATCCAAATCAGTCCAAGCATTCGCTCTGAAATGGGGCATTACCTTAATACACGGCATCCCGTATAATAGCACGGGACAAGCCATAGTCGAACGAGCAAACCAAACTTTAAAATCTAAATTAGAGGTATTAGCAAAAGCAGAAGGTTTTACCAACACTGTTCCCCCAAGAGATCAGGCGCGCTTACTAGCGACTGCTTTATTAGCACTAAACCAATTCCCCAGGGGAGAAGAGGTGAATAGTCCCACCCAAAAACATTGGGCCACTCGGGCATTAGAGGAAGGCCCGTTAGTCATAATTAGAAATGAGCTGGGAGAATGGGAACAAGGATAGAGATTAGTCCTTACAGGGCGAGGATATGCTGCTGTCAAAAAAGATGGAATAGTTAAGTGGTGTCCGCTTAAGTCTATTAAACCAGACCTCCAGAATAAAACTAATGAAAACTGTGAGTTTTTGTTCACAGGACCGGATCACTGGACACCCCCGTAACCCGTACACCCCGGTGACGAAGGAAGATGACAAGCTGACAAGCACCCCATCCGAACCTGGAAATTCCGCACTGGGAGAAACTAAACAACGACGAAATAGCCCCCGCAGGGGGGGGCCGCGATGCCTTTGTGTGATTTTGATCCTAGAGCTTGTCACCATAGAACAGGTAAAATCAGGTCACCCTCATCAGCCATTTAAATGGTCCCTCTTTCGATCTGAGGATCACCAGATTATCGCAACTCAAATAACATCAGGTGCGCCAAGTTTTACTACCTCTCTGTGTCAGCTTGTCCCGAGAGACCGATGTTGGGAATACCTAGGATTTTATATGTGTCCTAGCTCTAATCCTGGGAAGGGATATTGTAACTCCCCTAACCAATATTATTGTAGCTATTGGGGATGTGAGACCATAGCCCCTGCTTGGATACCGGGTAGTGGTAGAGACAAATACCTAAAAGTCCAATGGGGTCCAAATGGGTACATTCCACCGCAAGCATGGCGAGGACGCGGAAATTGCCAATACCTCTTCTTAAATGTTACCAAGTCCCGAGAGAACAGTTGGTTACTTGGAAAAATGTGGGGAATAAGATACACAGAACCAGGGACAGACAAAGGTGGCTTAATCATCATAAAAAAAGAGGTTGTCACGAATGATCCATGGCCAGTAGGCCCCAACCAAGCAATTGCTAAGAGAGTAGTCCGGGCTATTCGCAGTCAGGACTACATGATTAGAAAGACCAACAACCAGAAAACATCTACCACGCCACGCACCACCGAAATCCCTTATGGAAATCCTCTCTGGAAAATGATGCAAGCTAGCTACCAAGTATTGAACAAAACTAATCCAAACCTTACAGAGCATTGCTGGTTATGCTACGGAAGAAAACCACCTTTTTATGAGGCTGTAGGAATAACGGACATGCCTTTACAGTCAAATGGTACAAATCCGGCCCAGTGTATATGGGACACAGAAAAACAAGCCATTACATTAACACAGGTGGTGGGAAGTGGCATGTGTGTAGGCAAAGTCCCAGAGCACAATAAACAACTATGTATTGGTAAGGCATGGTATAAAACCCCTGCAAAGTGGTTAGTACCGGCCGAAAATGCCAAGTGGATTTGTTCCACTGTTGGACTTACACCTTGTTTGTCGTTAGAAATATTTGATGAATCCTCAGAATATTGTGTCCAGGCGTCTATAGTCCCTAAGATCTTTTACCATCCTGAAGAATTTGCCTACGACTTATATATCACCCCAGGACATCATCTGTCAAAACGGGAACCCTTTACAGTACTAACGATAGCTACTCTAATGATCATAGGAGGTGCAGGAATAGGCACAGGAGTGACATCCTTAGTACAACAGAGCAAAGAATTCAGCGCCCTGAGAGTGGCAGTAGATGAGGACATGGCTAGAATTGAACAATCAATAACTGCATTAGAACAGTCAGTTAGATCATTATCGGAAGTCGTGTTACAAAATCGAAGAGGATTAGACCTGGTTTTCTTACAGCAAGGAGGGGTGTGCGCTGCACTAAGAGAAGAGTGTTGTGTATATGTGGACCACACAGGGGTAGTGAGAGACACTATGGCCAAATTGCGAGAGGGATTGGAAAAGCGAAAAAGGGAAAGAGAGGCACAACAAAATTGGTTTGCATCATGGTTTAACCACCCACCATGGCTAACCACCCTGATATCTACCTTGATAGGGCCAATCGCAATGATCATGATGGCACTAATCTTTGGACCCTGTCTATTGAATAGAATCGTGTCGTTTGTTAGAAGCCGGCTAGAGAGCGTTAACATTATGTTAGTAGAACGCCAGCAACTGCTTTAAGAATAGTGAGTAGGTATATATATTTAAGAATACTAAGTAGGTATACTCAGTGTTACCCCCAGTTATCCCTGAAGTTATCCCGACTTACACCCCATTACTAACGGTTAGCCCCTAACTTCCACCCGTTTAACGTGCCTTATCTTTTTCTTCAAATTTATAACATATAAGAGTGTCATATAATATAGAATAAGAATAGAGATAGACCTTGTTCTTAGAATTGTTATATTTTAACTAATTTACTTATGCATAGGGAGGGGGGAAATGTAGGTAGTTAGGGCCCGGCGGCCGGAAGATGTCGCGCTGTACGGAAAGATAAGACCCCTCTCCTAATAGCCAATAGTGTTTAATTTACGACGTAAGCAGACGGATGTGATGTTGTAAACCTAAGCTATATAATGCTGTGTTGCCCACCAATAAAACGCCATTTGCCGTCCACCACATTGGTGTCTGTGAGCTAATGGACCGAACGACCCGGGGTTGGTCGTTGTGCCGTTCCTGAACCAGGTCGTCATGCCAACGACAGGCAACAGGTAGGGAATCACAGCAAAAAGAAAAAAGATGAAGAGTTTGAACATGTCCTTTCATCTTTTGAAGGACTCATTCATTGGTCTACCACAGTGCTACCCAGTAGCATTAACACAAAAATGTAACTTTGAGTATTGTTACTGCAGCTGCCAAAACCTGGCTGCATCATTCCTGGGAAAATGGGAGTAGTTTCAACCTTGGAAAGTGAATTAAGGAGCAATTCTAGCATATTTGTATAGTTCCAGGAGACCCATGAAGTGGAAGGGTTGAAGCTGTGTTTTGCTATGCAAGTGGATGGTAACTGGCAACTGGAAGCTATACCACTCTCAAGGGAAAGCAAACTTCAAGCAACAAAGATTTTGTAATCAAAGCACATGGAGGATGGAGCACCATCCTCTAACATGATTAACTGTTCCACAGCTCTCTTCACCACAAGGCTCTGAATCAAGATGGATTCAGAGGTTAATACAGAATTGGGCTGGAGTTTTCTTCTGAAAACTTCTTCAGAACCGCACATGCAAGCTACCTATATATCTGCTCCAGCACCCAGATTGGCAGTTAGGAATGCATTTGCCTATAGGCACTTGGCCATGGGTTTGCATGTCTAAAGAGCACAGACAGTACCGTGTGGAGATACTCAGGGCTAGCTCTGAGTGAGCCATGCAGTGTCCACACAGCACACCATGGCGCTATTCAGATGCACTGGCTTGAGCTGCAGAGCAAGGTGCTCAGCCTGAGCTAACAGAACATGGCTGATGGATTCAGGGCAGCTGCTTTCTGCTTTGACAGCTCTACAGAGGGCTGCATTGCACTGCATAAAAGTAGCCTGACACTCAGAGACCCCTGAGAAAAAGAATCTCAAAGATTACCACAAGTTATTAATTTTAACTTTGCTTATTTTAGGAAGCTTTTTTTTTTTTTTTAAACTGCAAAGAACATTTCTCTGCTGCTCTAAATTGGGAACTAATGCTAAGTGGAATGAGTGAAGTGAGAAAGTTTGGTGTCAGATATTTTAGGTACAGCTTCCTAGAAAGTCAGAAACACTTTGCTATGATTTAGTGCAATTAATTAAATAGTTATACTCAGAGAATTTCATGTGGTAGGTATAAACGAGGCAGCCTTGTTAATCCAGACTGATATGAAATTGCCCTTTAAATAGTGTTAGAATTATTTTAAATCATTTTTCTTACTCACAGCTGTATTTCCATTCTTTAGTTAAACAGGCTGGGAAAGTATTAAAATAGAAGGTACTTTTTTCCTAATAATTATAATGATGTCTTTTTATCATCTGAGTCAAGATAGTTTCTGCAGGGTTTTATAAATGATTTTACTCCAATGCCAAATAAATGTCCAGATTTTGATATTACAGTAGAGTGACTCATCATGCTATGTGAAAACCACTTTTTACTTCTCTAACTCAGGACAAAGAGACCTGCAAGAGAGGATAAAGTTCAAAAAGGGGATAGACTATCATAGCATGAAATGTTTTAACCACTGCCAGAGCCCAGGTAACAAATCACACAGGCAAAGGCAGTAACAGCACAAAACTTTCCAGGAACTTTGCTTTACTGTATTGACTGCCACCTGTTTGTACATTAGACATCGTACACCAGATTATACCCCTACAGCTAAGTGCTCTCCTTCAACAGTTTCACAGACATCAGCAGCTCCAAGCTGCAATACCCACCGAGTGCCCGGCACGGTGTATTTCGCCAGGACAGCCAGCCTGCCCAAGGCAGAGCAGCAGAAGCATTTGACTCTCTTCTACACAAGGCTACACACCAGGCAAGCACAAGCTTCGGAGCTGAAGAAGGCTGTTCCCACCTCATTTCTGGTTCTCCTGGCCTGCACTGAAGCTCTAGGCAGACAGATTCGAGCAACACAACCAGATAGCAGCTGATAAGGAGGTATGGTTGAGCCTCCCATCCTGAACTTTTTCCATGGTCTCTCCCCTCCCATCTGCTTCCTCATACATCCTTTCTGCTCAGCTCTGGGCAGCCCAGGTTTGGCAGGATTGGGAGAGGAGAAGTTATAGAAAAGCAACGATAAGCACTGCAACTAACAGAAACGTGAAGCTTACAAAGACATTTCTGGCCAAATATATTCCATTTACAGGGCAACAGCCAATTCAACAGCCGGTTCAATTTAGCAGACTGAGGAATCCAGCCCTTTGATTTCTTGTCTGAGTCTCTGCAGAGTCAAACATTAAAAATTATTCAAGGCAGAGATAATGCAGTTTCAGTACTGGCAAAACCTCTTTAGCTGCTCATCATTCAGATATATTTTTGAATTCCCGAGCAGTGTAGGAAGCAGCAGTAAAGCTTGTAGTTTATGCCTGGCCCAGTTACAAATGGAGACAAGCTATTACTTTCTCTTTCCAAGAATTCATTCAATTGAATCCAATTTTGAAAGCTTTGGAGAATAATTTGAAATATAAGGAATTTTAGGTTCCTTCTGAGCCTTCACAGTGCCTTGACACTGGCATTATTCATCCACATCTTGCCAGTAGCTTGGAGGCTATAAATTCAAGCAGAACTAATAGCAAAACAGCTTCTTTGATTACATTGTGAAGGTGTAGCTTGTGTAAGCAAATATCTGGCAAACATTCCCGCTTCTGTGAAGCTCTTACAGATACTTACTTCAAGTGGAAGTATTTTTAGCATAATTGCCATTAAATGAATTATAGGAAGCCAATATAATTTTATAACTGGTGAAAAATATTGCTACTTTACATCATTAAAAGGATTTTTAGAACTGCTGCAATCACATTTTGTCTATATATTGTCTGTCAATATATCTGAGATTCACAAAAATACACCAGTTTCACAGAACACTTGAAATATAGTTTATGTGCAGCTAGAGACATTTTATATTCTGCAATATGTGCTTTTCATTCTTCAGTGTGTGCTCATTGTACCATACAACATATTGGGAATACAGAGCCTTTCCCTCTGCATTTACAGCAATGTCATTTACCAATGACACCGTGTCAGGTATTCGGCTCTGTAAGCACGTCTTTTAGCCCAGACACGGTGTATCTGTGGAGGTACAGCAAAACCTTTGGAAGATCAGCTCAAAGTTATACTGAAAGATGTTATCTCCACCAGCCCTTTATCTGGCACAGATCATTTTCCCTGTTGTAACCACCAATTCATGTTTTCGGGGCCGGCAGAGTAGAAACTCCATACACAGCCTGTCCTTGCCTTCCCACTCACCACCTGCTCACTTGATAGGGGACATACCAGCCATGAGGAACTCACCATCCCTGATGAGCTGTCCCTTATAACGAAGCTAATCAGGGCAGGGATGCTGGAGTGACTTTTCTCTTCTACCTTGTTTCCCTGCAGAAATGCCAAATGCAAGTGACCCTTGCACCAAATATGATTAATTAGCAAACCAGTGAGTCTGAAAACCTCTACATAATGACAGATGGTGAGGCTCTCAGAAGCAAGTGAATAGGACTTTGCTTCCTGTTTATTACTGGAAACAACATTACCAGCCTAATGCTCACACATCCCTAGAAGACATTATTCTACAGTTGAAAAGGACTGTCTGTAGCTGCTGCAATGGGTCCTCTTACAGGCTGGCACACGAGCGGTGATGAGGGTCTGTGTGGCAGACCACTCGTCCCACCCGCACAGATGTCGGCTGTCTTTTACAAATAACAGCTCGGCAGTATGTGGGGAGAGCAACAGAAGGCAGCCTGGGAGGATGAGGAGCTTAAGCAAAAGCAGACCCCTTCTGAATAATCAGAAGAAAGAGGTGGCAGTAAAAAAACCCATAATCTAATGCCTACTGCTCTCTGTCATCCAAGATGACCCATAATTCCATTTATAAACCATGTAGAACTTATTTTCTTCAGTATTTTTAGACTGGTCATGAACTGTTGGCTCAATAATTTGACAGTTTCATTCACAGGAGAGAAGGGAGGGGTTGAAATCATCCCAGAACACTAATGAGCGTGAGGAGACACAGGATTTTGACAAGAGGCTTATCGTTGGTCTTGCCATGCTGGCAAAGGGCAATCTCAACAAACAAGCATAAACTGATTCATGGCACTAAACACAGCAAGAAAAATAAATTTGTCAGTGTTGTTTTGCAGAAGAAAATGCTTAAAACAATGAACTTTAATATCTAAGCTCAGCACTGATGGCCGAATTTGCATTTGTACTCTCTTTCAATGGGGAGCAATCTTCATCTCGCTTGAGCAGTCAATGGAAGAGAAATGATTGACTACTGTCATTGCTTATGGAAATGACTAGCAAAGATTATAAAGATGTAAAGATGAGGGACATCAGCAGGCAAAGGAAGGCCCAAGCTACGTACATAGAATGAGCAGCCAAAACTGCCCCAAACAAACAAAAATACCCGTCAACCTCCCCAAAAAACAAGCTGCTAAGAAGAAAACTAGTACAGTCTTCTCTGTTGATGACTTCCTCTTCAGCTCTGCAGTGATTCTGTTATCAACCTTCCAGAATGACAAAGAAAAATAAATTCTTGTTTGCCATTCTTTTATTTCAGATAATCTACTCTCTCTGCTCACTGAGCAATCAGTTGTACTTCACTCACATTCCTGGATTTGAATTGCAGAATTAGGAGTGAAAAAAAACCTAGACTAGATTGTTGTCATCCTAGTGTTAGGATGAAGTTTACCCTGGGCAAAGGATTCCTTTTCAGCATTTAAGCCCTATTCCGAGTAGTGAGAAATGAGATCTTGTGCTCTTTTTCTACAAAGAATTGAAACCATCCATTCTTAA
Organism: Grus americana; assembly: GCF_028858705.1. NCBI lineage: Eukaryota > Metazoa > Chordata > Aves > Gruiformes > Gruidae > Grus > Grus americana. Next base: position 12,697,996 of record NC_072867.1, on the reverse strand, counting down.
CAACCAACTGTGAGTAGATTTGGTGAAGTCAGCATGATCACCCATATGAATGGTTAAAAACAAGCCAGTCCTTAATGCTTGTATGTGAGATGTCAAAGAACCTTGTTCTTCACATCCAGTAGAAGGTGGATGAGCTATTTATTGTAGCTACTGCAAAACAGACTGCTGTAAAAAAATGTCAGGAAGCATAGTGAAAACAAGAAGAGTGAAGAAATAGCTAAAGTCCAATGGAGTATTGCTGTATAATTGATATACAATATCTATCGTACAAAAGATGCCATAGTTACGATTTAATAGAGTTTATTATTTAAAAAGTTAGAATTACCTTCCAATGCATCCTATTAGCAGAGATGCAATGTGTGAAGTTAATGTGTGAAGGCATTTTTAATATTAGGTCAAGCTACAATTTCCCATGTAATTGAATGGAGGGGGAAAAAAAAAAAAAAGGAGTTTGTAGTATATGCCACCACAATGGACAGTTACAATGGTTTTTATGGTTCTATTGTAATGGAAATATTAAGTCCATTGGTAAGCACTGTAATTGTCCATAGGACAGCAATATATTGCATTATACTGCTGAACCAGAATAAGTTTCTTGGTTTCAGATTCATCCGAGTTCCTTACTGTATTGGAGCAGCGGAAAGGGATGACTGGCATTTATGCAATGTGTAATATAATCAGATAAGTGATATTTGTCTCTCATTGATACCAGCAGCCAGTAGTTTTGCAAATGCCAACTTAAACATTTGCCTGAAACATATGTGTAAAGCATAACGTCTGGTTACGTTTGCAGGTATCTGACCAAGTGCCTTGCCTGCAACTGGACAATCAGAAATATAAAGCAAGCCAAAAATCTTACAGGAATCACAGAGCTGGTACGACACTGGTGGACAAATCTTCAGCTCTTGCAAATTTGTATTGCTAGGGTGGAAGCCCCACAAGGAACCTAACCACCCTCATAGAGCTGACCATAAGTGAAAAAAAAAACCCAAAAAACCCTTAACCCTGCATTAGAAAAAGCAGAATAAGAAATTTCCCTTTCTGTTTGTTGTTAAACTAATTACACAGAATTTCTAGATGCACGTTACATGCTTTTTTAAAGTCCTGCATGCACTTGAGACTGCTCCACACAGTCAAGTATAATATTCCATTCTTTGTAAGGGGACAGGTTCGCTTGAAAGGCTAAGTTAAAAATATGTTCATATAAGGTTGGGGGTTTTTTGTCTTGGTTGCAGTAAAAGCTATTGAAAGCGACACTCAAGAAAGTAAATATTCTATAAAATTTACTAGTGCAAGGTTCAGCTTGGTATGCCTATCATGCTTATAATAATAAAGCTATGTGCTTACCTTCACCTTAAAGATTCTGTTGTCTGTTATTTCACTGCTAGCTCTGGAATAGACTGGAACACAATAATCTTTGTGGTTACAATCAGACTTAGAAATTGTTGCCTCTCATTATGTATTTTCCATTACAGGGAAGGAATATTTAGTTTCTTTCATTTAGTCCGTTTGCTTCACGATCTTTGAAAGTACAAGTGAATGTGAAAATCCAAGGAAGGAAGGTGTTTGCTTTCCAGGCAGCAGATTTGAATAGTTAAATGGTGTGGAAGTAATTTACAGTATAATTTTTCTTCTTTATGCCTGTGTCTCCTGCCTGTTACTGGAAGCTTTTTCAGACATGGGCTTTTTCTTGTCGTGGGGTCTACTGTAAAATACCAGAGGTAGAAAAGGCATTACATTTTCTATAGCAGGCTCTCCAAGAGATCCTCCACTTTTCTTGTTTTCCAAGTCTCCAAAGCAGTGAATTTAACATTTCTAATAAACAGTAATTAAAGGTAGGGGTAAGGAGGAACAGAAACAGGGGACATTTTGCTTGAGAGAAAGGAAAGGACAATACCATAATTTTTAATCAGGTATATTAAAAGGATACCTGCTCTGGCTTTGTACCAAGCTGCTAGGAGATTTATTTAAAAGGCACAGGTCATTTTAATTAGCTCTCCCTGGACTCATGAACATGTGGGTCTCAGGTGGGGGAAGCAGAGAGAAATAAATATATATAAACTTAAATGAAGAGCAGGCTGGCCTTGTTGCAAGCTATCTCAGCTCTGCCAGTAATCACTTTCAACAATGCAAGTCCACAGTGACCTCTGTTGTTCCTTTCATACTGGAGATTAAAAGATGAAGCGCTCATACTGCAGCTGGTGAACATGCTGTGAGCTGGGAAATCAGTGACTCTTTCAGACAGGTTTCTGTGCAGAAAGGGTTATCAGACATGAAATAATTAATTTTAATTCAAGTGTTTAAAAATAGATGCTGCAAAAAGAAAAATGGCCTTTCCTAATAAAAAAACCAAGGTAAACAGATTTTTTTTTTTTTTAAGCTAGCATTTCTTTCATGGCATCAGATGCCTCATTTTAGAATAGAACTTGAATTTTTTTTTTTTTTTTTAAATTTCTTTTCTGTTTATGTACTTCTTTAATGCTCTAAGCCTCCTTCTGGCAGGAGAATTTCAAGTAGTCCCTTACCTAGTCTGATGTTCTAGAGTTCTCAACAGTAACTATCTCCATCACGGTATCCCATAAAGCCTATAAGCAATGGGTCTTCAGAGACAAGAATCTATCCAGAAAGGCAGCTTCACAGACTGGTAAAGAATTAGAACAGAGCTGTCCTCGAGTTACTTCTGGTATGTTAATCAGCTACATATTTCATCAATACCTGTAACTTCTCTTATTATTTCACCTGAAGACTGTTAGTAAAACATGCAATGTTTTCCTATATTACAGATACAGACCCTTCTCTCTTTTCAAAGACACTGCAAAGTTCGTATAACACCTGAGTCTCCTATCTCCTCTAGGCAGTAATATATGGGTAAGGAAGTTGAAGTCTGTCTTGTCTGGACATCAGGCTTACTAGTCAGACTACAAATGCAGCATGCAAGGGCTGGGTACCCATCTACACAGATGCGAGACTGGTCTCAGCCATGCTCAACCTTCCTTGACATTTGGGTTGGAGCAATGCTTTTCCATAGCCTAACACCTTCTGTGTTGCTGAGGTTTAAAAGTCAACAGCATCTGAACCTGGAATTGAACCAACATAATTTGAATGCTCCAGCCCCGGTCTCTGAAAGGGGGACCTTTGAAGGCTTGTTGGCCTTCTATACTATACCAAGCTGCTAAAGAGTGATAAGCAATTCAGCATGAAAAGAAGCTCAAGACAGCATTTATTTTTCCTTCATGTGTAACAATAACAAACTGTATCTTGATCCTTTTTTGGACAATAGCCTCCATTTGTGATTTAGGAACAGCAGCCAGGTTAATTGCACAGTGCAGTTTGTTATTTGACCTTCTACTTTTATCTTTCCTGGCTGTTTCTACAATACCTCCAGAGAGCACAAAGTGTTTGAGTAGATGATACACCATAGAACTGGATAGAGAGGAACAAACAACAGTGGACTTCTGTAAACACTGAGAATAACTGAGCAATGTAAGAATTTACCAGCAGTCCTTAGGCTGGATCTCACGTACGTCACATGGATAGAGCACAATTTGTTTCTTTAAACACAGAAACATTTACAAAGACCATCAACTAAGCAAAGTGCCATAAATAAGCCATTGTACAAATGAAAGTTATGCCAAACAAAACCAGACACCAAGACTGTAAGCGGGTTTCCTAGTACTCATTTCTGTAGTGGAAAAACAGTCCTCCTGTTTCATCACACAAGTCCTGGAACTCTACCAGGACAGTTTATCTAAAGCATCACAGAAGAAGGTATCAATTAATTCAGCAGATGTTTGTAAAAAAATAAAATGAAAATTAAAACCAAATGCATTAAGGTACCTCAATACTGAGCCTTAGGACTTCAACCTGAGTATATTTACCAGTGCAGTTCTTCACATTTGGAAATTATCCAAATCTTTTGATTTTCTTATCTATGTGCTCACTATTCAAGAGTCTTCAACCCATTGCTTTTTTCTTGCAGTTTTTGCAGTTCTGGATGTGATGCTTGCTGCCTAACCTCCTCTCTGGGGCACAAACTGTTCTGTGAATATAAGGGAAGAACTGATGGAGCTCTGTAACTGATTATGTGAGATTGTCTGGCATCAACTATTGCTCAAATCCAGTTATGTAAGACTCTGAAGTATTTAGAATATCTAAAAATAACCCCTTCTCCAGCTGGATCCTCTCTGAACCATTATCATCTGGCATACTGATAACAATGGTGGGGCAGAGGCCGTTGTTAGATACAGCTTGGGTGCAGGGGGAGAGGAGGGCTGTAGAAACCACCTCCGATTAGCTTTACTGCGCATTATAGCGAACAGACCTGCTCAGAAAACATATCAGTTCTGCATCTGAGTTTGCAGGTTGATTGGCAGAGGAGGTCATTTGGACAAAGCTAATCTGCATGCATGGGAACGTCTTGAACTCCTCCTCCTATGGGAAACAACACTCAAAATTACCACCTGCCTGTTGACATTGCAACTCCTTTAGTAATTAACGTTGCTACATACAGGGCTTGAACAAAAGATACAGCAATCTCCAAGATAGTTAAAATAATGAAAACATCCAGGCAAAGCATCATTGTTTAGCATTTCCCACCAATATTGCTGCCATACCCCTTACCCTCTCAAGTCCTATCCCACTTTTATGGAAGTCAGAAGACAGACCTTTCCTCTCATAGGCATACATGTTCAGGTTCAACACCCAGGCAGGTTCAGGTAACAGTTCTACCAACAATTCCTGCAATTCTAGGTGAATAGTTTCATCTGTCCCTTCCCATGGTTTTACCTGTAAGACCACAACTTATTTAGAACGAGGCTTTTCTTTTACTCTGCATTTTGCATGGCACCAAATACAATTGAGCTCAAGAGGAACTTCTAGGAACTACCACAATACAAATGGAAATGGTGGCAGATGGCTAGTACTGTTGGTTTTACAGCAAATGAGAAGTTACATAGTGTCCCAAGCCAATTAATCAGTAATTCACTACAGGGAAGTCTGCCTTAGTTCCCATAATAGCTCTATAGCATAACTACTCTTCTAAGCCATCAGGAGCAATAGTTGCCTGAATATTTTACAGAATGTACATCTGGGGCAAAAGCTGCAGCAGTAACGTGAACAATTAAAATATTCACCCTCATGCAGAGATCTAGGACAAAGTGTTATGCACCAGACATCTCCTACTATTTTCAATATTTGAGCTGTGAGCAGGTCTATTCCACCACAATGAATTGCACCCTTGGTGATCATTGGGAAACGAGAAACTGCTTGATTACTTAAATGATGGGAACTGAACAGGTATACTCAAAGTTAGGAGAAAATGCTTGTTCCTTTTGATAATAGTTTTATTTATTAATGAAAGTCATTATGATCTAATGTCATCTAAATTAGCCTCAATTAATTTTTGAATTAATCAGGTGTGTTCCTTGTAATTTCTTTCTCCTATTACGCTTTTCAAGAATCTTCAAATGATAAAAGGAATTTTTATTAAAAAGAAACCTCTCAATTTCTTTGTACTGACATTCAAGATTGGAATAGAATAGATACAGAAGTCATGAGGGTGAATCTCATCAGACTACTTTGAAACCATATATGAGAAGTCAATTATTATATCAAAGTCACCACAAATCATCAAATACCCTCATTAGCCATTTTAGTTTTGTTTTTAATTTTCAAGTGATAAAGGCTAATGCAATTACAAGTTTTTCACTCAAACTCCAAACCATCCCCAGCAGAAGTTAGACTATCTGGACACCGAAAGGAGATGTGACTGGGGAAATCTCTTTCAAAATATTGTGAGCCTAGGCCTCAATTATACAAGAAGCCTTTGAATACAGATTAAGTATCTTCTAACTCTTGTTAGAATTTATTTGCACCTGCAGAAGATCAGACCCATACAGATTAAGTGTTTTGTGTTGGCATTTTACATCAGGGTGGATTTCAGCCACCGATTTCACTTCTGTCACAGCAGGAGCAAAACTAATGGTGTTGAACAACTTCAAGAAGCTACCCACAGGAGGAGTGAGCGCTCATTGCTCAGGAAGATTCCAGACAGTGCATTTTATATGGGAAGCACTGCCATGCCCCAGAGGCTGGGACTCCACACACCCATGACCTCAGCATTCTCCTTTGCTTTTTATCAGCACTAAGGCATCTAGCCCCACTTCCCCTCCGCAGCATTATTTGTGCAGGAACCTGCTTCACCCAAGACTTGAACTGGTAGGTTAGTGGCAGGGGACCATCCAGGGCAGGAATGGAGCAAGACTTGCTGCAGTCCATATCCATACTGTGTTTGAAGCAGACCTTCAAATGAAGGGATCCAGAGAGCTCCCTTGATAGGTCACAATATTGGGTGAGAGAGAGCAAAATAATGAGCAAACAAAACTGTCAGCATGGCTCCTCAGGATGCTACAATTCTCAAGATCTGGCCCTAAGCCTATGGTATGACCCTTGGTGACCCCAGGACAGGGCCACAAGGTACAGCAGGTGACACTTCTGCCCAGAATGATTTTTGGGGTGTACTGGTAGGATTCATATAAAATTGTTTTATTCATTAATCAAAATAAGGATGACGAGCCATCTGTAGATTTTCTAGGCGGGGTATGGAGGGGGAAAAAAAAGAAAAAAAAAATAAGAGAACAAAATTGTATTTCTCCCTCCACCTTCTGAGAATTGCCAGAGGGAGTCTTTGGTGCTGCAACGTACGTATACACTGAAACTGTTTTATCTAAATCAACCTGCTACAGTATATTACACATTCTTTACTATTACTTTGATGTTTCTAAAAATATGATTGTGAAGCTGTATAATCTGATACAAAATTAAAGCTCTTTTTTTATAGCCACAGAAAGAAAGAAAAAAAACCTGATGCAACTGACATGTTCGAGAACACATGATCTGTTTTGATAGCACATTGTATTTACAAAGCCTGTCCCCAGGCAGGCTGTGCTAAAACAGATTTGGAAAAGGCATGTGGTCAGGTTAACTGGGAATAATTCTGGTACCTTTCTTTCCAGCAGTACAGAAATGACACAGAACATAGAGGATCCAAAGCATGCATCCAAATAGATATCCTCAGAATTTAATTAGAGCGAATTATTCCTGTCCACCTAGAATAATTGCAACATTACGTTTTGATGGCTGTTAGCATCACATATGCTTACAGATTAATACTGTTTCTTCCATGTCTGCTTTTGATTTAATCAGGCCATCACTCATTACAATCATGCATGGCCAGTTCTACAAGATTAGAATGTATAAAGAACAACGTGCCTTTTAACAAACAGACCTTGAGCTATGTGTCTCTGGCATGCTGCTTACAGTCTTTTGTTCTCAACTGCAATAGTGAATTCACCAATACTGTTGCCAAAATCCACGCCTAATCTGAAAACACGCATTGAGAGGGGCTTCAGTCAGGCATGCTGATTCCAGTGGTCATTTCTGGCTTTAACCGCATTGAACATCAGAATTTCCTGATGCGTCCTTTACTTTAGGACTGTAATCCCACTGAAGGCAGCGCATGTCTCACTCATGCAGTGCCTTTGGAACATAGCTCCTGAAAGGGTCATTAAATGTACACTTGGATGGCCTGGCAATGAAATCACAAATAACTTCGGATTTGTCAACACGCAGCCAAGCCGTAGCCACAGGTATGTTTTTGTAGCTAGCCCTTCTCAAGACTTGGTCAGCTGAATAGTCTGATGCCTGATTATTTCCATTGTATTGCAACACTGTCAAAAGCCACCTGGGAACACTTGTAGATTTTTGCAGTCCTTATGTAAAAAAAACCCACATAAGTATATGGCTACTTTTAAGCATATAAGTGGTCACAGTGGGACGAGCTTTATGTATAAAGTTAGACATAGGTTTAGCTGCCATGCCAAAACAGAGAGTGGCTATGATATTAACACTGAAGTCCTCATCACAGTGGAGAAATTCATAACGGTATTTTTAAAAAGAATAACAATGAAAGATATATCATTAAGTGAAATATTTCTGAACAATTCTCCAAACTCTGCAACATTATTAAAGAATTGACCTAATAACCACTCTCAACTCAGATCAAGTAAGCAGGTACAGATCTAGCAGATTGCCACAAACCCTATCAAAACTCCAGGGGACTGCATAGCAATGACTTTTTTTACCCACTTTTCACATGATAGACATGGCAGCAATAACCTTCATGCATTTCTAAATAAACAAAAATGTGTTCTGGTGAAGTGGTTTAGTTTCACAAATACTGTCTGATCAAGCTTGTCTTAAGCTCCACATTCTGCATTGTTTGGGTCTAGTATTTAATTGTGGAACTTTTTTCATCCCTCTTCCCTTCTCCCTCCTTCCTTCATTCTACAGGAATGTAATCCCTCTGAAATTAAGCATCAATGCCTAAGATACACATTTTTTAATATAATCCTGAAGCCATGATCATACCCTTAGAAGCAAGCAATCTGTAAAGTAAAATACACACAGTGCCTGAATGCTAATGCGGCAATTAATCATTTTGATATCCTTGCTCTCTCCCCTGCTCATTTTCTCTTGATTTTTTGATGTCAGAACCAACTCAGTATAACACCATACTTTTAAAAAATCATCTTTCAAGCAGCAACATTAAACACTTCACAGTGGAAAGCAAACAAATCAATACATATTATAGCATTCATGGTATAGCGAGCACTATAGTTAGGGTTGCAAAGACACTTATGTACTAAGCTCTTTTTTTCACTCCCTCTGGAAGAAACAAAACCAGCCTGAAATACAACAACAGCTTTCTTCACAAAACCTGCTGCTCAGCTGAGCTGCCGTGGGAAAACACCATTACATCTTCCTGACACCCAGAAAAACCACCACCATAACTGCATAACTTATATACAGATATACAAACAGGCCCTGTGCAATCCTCCAAAAGTGCTGCGTGGTCACAAAGCAGCACGCCAGGGTGAACTGTGCGAGGGAACGCTCTCCCATTAGCCCAGCATGGCACAAAAAATACCATTGCAGAGACAAAAAGCAACTACAAAGCAAGAGGAGAACAAGGACAAGAACAATTTCCATCAACAATACATATTTTGTTGGATCTATGCCAGTTTTTGTCATCTAAGCCTTCCCTTACCTTTGGGGGCACGAGAGGAACACAGGGCAAGAGCTCTCCTACTGCAGCAGGTAATGAGGGAACATTCTGGCACTTTCCAGCATCCTTCCCCAGCACATGTGGGGCAAATAACAGGCCACTCGTTAGCTCTGCGTGGGCAGGGCTGCGCTGCCTGCATGCCTTGGAGCTGAGTCAGCCCTGTGCAGGTGCACAGCTCACCTGTGGAGCTTGCTCACATAGGGGATGCACTGCTAAAATGTGAGGCACACTTGCACAGGGGCTGCACTCACATGGAGCGTGCTTGTATGTGAGGCACATTTGCATCAGCTGCGTGGCTTGCACATGGGGCACGCTCACATGTGGGGTGCACTGCTCACACACAGGGCACCCTTGCATGTGCAGTGCACTGCTTGCATCTGGGGCATGCTGTTCACGCATGGGGCAGGCTGGCACGTGGGGTACACTGCTGGCAGATGTGCCACCCCATGAGATGGTGACAGCTCTCAGAGTTGCCAAGTGACAGTGTCCTGCCCTCGGGGTACATTCAGCCAGGAAAGATGAAAAATTCCCACCTAACATTTTAATACATTCAGCATGTAGATACGCACATGGCAATTAACATTCATTTATAAGAACAATGAAATGGTTAATCAGCTGGGATTGCAAATGACATACTGACACTTGAGGTTCATTTTGTTTTGCACTGTGCATGGTATTTAGCCAATCTATGATTAAAGGCCAAGTTCTGAGATCCTGAAGAATAAACTTCGGCTTTGATTTTACTGATAAAGGCAGGATTTTTTACAGAATTAGATTTTGTGAGGGAGTAAAAAGAATTTAGGTGTTTTGCTTTTTTCCAGTGATTATGAAATCCAGGAGCATTTTAAATTCAATGAATATTTGTTTCTGTCATCACAGTGCTACACACAGGGCACAGTATTTTATTAGCAGAGGAAGGAAGAGGGAGAACATAGGGCAAGATTAAAACTGAAATGCAGAAATCATAGTGACAGGAAAACAGAGTGCTTTGCTATTTCAAGTTTAAGGAGATTATGCACTGTTGTATTGATCCCAGTGTATCCAGAGAATACCATGTATATTCAGGTACTATATATGGAAGCAATGAATAAAAATCATCTTGCATTACTCAGTACTTGCTCGTAATGACATTTATCACTTTTTTATTATCATGGTGCTCTGAGTGTTGAAAAACCTGTTTATATTGATTTATGGACAAGAAATAGGCCAGAAATAAAAAGACTCCAGTGGACCTTGCTGGGCTTTGGAGGCAGCCCATCTGCAGTAGGTGTGCATACTCATATTCAATGACATTCTATAATTTTCCTTCCCTAGTGCTTCCCTGTACGATTTGCTGCCTCACCTCTTTGAGCAAGCCTGATACTTTCTGCCATGCTTTTGATTATTTCCCTGGCTTACTGCTGAGTCATGCTGTTATCCTTTCCCAGACCTTACCATCCAAAGTGCTATATAACAAAATACCAATAGGTTGCTCTTTGTGCAATCTACGCTCCTGAGTACAGCAGTTGCAGAGGAATCCTTGGTATTCAGGTCAAAACTTGGAGCCATAATGTACCAACTGCAAAAAAGGTGATACTGCCTTTGAATGACTAAGGGTAAATAAATAAAATAATTCCTTAACTGAAGTAATATTAAGCTACAGTATTAGTGCAGAAAGATCAGGGTTCCCATCAAGGTTTCCTTGCATTACCTCAGGTCTATCATTATGTTTCTTACTTTTAATCTGTTGGTTATACCTAGGGAATCAGCATTAGTAACCAACACCATGAACTAGAATGAAATTCCCTTCCCAGTGCAGAGGGCAAAACCAGATTGGCAATCACTTCTATCCCTCCCTTCACACACTGTTGGTACCACCTCAATGCACAAAGATATTACCATATTGCGCTTTTCCTTGCAGTGGTGCGAAGCTACTTCCACATGAGTTTTCACTCTGTCAGTTAGAGTATGTCAAATTGGCAAGATTTATTCTCAAAAAGATTTTTAATGGAAAAAAGATAAAGTTCACAACAGATATTATTTGCATGAGATCATTGAACTAACCTGCATGACATTTGCTCTGTCAACCATCAGTTTGTAGATCAGCAGAAACTAACAGTCAAGGACTTCATACTTCAGTCTGAGCCTTGCTAAGAATAGTTCTCCTGATAATTAAACACTAATGTTCTTTCATGAGTACATTATAATGAAATAAATTGCTTCAAGGGAACAATAAACTACAGGCAGCATCTGAAGCATTTTAACAGCACAGAGCATTTGGCTGCTGCAAGATTCACTTGAAGAGGAGAAAGGTAATAACATCTTAGAAACAATTTAGAAAACAATCTTCTGCACTTTCAGTGTTTCTAATAACAAACTGGGACACTCCAATGTGTGGTTTTACTCATTCTCAATCACTCAGTGCCACCTGGAATGGAAACGCATATATGATACGACTGTGCGAACCACTGCACTGCTCCTCCAGCCCCCAAAGCTAACCAAGCTTTAGGTTCAAGTGCTTCTTTCCTGCATGGAAACACTTGATTCTTCAGCCCTTACAAGATTAAACTAAATTCACGTGGTGCTTGCTACTTAGAGTTGTTCACAAAACTCAAGATATTTTTATATTACTCTGGTTTGCAGATTCAGAGCCCTGAGCTAACTCTGAAAGAGAAGGTGCTGAGAATCCCAGTGCTGTCAGTGAGGCTGTCTGGCCAGGCAGGCTCCGTACAACTGTCGAGCACTTTACAGTATCTCTCAGGACACAGCTCACATAAAATTCAATACAAATGCCATGCAAAAGCCAGGCTCTGCACACAGCAACATTTATTTGTCTTCTAAAGCAGAATAAATGAAATGATCACTGTAGCTTCCTGATACTTAAAGTGTGCTATAGACATGGTTCTAAAGGACTGAGAAAGTCTATTGCAGGTAAGTTTCCAATGAAATTAAATTGTGCATGTACCCATCTAATTTAAGATATTATTATGCCATTTTAAAATACATTAGATGTAAGCAGCAAGCGGAGCGGTTAAAAAATTTTAAGAGTCTATTCTCTTGCTGCAGGGCAGCAGTAAGGGATTTGTCTTTCTATCTTGGCTACTTTAACATTTGAATGCTGGTGGAAAAGACATTTCTGTCACGCTGCTTTTTTAGAGTAACTGGGTAAGGCTTTCTCTGCTTGAAAATTGTTAGCTGCCACAAAGAGTTGATACTATGCATGTTTTAAAAAGAATAAAACATATTCATTTTTATAGGGCAATTTCCAAGCAATGATAAACATACTAGCTAAATTATGGCACAGCAACGTGAATGTAAGCTGTTCATGTTAAAGACTATCTGGCATCCTATTCAGAAAAGCTATTGTGACTGTTGCTAGGAATATAAAAATATACAGAGATCATGTTGAGTCATGTGGAACAAGGAAAAGAAATCTTTCTTCTACCGCTCTTTGAAAGTGGCACAATTGCTTGTACATTGGCCTTTATCCAAGACAGATGGATTATCACTAGAACAAATTTCAGTAAACCCTCCTTGCATTTACATAATGTAAGTTTCTAACATTTAACCAATTAGAAGAATTGGTGCTTATAGCTTTAAAGAACTGGTAGGTTAATTATGACTCTCTTTCTGGGTATGATGGAAGTGATAAAATAAAGCATTTTTGTAGTTAAGGAACCTGCTCACTAGTTTACACTATATAGAGCAGACTACTTTGTTGAAGGATGTTTTTGGGGTTTTTTTGCTTGAGGAAGAATTATATGGGTTGAAGTTCAATTTGTTTCCAATACACAAATCTCCTTCACTAATATTTATTCTATCAGTGGAAATCTTGTAAGATGAGATAGATTTTTTTAAAGTTATGAAGATAATGTTTTGTTTTAGATAAAGAAGCTAAATATAGCGTTTCTTGGCTCTATTCTAAGTTTGAACCCTTTATTTGAACTCATGCATGTCCTTACATTTCAGCTATACATAGGTCCTTTGCAAGAGTCTTCAAAACGTTACAGAACAGAAATTCTGATTTAACCAGTATCACATAGAACGTCATATTGAATCATTGGCTAAACATGTTACTGTTTCTAGAAAGATAATGCCCCATGGAAACACCAGTAAGCACCTTTTATCATGCTCTCTGGAAAGGATTGGTTGCATTGTGTATGAAAGAACGGCATTTCCTGAAATTGTGTGTATGGTAGGAGATATAGTACCACTGAATTTAACAGTCAGGCAATACACGCAAATATAGCTCCCTTTGACATACACCAGCAAGAACAATGGCAAAGCTGTGTTTTGGTTGAAGTACTGTAACTCAGTATAGAATAAGCTGAGAAAGTATTAATTTTTTTTTGTTGTTTTTTAATTGGTTTCCTTTTTCGTTGTGACTCATTTCATTTTGAAGATGCTTTTTCTTTCTAGGGTAAGAAAACAGACATTCAAACTGTGTTTGAGAAGTGAGTGGGTTCTGGCACACTGTTCAAATATAATGAAAAAATACAGCAGACAGCTAAACAGTAACACAGAGAAGCTTCAGTGGATTCTCCTGTTTACACTGAACAAGGGTTATGCCAAATGTTTGCAAAATTTAACAAATAGTTGCTATTACTACAACAGGGCATAGAGGGTCCAATCATCATCCACTAAAATGTAAGCAACTCTTGCTGTGCTAGGTGCTGCAGAAAGATCAAGTAAGTAGTCAGTGCTAATAAAAGCAGCCAAACACGGAAATCACATTGAGGGGGGGAAAAAAGGGTGGGAGGCAGGTAGCTTTATGATTTATCAGCTGATTTATCCAAGGACATTCAGAAAGTCTTGAACTGGAACAACCATTCAAATTCAGAGCTCTGTAGTACTATTATCTCAGCCCTTAAACAACCTCCTGTCTCAAAACACAAAGAAAATTTTACCAATCTGTTACTTTTTTTGTTCTGCCCAACTTTATTACTTTAAACTACAAGAATTTTTTCTAACCACAGAACTCATCCAAAAACATTTAGAGGACATTTAGTTTTCTTTTGTGAAAAGAAAGTATTAACATTAAAGCTCCATCTTTTGATTTCTCTACACAGGATCAAATTTAAGACTATATGTTAGTCAAAATAAATAAAACTAATCCTTTTTCTGTGTTTGCTTTTTTCCCCTCTCCTTTTCTTTTCCATTTTGTGCTGTTATATAAAAATAGGCCTCCTTGTAAGTACTATCAGTTAATAGTAATTACTTAAAGTATATTTTGTTTAGTAGAGAAGCAAAAATGATCCTTGATTTCTTGACACGTTCTGTAATGCACATCATATGGATGGCTCCATAACTCTTTCTAATGCCTAATAAAATATGCTACTGAATAGCATACTCATTACATATTAAACTGAGAATTCTGTTGCACAAGCACTGGTGTGTGATTTGAAAACAATAAAACCAGCAGAGAGTTATGAATTACAATGAGGTTTCTGCATTTCTGATTCATAAAAATACATTTTTATGCTCTCTCCTTAGCCAGCATTTGAACTTTTCATCTAGCCTGTGCCAAATGAACACAATCAAAACATATTGTCTTTATTTACTGGTACATATTGAGAAGTCTCATTGTTTCTAAATTTGGCCCCGTGTTTATGTTCAGAAGGTTTTTTTTTCCTTCTTCTTGTTGTTCTGTGTTTTGTTTTGCTCCCCAGATCAGGGCTTACAAAATGTGAATTTCCTCCTCTAAATGCCTTTGAGTTACCTACTTCTTCCCTGTGTACTGTTTTGGCATTCCAAATAAATACATTTGGAGTTTATATGTATTTGTGTTTTGTTTGGTATTCCCATTCCTTCCAATTTCTTAGAAGAGATGCTTACATTTGGAACAGCATATTTAGAAATAAAATCCAGCAAACATGCTCTTTAAAAACTCTATTCTTGTCCAGGATTTCAACATTCTATAAACCACTTATATACAAATAATTTTGGTTTTGCCCGAAATAATGTAATTTCTTTTCTAAAAGAACCAGAACAATAGTAACTTCAGCATTGTATTGTGAATGGGAAAGATACTCAGACAATTGACATCATCTAATGGTGTGTTAAAAAGCAAAATTATTAGCATTTATTGTCACCACTCAGCATTGTTAATCCAGATTAACAGTCAATAGGCTCAACACATGGAGAACAAATAATAGAGAGGCAGTTTCTGCTGAATGGCTTGTGATATGAAAAGGAATTAGCTCACAATGCTGCTATCACCACTGCAGCTACTTACTGAGCTTGGCAATTACAGTAGAGATTGATAGTACTTCATAGCGAAGCAATTGCTTTATTGGCATGTGTCTGATAAATACACACTAATCCATTAAACCAATGTCACAATTGATTCTTAGGCAGAATGCAGAAGAAAATCCAGGTACTAATCACCACTAACTATCATCAAGAAAACACAATGGCTTATTAATGAATTCCATTATGATGGGATAAATTTAGCTAATGCCATCAAATTTATTATATGCAGAATACTACTCCTGAATATCATAGTGTTGGAAGGAAATAATTCAGTAAATTATGAATAAGTCTCTGCTGATTTCTCTGTGCTAGATTTCTGCAGAACCAAAAATCATCACCTATTTTCAGTTTGAATGACTTTCACGTGAATAACAAGAGAAAAAAGACAGAACAAAAATGAGATTTTCCTGAAAGCATTGCCTGCAGGTGGGTGTCTCTGTCTCAGTCTACACTGAACTGAAACACGCACACATCTCTGCAGACAGCAGAGTCTTTCAGAGTTTAAAGGTGCATTACACAAAAAGTAAAGGCAAACAGCTATAAAAAAAAGCACAGAACTGTTTGATGGAGTAAGGCGCTCTAGTATGATAGCATAATATTCTCCAAGGAAGTCTAAAAGAGCCAAACTTTATGACTTCTCTTTGCAAAACAAGAAATCATGAATTTCTTGTTTAATAACTTGCCTGATGGCTTCTGCTAGTCCATAGGTACAAGTGAATACCACTGTCTTTTAGGTCTTACCCTATATGATGATTGACACAGGAATGATCTTTAATTACTTTGCAATTGTATTTTGCTTGCAGGAGAGATGAAATAAAAGGTTCTCGATGAGGAAGAGATGCTTTCAAGGTCAGCACCTCATCGTACTCTTGTCCTCAGATGTAAGAGAGATTATGCACATTAATTTTCTATAATACATGTTCTAGTACTATTTTGACTAAAAATTCAACTAATTTATACATCATTAGATACATTATAATTAGATCTAGGCATTTCTTTAGAATAAAAGAACAAAACCAATTTAGTAACATGGCAACAGAAGTTATTTGTCTATTTTGTAAGTGAAATACTGAGAAGGGAAAAGAGTATTCTGATATTTTCAGAATTAAATATTTTATTTAGGAAATGTTAAAATATTTCATTTTAAACAATTTTTAGAATACAATTTTTCAGCATTGGGTTTCAATAATGCATTTTTAAATAGGATTATATGACAGAGGATGGAAAGATTATAGGAAGAGTGTAAGAAAAGTTTTATTTAAATGCTAATTTTATAAAATAAATATTTCAGGTTGATTCAAAATTAAATCTGTGGCATTTGTATTTCACCAATACACTAAAATATTTTCTATTTTGGATTAATACAAGCCAATTTAATGCAATTTTTCAGTTCAGACAAACTGAAAAGTGCACTATTCATCCAGCTCCATTTGAACATACTTCACTATAGCTTTGAAATGAACCTTGAAAGTACGGCTTTTAAAAATTCAGATTTTCATTACTGCATTATGTGTGGCCATGTAACAAGACTACTTGAACATATGCTGTAAAGTACTGAAGGGTTTATATGAATGGAAATCTCAGATTACACTTCTCCTTCTGAATATAAATTAGCAATTGCCAGCCTCCATTTGAGCTGAAAATTCCATTCTTCAAAATGAAGACTCTGTGCAACTTGAACTGTTGCCTCCCAGAGAGTCTCCAGCAAAAGTCCTGTGGCTGGAGGTCCCTGAGGCTGCCAGCTCAAACATCAACCGATCTCACAGGCCCCACGGCAAAACCTTTTGCTGCAAGGAAATGATGCAGCCAATGTTCTCTGCTGCAAGGACAAGATCCAGGAGCTCAGCAAGTCAGCCTACATCAGCCTGCCAGGAGACCACGCGAACTCTTACCCTTGGAGTGAAGACGGGGCTAACGTGCTACGTTCTATACCTCAAAGTAAATAATGAGGACTAATGTGTTTTATTTTATGATTGCAATGGGCTAAACCTATGCACGCATTCAATGAATTATTATGGCTCAGCTTGTGCACAGTAATGGAGTCGCTAGCTTGAAGACCAAAGCACCTTCCTCAGCATCGAAGGAGGTGCATGGCACAGCCAGAAACAGGAACAGTTTTCCATAGCCTTGTCCATCTTGTAATCATGTCTTAGACATTTTTTGTCTGCTCCAATTTAAATAGCAAGACAATTAAAATAAGCTTAGTTATCTTAGAGAACAAGAATTAGTCAACAAAAAAAGGAGACCCATAAAAATAGATCTGATATTATTTTTTTAGGGTAGCTATTTTAAGGCAACACAGAAGGTAGGTTAAGCTTTTTAGCTGAAAAGATGAAATCACTTTAGTTTCTAGTCACTGTCCATTAATCCAAGTTCACATTAAACAGCACAATAACAACAATGTAGGATGATCTGTGCAAACTCAAATGGACAAAAAAAGTTAAATCATTAATCAGCAATGAAAATGTTATCACCTGTACTTCATCTGGTCCCCCTTTCCCCCCTGAGTTTCACAAAATCCTGGTGATTTTAAGGTGTGGCGGTTTGTTTGTTTGAAAAGCAAAGTGCATAATAATTTTTCATTTAACAGCTTAAAGGGCTTGATAAAATAAGGCATCACCATGTTGATTTATATACCAGGGAACTGAGACACAGAAATAACAAAATGAGCTGCCTGAGATGATGCAGCACATCAGCAGAAGAGCTGGAAACTAAATCCAGATCACCTGATTGATTGTCCAGCTCTGTCCACAGTAGGAATAGCCTACCAATACATGAGTATCTTACCTTTTATAAAATTAGAATGATTAGAAGCAAGCATAACTCAGTGGAAAACTGGGCTCTTAAATCTCTCTGTCAGACAGACAAATGATTGTTCATAGTTCCATTTTTTGTCAAGCTGCTTTGTAATTTCTTTCTTTTCATGTTTGCCCAGAGCTGTCAGTCTCAAGCAATTCTTCATGATCACAAAGATGTAGGTTTTCAAATATTTGGGGCAGCTTCAAAGATGTCGCATCTCCTTTTCAGCAGTACGAAAATAAGACGAGCATTTGGCATGTGACTGGAAGTTAATTATTAAATGAAAAAAAAGAGAGGCTTTCCTACTGTAATGGTGGTTTTGTCTTCAGGACATTAACCCCTTTTACTGGCAAGAGACATGATGACACATTTTTTGTTGCTCTTTCCAGCCTCAGTATTAATTCTTTTCTCAATTTCAGGCAAATTATTCTGAGCATGGAGGTGTAACATAGCTGATAATCAATACTACAAACCTCAATCATTACAGTTCTCATACTTCTGGCCAAAAAATGTAGAGCTGAAAGAGTCTGAGGAAAAACAATGAAAATATTGTAAAAAAACCCAAACAAACACACACAAGAAGATTTCTGCAGGAAAATATCAGACTATTTTATTTGGCTTTGCTTTATTTTAAAAGGAAATGAATGAGTCTCATAAAATGTACCAAGAGTTCCTATCAATCTTTTCCAAGAATAGGAATACTGATGAAACTGAATTAAACACATTTAAAAGGTCTGTCAGTGGCCTATGAAATTCAGTGTCATGCAGCTTTTAGGACCAAGAAATTAAAATTGCTCGACGGTTAATAATCAGTAGAGCTCCTTGCCATAGGATATTAATATTTCCACAACCTAAAATGATTCCAACCAGGTTGGGGATATAAATGAAAATAGGGAATGTCTAAAATCATACTTAGAGATGCCAATGGGAGTGCCTGTTAACCAGGCGCCGGGGTGCATCAGGACGGTCACAGCTCCAGGTATTTTGTGCCCTGACTTACAAGTGAACCTCAGCCTTTGACAGATATCTGACATGGGATTGCTCCTGGAGATGCAGAGGATTTTGAAGGCTGGAAAACAAAGGCCAAGTTCATTGTCCCCGCTATTAAACCCTCAC
Source organism: Grus americana (assembly GCF_028858705.1). NCBI lineage: Eukaryota > Metazoa > Chordata > Aves > Gruiformes > Gruidae > Grus > Grus americana. The sequence continues at coordinate 12,678,726 of NC_072867.1, read as the reverse complement.
TTCACAAATTCTTACAACTTAAACATATCATATCTCAGAGCCCTTTAAAAAAAAACAAACAAACAAGTAAATTTTCTAATTTGAAGTGGCAAGGGGAACACTAGTTTTACTGTGACCCTTGAATATAGCAAGTAACAGTACTAATTATTTAGTCAGTAAATACTTGAACTGATTAGAAGGGACAGGCTGATGAAGTTGCTGTATGAGAAGCAATCAGAATTACAGGGAGAAAATGAAAAAAAGTTTGAAAGCAAAAAATTAAAATAGTTATTCCGAGAGCCAAGTACAAAAGACCATGAAATAAAGAAGTATTGATTTCTTAAGAGAACCTAAAGTTTGCAATGGTAAAATAATACAAGTGCTAGTTTTGCAAGTACAGATTTTAAAACATGTCTGAAAGTGCAATGATACACATTTCTGTCAGGACGTGCAATTTTAAATGAAAAGGCGTCATTTTTCTGCTCAGATAAAGGAAAGCATGTTAACAGCAAGAACAGTGACTTATCCTGGGATATTTTTTTTTTTTTACTTCATGGATGTTCCAATTTGCTTCTCAAATGTACTGATGTAGATCAGGAAAAATTCAAAAGAACTCAAAGTTTGCCACTTTAATGCTCATATATGCAAGAAAGAAACAGACTATATCTTGTAATCATGTGAATGGATTCACACAATAAATGATTTACACAATCTGTAAATTATCTAGCAACGATGGATAAGAAAAAGGAGATAGAAAGGTTTATGTTACACTATGTTGGATCTAAATTAAAGTAATACTTTAGAAAATACATCTGCAAGTACTTGGAAGAGGTAAGAAATATGCGAAGCGCTTTCTCACAGACCGTTTGTCTGGAGCTGAATGTTAAGCACAGCTATTTCAACACAAGGCATGGAGTTGGCGTCAGCCGGAAGGCACCTGTATGCTAACAGGTGCTGGAACTCCCTGGATAAGAAATGAAAGCACTCTGTAGTGGCGTGTTTGTCACAAGGGCCCAGGGGCTTACAATTCACCATTTCTATTTGTCTAGCAGAGCATGATTTGTTAACCTTGTAGTGGCCTGTCTTTTCTTCAGTGTTGTACATGAAGTAATTACAGGTTTCACGCTACAATAGGTTGCCAGGGTACCTTCCGGAGCTTGAAGCAATGATGCAGACATGAAATTACAGACAGATGACTGCAGTCGTGTTGGCTACATTAATTTGCTTCTTTCACAGGTCACAACTTTGGATGCTTTGTTATCCGGACTCTGCTCAGCAGGGTTAGGCTTACTGGGAACTCGTTGCTGGAGTTTCTTCCTACACATGGATAGAAGAGGCCCATTTTCAGTCCTAAAGGAATACTTGGCATGGCTGATCCTAACATGAAGGTTCTGTATTTTCTGACGTGCTAATCTGCATTGCTATCGTTGTGTTTTACATGAGGAACTCAAACTAGGTGAAACTGTACAGATTTAAGTGCGAACCAGTTCTTTCACCTCTGCCCAAGCTCGTCTGGTAAGATGATTTTTGGACTGCAGCCAGAAGCAACATGCAGGCAGCACAGACAGAGCAAGAGATGGTTTTAAGAGTGCCTTAGGAGCTCAGGGGGTAAGTCTTTTGAATACCGAGTCCTGAACACTCCAGGTTGCTTTTAGAAATGAAAAGCGCAAGTGTTAAGTTATAGGTCTGTATAAAATTTTGTCTCTCCTGCTTAATGCAGTGTTTGGTGAGTGCAGTATCACACACCTATGTCACAAGGCTGTGGTCAGTCACTTGGATCTTATGTTCATCTTTTTTATTCCTTGCTACCTCTAAAGTACAAAGGAGTGCTCACAGTGGCTGAGGTCTTTCAGTGTATTATCAGGTCCGTAACTCAACCTGCAGCCAATAGCTTTAACTTCACAATACTTTATTTTTGTTAAAAAGCTGGCAGAATCACAGTCACAGAAAGAAGGTTTTCAGGATTGAAAGTTCATAGTATTGAAATAAAGGCAGCTTGGATATTTCTAAGAATTGTCTTACTTTTTATAGGCATATCTTTCTTTAGAGGAATTCTATCTTAACATCATAAACATTCAGATTATTAAATGAGCAAGTAGGACCATAAATGCAGTTAGGAGAACCTTGTCTAGAAATCGTCTCCCCACCCTCTGGGATGAGACGCTTTTGTTGCAGGACTGTCTCCTCACTGTTAAACATGAACAAATGAAAACTGTACCTCTTAAACTACTCTTACATTTCAGTTTCCTGTAAACATGATGTTGCTACAGTAACTTTCTGTAGAAAACTGCCCTAGGCAGACACCAAGCACGTGAACTTTCTGTCCGATTGATTCAAATTTGCTTAAAATGTAAAGAACTGAAAAAAGATCTCACAATTGGAGGCTCTTGGGAAATATGTTAATAGTTGCCACTGTTATCCCTATCTATTCTATTTTTCCCCATGGACAAAATTTCCCAGATAAAAATCTGGGAGAACAAATTCTGAAGTGAGTTTCCTGTTTAATATGATTGTAGAAAGCTGAAAAGCAGCAAGATTTATTCAATTCACTGAACAGCTCTCATATTGAGTGAGTCTCAGAGAAAATATCTTTTCTTTTAAAAAAACCCAGTTAGTTCTGTGTGATTTAATGAAATTCATGCATCAGTAAGTTTTTGTGTTTATATACATAGAAATATATATATAAATTAAGAATGAGGGTTTAGGTTTGTCTGGCGTCTGATTTGACTCAGAATATGTGATGACAACAAGTGGATTAATTTTACATACCTAATGCAAAATTGTATACAAGACTGTAATAAAAAGCATAGGGGTCACTAGGGCTAGCAAAGCTATGATAAATCATAGAATTATAGAATGATTTGAGTTGGAAGGGACCTTAGAGATCATCTAGTTCCAATCCCCTGCCATGGGCAGGGACACGCTCCACTACACCAGGTTGCCCAAAGCCCCATCCAACCTGGCCTTGAACACTGCCAGGGAGGGGGCATGTAAAACTTCTCTGGGCAACCTGTTCCAGTGTCTCACCACTCTCATAGAGAAGAATTTCTTTCTAATATCTAATCTAAATCTGCGCTCCTTCAGCTCAAGGTCATTACCCTTTGTCCTGTCACTCCATACTGTTGTAAACAATCCCTCTCTGGCTTTCCTGTAGGCCTCTTTAAGCACTGGAAGGCTGCTGTAAGGTCTCCCTGGAGCCTTCTCTCTTCTCCAGGCTGAACAACCCCAACTCTCTCAGCCTGTCTTCATAGGAGAGGTGCTCCAGCCCTGTGATCAGCTTCGTGGCCTCTGGACTCGCTCCAACAGCTCCACATGCTTCTTATGTTGGGGTCCCCAGAGCTGGATGCAGTACTCCAGGTGAGGTCTCACGAAAGCAGAACAGAGTGGGAGAATCACCTCCCTTGATGGGCTGGTCATGCTTCTTTTGATGCAGCCCAGGACACAATTGGCTTTCTAGGCTGCAAGCACACATTGCTGGCTCATATTGAGCTTTTCATCAATCAACACCCCCAAGTCCTTCTCCTCAGGGCTGCTCTCCATCCATTGTCCGCCTAGCCTGTAGTTGTGCTTGGGATTGCCCTGACCCATGGGCAGGACCTTCCACTTGGCCTTGTTGAACTTCATGAGGTTTGCATGGGCCCACCTCTCAAGCCTGTCAAGGTACCTCTGGATGACATCCCTTCCTTCCAGTGCGTCAACACCACACAGCACAGCTTGGTGTCATTGGCAAGCTTGCTGAGGGTGCACTTGATCCCACTGTCCATGTCACCAACAAAAATGTAAAACAGTGCTGGTCCCAATATCAACCACTGAGGAACAGCACTTGTCGCTGATCTCCACTTGGACATCGAGCTGTTGACGGCAACTCTTTGAGCATGAATATCCACCCAATTCCCTATCCACTGAGTGGTCCATCTGTCAAATCCATCAATTCAGAGACAAGGATGTCGTGTGGGACAGTGTCAAATGCTTTGCACAAGTCCAGGTAGATTACATCAGTTACTCTTCCCTTATCCATCAACACTGTAACCCCATCGTAGAAGGCCACCAAATTTGTCAGACACAATTTGCCCTTGGTGAAGCCATTTTGGCTGTCACCAAGACTCCTTATTTTCCATGTGCCTTGGCATAGTTTCCAGGAGGATCTGCTCCATGGGCTTGCTGGGTACAGAGGTAAGATCCCCAGAATTGTTTAATCAGATATACCTTGGGGTAGATTTTCCCATCATCACTGCCAAACAAAAGCTACTCCAATGATATTAACAGGGTCCTACTAATGTCAGCAAGCAAAGATTCATGATCAAGATTTTTTAAATGCAAGAATTTGGGAGCATTTGCAATATTCAGTCCTTTCAACTACTGCAAAATCTGAATTAAGATCTACTTAAAAATCTTTTGCACTGAGTGAACTACAGGTAGGATCATTCTGAGAAGGAGGAGAAGAATGGAAAACTTTCACTTACAATGTTCAATGCTTTCTGATCAAATGCAGAAAAAGAATAAAGAATAAACCTTCCCACTTAATTTTCTTTCTACTAGCCAGATTTCACTTGCAATCCTTGTTTAGTCTTTTGGCACAGCCTTTAAAAATTGTTTCCCATACTTATTTCAAGCTTTCCTTATTACTTCCTCCTTATCCACCTGCCACAGACTTCTCCTCCCTAGTAAGCTTTTTAAGGATTGTTCTTATAAATGAATTTTTGGTCAGCTCACATACAACTGTTTTTGGGATGTTTGAGACATCAGATAGTGTTTTGTAGACATCAGAAAGACTGACACATTGGGGTTTCTGTTTTCCATTATCACCTTTTAATTTAAATCCAGGCATTTATTAACACCTTTGTGCAACAAAGGAGAGGTATTTTCTTGTTTATACAAGTGAACAAGTGCACTGTGACACAAAATTCAGGGATGGCGCTGCAGTAGAATGACTGTATAATAATGTGAGCTCACAAGGGGAAGGTGGAAAGCTGTAGAAACAAAAAAATTCTGGTATGTTTGGCTTGCATAGGATATCTGCAGGTGTAAACAAGGAGGTGGCTCTTCTTCCTACATGCAGCCGCTGTCTGATGTGGTGCACAGACCCCTATACCTCATCATCAGCCTGCACCCACCCTTATACAGTACCTGATCCTAGCCTGTCTCTACAGAATGAGTGCAGATCCTATCACACAGACACCTAAGTTTAGAGGTCCCGATGCCAGTCTTGTAATGATGCAAAACACTTGCAGGAAAATTAGAGAGAAAAAGAATGAAATTTTTTTTAAGTTTTATAAAATGTAAACACATCAGTGCAGAATGTCAGACTAAATTAGCTGCCATAAGCATCCCAATATCTGAGTGAGAACAGCGTGCTAAACAAATGCTAACTTCAGCTGGAGTTCAGCTCTATGGGAAATAAAAAAACAACCCACCCTCCCACAGCCCTAGGAAGATAAGCTTCATACCAACTTGCAACAGAAATGTAAAGTAGCCAAGAATAAGTGTGTTTCACACCAGAAATAAGCAGAGCAGTACTCTCTTAGCTGGTATCAGGGGTGTCCTAGGTAGACTCAAATGCAGATGAGTAGTGAGAGGTGGTCAAACCCCATATTGTTCAAGTTCCAAGTGGATAAACTTGTTTTTCCACATTTATGCTTCTTTATGAGAGTGACTATTGTAACTCAGCATAGCTCCACTGACACTGACAGAACTGTGCCTGGGTTTTTTTGGCTAAATGTAATCTAATGCAAGACTATAGATTGAGAAACAGGCACTTCACCAGAAAAATTGGCTTGGCATATTTCATTACTCAGTGTCACTGCCATGCAGGAGCTGGCAACCTTGTGGCTGTTTTTCCCTGTTGCTTTCAAACATGTCTTAACAAAGGTTCCTTTGAAACTGTATCTGCTCTTTCCTGTGTGGATGCTCACCACTTCTCAGAGTGGGAAGCTGTGGAACTGAAGCAGACTGGCAAGTAGAACAGAGAGAAAACAGAACTGTTCCTGTAAGAGGATATATGAATTAAAAAAAATTAAAAGGAAAAGGTTGGGTTTGTTCACTAGTACAAAGTCCAGAGTAAACATAATCCATAGGTGAGCACCTTAAATTTGACCTAGCAAAAACATTCATTCCTGCTGCTGCCTTGATGACATAATCTGAGAGGCTTTGAGAAATATTTTACTGTTTCTTCAATGGCTTCTTTCTCCAGTTCTGTCATGTAAACAGTTATCACTGGATAACCCATACATTTTTTGGTTGAAAATATTGAAATTTTCTTGTTTTTCTGGTAATTGGAAGCAATTTTTATTTTTTTTTTCTCTGCATACTCAGAGTTATGTCTTGTGGGAGCTCAGGGCTCCTTTTAATCAGCATTCCAGACCACAAAATTGTTTTGTGGTTATTCTGTTACTTTGAAATGATTCACTATGGGTGACTAAGGAAGGATATAGAAAACCGTCATTTGATCTTTTAACCCTAAGATAAAAAAAATACATTTTCTCTCCACTGGTGGTCTGCTACCTGCAGCTTATCTATTAACTCACATTGGTTTGACTATTTAAATGTCAGGGTGCAAATATGAACACATGTTTCCAAGCAGGGGGAAGCCTAAATCTTTCTTGTTTTAAATATGGGCTTTTCTTGCATGAAAAAAATTCTGCTAAATGACCTTTTCACACAGAGTGATCGATTTCCTGCCCTCAGATGTATGGCTATAAGATCATCTGTAAATCCAGTGATTATTTTATGGGGATTTTGTTTGTTTGTTGGTTTTTGGGTTTTTGGTTGGTTTTTTTTGGGGGGGGGGGAGGAGGGGAAGTCTGATTAGCTCTTTCTTTGACAAAGAAAATAATCTTGATCTATATCCTTTATTAACTATAGTTGGCTTCTGACAAATCTAGGGGCATTCTTTCCTCTGGTGTTCACTTTGGAATTTAGTGACTACTTAAGTAACTACAGTTGTGGCTTTTAGTCTGGTCATTCAACTCATTTCAGTTAACTTTTGTTGTTGTTAAATAGGCAAATATCTGCAGTTGATTGCAGGGAGGGGGAGGAATTGCAAGTGTTAAAATTATTAGTATACCCATTCATATTATTTTCACAGATTCAAAAGTTTTGTTGAGAAAGATGTATTTTTATTGCTTTGCTTTATAATATAGAATCATGATTCTAATGCAAGACTACACACGAGGTTGAGACCTTCCATAAACTCCAGCTAATCATTTGAAATGTTTGAGCAAAAATGCATGACCATTAAGATTCTTTTAATCACTGTCATTCATTCTGGTTGGCAACAAACTTCAAAAGCCAAGGGGATTTTGTTATTTTGAGTGTAATTGCAAACTTCCCACAGAGGTCTCGGTACACGCTTTATAACACAACCTTTGATGATTTGGCCATGCAGAAGATTTGTTTTGAAGTTTTTGAAGCTGAGACAAGGGTTAACACTGTAAAGAACTAGCAAGGCATAAAATGAAGTCCCTAGAATTGTTTAGATTCATGCCTATCATGCAGGTTTGATATTTTTTAAGACGGGTTTCTACTTACTGTGCCATTTATACCAGAGCTGCACACCAGAGATTTGTACAAGCATCTGGGACAATATTTATTGAAATATGTGCAATACAAGACTGTCAGCAACTTCTAAAAGAGCTATCTACTCTGTTTGTAATGCTCCTAGAGTGCTCACCAATGTAACATGCCACATGCAGTCTACCACCTCTTTCACACTATTATTAACTTAACAAGCTTCTCCAGGCTAGATAGAGGCTATATAAATTGTAGATACGAATTTCCCAAAGGAATAGGGAACACAGAACTAAACACAGATCACATTCAGCCACACTTTCAGAAGGCAGGAGAAACTTACCCAATAAAAAATTGGCCAATGACTCTGAACATTTTCATGTCAGCACTTCATAATTTGAGATCAATTTTTCTTTTTAACTGCTGCAGTAAGCACACATTGCAAGTCAACTCCTACATTGATAAGGTTCTGTTGCCTGTATAGTTTTGACTGATTCTAGCAACTCAAAACATAAATAGTCCAGCTGAAATCAACAGAGCTACTCCTGGTATTGCTACCCAATAGGTGAATCTGTTGACTTGACAGGTTATTTGTGTAAAACCTTTGTTGCTTTGAAACTTCATGTAAATTCATGAAAGAAAGCACGCGAAAATGAAGAACTGCAGTGGGGCACAGAAATCCTGTGAGATTAGGGCTGTTTCAAACATGTGGCAAGAGAATGACACCCAAGATAAATGAGACTCTCCAGCTTGTTCAGGACAAACTTTAAGGCAACTTGCACTTTGCCACATCTAAACCTGCCAGGACCTTGGCTTTCAGATTCAACAACAGAAGGTAGTTCAGTTTAATTCTTTGCATCCTTTTACCTTTCCAACACTTCCTTCTGTTCATATCTTCTTTCTACTACTACTGTCCTCATCCTTTCAATTTTTCTCACCTTTATTCTTGTACCACTTAAAGTGTCCATGCGTAACCTGTAGCCATAAAACCCTACAGAACTTATTACACTTACGTGCCAGCAGTATCTACCCAAAAAGCCATGGCTTGAGAGGCAATTGGAAGTTTTCAGAAGCCTTTCCAACCCTTTTCCCACACAGGTCTGTAAGTGCCTCAACCCTCACATTATTCATGTTGACCTATATTATTTTCGACACACTTTTTAATCTTTCTATTTCTAACCCCAAGGTATGGGGGTTTCTCTCTCTCTTGTTTGAAATTTGAGTAGCTTATATGGTTACCTGCCCTAGCTCATTGGGACTTCATGCCTTTGTTACCCTTGCTAGCCTGCTCTGGATAACTTTATGGAGGCTGTGAAAAAGTTAGACTTCAATTAATAATTGCTAACAACTACTAAAGGTAGAAAAAGAATGACTTTACTATAAAATTGAATCTGTATTGTTTTGTACAGTTTTATAGAGACTGAACAGAGATAGGGCACAGTTTATGGAAGAAAAGAGGATCTAAAAGGAGAAAGTAACATCACTCAGATAAGGTTAAGAGATACTTGACCAGAGAAGGTCAGCAAAACTTTCAAAAGTTTTGGACAGAGAAAACTGCACCTTTCTCAGCTGGTGATGACTGAAAACTCGCAGTTCAACTTTACACCTTACATTTAAGAATTTTACATCTGTATAACACCAAGAAGACTAAGTAATATTAGAAAAGAGAACTTATGAAGATGACAGGAGGATCTCTTTGTTGGTCCACTGTTGATTGTTAAAACATTTACAGCTTCTAACCAAAATGTTTCATTTCAAAACAGTCTCTATAAGGTCAGCCATCCTTGAAGAAACTTTGTGTCTTGAAAATGAATACAAAAGGATAAGGTGGAAATACTAAGCACAAGCACAGTTTTCCAACATCACCACTTAAAAAAAAAAAACCACCAAACTCAGATAGCTCTCAGCCTCTTTCCCCCCCTCCCTTTTCTTATAAGCTTTCATATGCCTAAATATATGCGTCTAGTTTGTCAAGGTAGCTCTAGGAAAAAAAAAAACCATCATCATCTTCATTCCACTGCATAAAAAGCTGCTTTTCTGACCAAAAAAAAAAAAAAAAAAAAAAAAAAAAAGAGAAAACGGTTTGTTTCAAAATAGGCAGAGAACAGTGTGTTTTTATGCATTTGCTCTTCACTTATTATCTGAAAATAAGTCAGGAAAAGAAAAAAAAGAGAAATATGTAAAGGTGCTACTTTTTCAATAACACATTTTTCCTTTTTTTGAAATCATTTGTGTAGCCTTGAGGGAAGCAAATAAGTGCTGAAAAGAGATTATCATGGTACTTTGTCCTAGCATTTTATTTCTGAGTAATGCTAGAAATGACGTATCACTTATACACATGCTGAGTGATCAGTACCAGAAATCCTTCCTATTCCAATCAATTTTGCATGTGGGAATTTATTATTTTAAAAAAGAAGATGGAGGGTTTAGCAAAGAATGTATAAGACTGTGTGGAATTAGTATTTTTCCTTTCAGAGAAATGTTTGTAGAACAATCTGAAAGAGGTAACATTACTAGCAGATGCTACTGTAATATTAGTAATGAATTTGCAATGCTAATAAATTGGCAAAGGCTGATTTAAATCTCTATCTATAATGGAATACTATCAATTTAAACAGATAAGTGAACTCATAAATTCAGTTTTACTTTGCAGATGTAATGCATACCTTGCAATCAACACATTGCAAATCTGAAAGTGCAATATCAAAATGTAGTTTTAAACTACAGGATTATGAACACTGACAAAGCAGGCAAAGGGTTAAACACTTGCAGATGGAAGGAAAGCTGCCTGATTCTGAAGTCCTAAAAATCCGATTGAAAAATCTGACCAAGTAGTTTATAGACTAAGCAAAAATCTCTTTGAAAATGTACCTGTTGGATATATGCAAACATACCTGGTAAGGAGAAAAGCCGAACTGCTACTGTTTACATGTTCAAAAATTCCTGATCTGATATTATTGTACTTTCTGTTTCAGGAATTGACTAACTGAAAAATCTTCTATATCTTACCTGCATCCTAAATTTTGGGTGCAATACTGCTTAAACATTTAATGACACATTTATTCAGTTTTAAGTTTGTCCCATTCTGAAATTCATGGAACTTCTCAGGATACATTTAGAACTATGCTTGAACACAAACACACACATACATGCCTCTGCTCCAATGTAATGCACAAGATAAACATTGTGGATTGCTTCAGAAGTCGCACAGGTATTTCCCTTGAAATGAATGTTCCTTATTCTTTTCTTCACTCTGAAAGTAATTTTTGCTATTTCCCTGCCATTCTTTCTTATTATTCCTGATCTGAATGCTGGATATGAACTTGGTTACCTTTAATTTAGCTGCATCAAGCTGTTTGCCAGGGAAACATCAACAACTTTATACAGGTCAGATGGACAACTAACATCTATAAAAAGCAGCTCTGAGGCCAGAATGCCATTTAAAAGCCCTTTTCAATTAGCATTCACTTTCTATGTCTTAGGTCATGAAGCATCTGCAAAGTGCTCTGTTCCCGTACAGGCTATTATGATTCTATACAAAATGTGCATTATTGCTGTCAAGAGAACTAAATTCGAAGCGGGATTTAAGCCCTCTTCGCACCCAAGAGCCTTCAAATATTTCTCCCAGAACTCCCTGCTAAAAACAGTCTGGGTTTTTGTTGGGGTTTTGGGGGTTTGTGGGGTTTTTTTTGCTTTACTAATATGAGCATAACAACGCCAGCCATCATCCAATCCACTCAGATGACGTGAATGATACATACACACTGACAGCTACAGAAGTTACTCTGCCATTGTAACACTATTTGTACTGCAGCTGCCAGCTCCTATCAGAAACCCATTGCGCGCACTTGCACTCAGTAATGGATAGTTGTTGCTTCAAGAGTTCATACTCAAAATTTGACAAAGGACAGAATATTTATAGAAAATATTATAAACCCCTGACCTCTGATACCTGAGCAACTACTGTACAAGAAATTGTATTAAACTTTGAGCCAGAATATCAATTTGAAAGCCAAATTACCTACCTGCTTAAGTGTTGCAGGTAAACCCAGAACTAAGCCTGGGAATAAAAAATGAAGTGGAATTTGGTACATGGATGGGCATGTCATGGAGCTATACAGTATTAGGACACCAAAGACTGATTCTGAGCTTACGTAGCAGTTAATTTATTACTGGGCTAATTGAATAATGCATGACACCTTCAACCTTAGACTACTGAACTTAATTTATGATTGCCATCCCAGTTCCTGCAGGACTGCAATAACCCTCTCCCAGTACCTACATTCAAACATTCTGAATGTCATCTTGCATAAGTATTCTGAAATATAGAACGAAGATTGTACATTATTGAAATTTTGCTGAGATTTGGCAAGTGTTTAACTCTGCTTTCCATATTTTCCCCTGAATTTTTTTATCATCCCAGTCAATTCAGAGTAAGATGTAATGTTCAGATCTTAATAAGGCTGTAAGCAAGCATTTATTTCCTTTATAATTTTCTATTAATTACAGAGCAGCTAATGCATTTTAAGAGTCAGCTATTAAGTCATTTATATTGGCTGTCTTTTTAATTGCCTATTAAGTACCTGTACTCATTTGAGAGATTTACATGGAATTGTTGCCAAAAAAGTCTTGTGCAACTGTACCAGATTCTTTTTCCACCTGAGTTCTCCATTGTTTCATGCCATATTTATGGCATGGTTACTTTCCTTTTACACAGCTAGCCTTTTAGCAGCTTAGATCTAAAAGTATTTAAAGCAATTATCCTGTGTAATTATCTTCCTCCAATTCTCTGACTTTCTTCTAATATTAAAAAAACCTCAAGAACAAGAAAAACCCCAAATCAAAATTTTGGTCAGATGTTGGTCAGACATTGATTATTTACAATGACTAACTTTGTAATCTATAAAAGAGCATACAGTAAAAGTTAAGACTTGTCCCCGCAGCCGTATCTTTCCTGGTTAAGCCAGGAGAGAGATTACAGTGCTGTCCATTTATCATTGCTGAGTATTACAAAGATCTGAAAAACAAAAATTTGACTTCACAGAATCAACTGAGCATCATGCGTGATGTTACAAGACCAGATGAAAATTAGCAAGAAAACCGAGAGCAGCAAAAATCACCACCCTACCAGTGTTAGACAGTGCAGACTGAGAAAGGCCATGTCCCAGAATAGAAACCTTTCCTTGGTGATATTTTCAGTAATTCTGTGAACAATTTTAAATGCACAGGGATGAGATAGGTTATATAATTGTAAAATACCATTACTTATTTTCTTCTGTAATGTAGTAATCAGAACAGAACCACTGCCTCATTAAACTAAGCATACTTCCAGGTCCACTGCTCACTACCTGGTCCTTATGTCAAGAAGTTCAGTTGCACTTAAAACAAAAATACGGAACAACCAGCCTGAGGAAGTTTCCAACTCAGATTCTGAGGCTGAAAGATCAAGTTTATGTTCCAAGCAAAATCTAAAAATTGCAAAGATTCTGCAAATCCATGTTGGGAAGAAAAGGAGACATTTTTAGCATCTCAAATTGTGTAGAATGTTTTCCTAGTATTGTATATGAATGAGGTTTACCATCTCGAACAGATTAGCCAATAAACCATTCTACAACATACCCCTCAAGTTTCCCAACTCCCAGTCCTGAGTAAGTTGCCAAGAAACCAGATAAGTTTTGAAGCAGAATCCATCAGAAGATTCACTGACATTAACACATCACTGCATGATACTTGCACTTTACCAGAAGGCATTTTCCAGGGGAAGAATATTCCACCGGAAAATTTCTGTCTCTATCAGTAATTGGCTGATGCCCTGAAGCAGGAGTGCTTATATCTTTTTTTCCCCTTCTGTAATCTTATCTAACATAGCTGTGGATGTTCTTATTATCCATACAAATGTCTAATCCCTTTTGAATCCTACTAAGCCCTTATCTGTCCCACAGGGTAAATTTTCTTTGTGTAAAAAAATCTGTTTCCTTTTAGCCTCTTTAAAATTTGTAAGTGATCCTTCTCACTTGTCCTTGTGTTATGAGAAAGGGTAAATAGGAGTTTCCTTCTGCATGCTGTGTATTATTTTGCATACCTCTTATACATTCTTATTTTATGAGGTTTTCCACTAGGATAACATTCTTAATCCATTTCAACCTCATTTCATAGGGAAGCTGTTTGTTTAAGTGGGATCTTTTTTCCTCTTTGGATGGAGAAGGCAATAAAATTATGAGATCTGAAATATATAATTTGATTCACCAGAACTGTAATTTTATGCAAGTATAATTCTATTGAAATCAGCATCTCCTAATGCGTAAGGCTTGTCTCTCTGCTATATCATTTTCTGTTCTCTTCTACATATTAACTAGTATTTTTTATCCTTTTTTTGAACCACAGCTGTACACTGAGCAGAAGGCTTCCTGCAACTATCCAAAACAATTCCCAAGTCTTTTTGTGACCTAGTTCCAAATAATTTGGACAGCAACACCATGCCCAAGCAGAAAGCTCTTGGATAGACAATCTCCGGGCTGATTTCTGTTGCTGATTTCACCGCTTGAAATGTGCTTGGCAAGGAACAGAGGATGGGTAGGGGAGGAGGGAGAGACCACATGTGGCTATTTATTTTAAGACATGTAAATGACTGGCAATACTTCTGCTCTATAGTACTTTATACCAGCAGTTGAATCTTAATAATAGATCAAGTAATATTTTGTTGTGATGACATCAGAGTCCACATCTTAACTTCATAAAGTGCACTTAACACAGATGTCTCAGCTATATAAAGCTGGTAACATGAGTAGTGTGGATAAAAGGAAGATTATTATCTGTGCTATACAGATGAGGCAATGAGACACAGGAAGAATTAATGTTTTGCCCAGAGTCTCATAAGACATTCATTATGAAGGTGGAAATTGAATCTGAAGTTCCGAAGTCACAGTCTGGAACTTTAAACACAAACCACTCCTCTTCCTTATTCCTTAGAGACAGAAAAGACAAGCTAAGAGACACCAACCTCCCTCAGTTTTCCTGTACGTTGTTTCATTCTCCTATGTCCATCTACTCCTATTATTTGGGGGTTTCAAACTGTTTGCTTATCTTCCTTTTTCAAACTTAGTATCTTTGGGGGACTGGCACACTAGAGAGATAGATGTTTAACACAGAGATAATCCACCCATAATGACAGCAAATCTTAAGGAAGGCAAAATGCTTGCATGCACTAAGGCTGGCTTCTGAATAGTAATTAATGAACATGCATGAGACTTTTCAGTAATGCTCAGCTCCGCAAAAGAAGCAGAAGCAACAGAGATAAGGCAGCTCTTTTTCAGCCAGCACCGCTGATGATTAAGTGACCTTGTCAGAAATTATAAATGTTTACTGATTCAGCAGAGAATATTTGAGGAGGAAAAAGAAAAGAAAGACACAATTGCCTTTATATGTCAAATCAACCATAAAAAATCCTGGCTTAAGATACAAGAATAAGAAAAAAAAATGACACCTAAATCTTTATTTTCAGAAGCCAGAACTAATATGACAAAAGCTTGAAGAATACCTTTGTGCATTTTTATATATGTAAATCAAGTAAATGTAGGGCTTTGCGCTGCTTATTTAACAGCCGTACAATAGGAGCATTAATGTGGTTTGGCTTGAGACATGTATATTTCCAACAAAAGGAATTACTTATCACTATTACTATGTAGAAGATAGAGAAATGTAAAAGAAGAATAATAATATAAATAGCAGTAAGCAATTTCATACTGTTTAAATAAAGGGGAAAAAATGCCTGATGACTGCAATTAATTCATTACTATGTTACAAATTACAGAACTCTGTGGCTGTACATACTAATGATTAAGCAGGGCAGTAAATGATAAAGTGCATCAGTGTGGTTATTTTTGACTCTCACGTCATGAATTTGAGTCCTCATTTATTGCCATGAGCAAGCACCTGTATTCTGCACACTGTGCTTTCTTCTAATGAAAAGGACACCTTTCTCACCTACTCGTGAAACCTTTGTGAAGTGGATGGAGTGGGAAACCAGGCAGACATAGATAGTACTGTCCTATTCTAAGGATGGAGCTAGGAATTATATTCATTTCAAGGATAATTTTTAAACATTACTTCTGCAAAACTCTCATCGTGTCAGGAATGAGAATGACCAGTGCACAAACTGTCCTTTGCCCAGGCCCAGAATAGAATTGAATGAGCTGTTCACAGTAAATTATTTGTCAATGTTTACATTGTTTATCATCTGAAAAGCCTGAACTCTCTGTTGTGCTAAGATCTTCTTGGCATATGAATGTTGAAGTTTGTTATATGTTCTGATCATTGTGATGATTCCATGCTAGCTCCACTGTAGGTCAGTAAAACCTAGGACCTTCTCAAGAGAAGCCAACTGATCCAGATTTTCTCACCAACACACTCTGGTTACACCCTTGTGGCAGGCCCAGGCTGGAAACATTGTGAGCCAGCAGCTCTGCCCCAGCTGAAAGCTCCCTTCTTTTGATGCAATTTCAGCTGTTCCAGCTGAACTGCATGATGCTCCCTTTTGCAGACAGGGATAGATGCATCAAAAAAAAAAAAAAAAAAAAAAAAATCACTGGGCTTTCTGTAGTCCTTAACATTAGCTCTCTACCTCCTTACAAGTCACAGGACCATGGTCCATAGATGACCAGTTAGACCATCTACACTTAAGGGCAGAAGTACTCTGCTTATACAAACACAAACCAAATTCCCTGCAGCTTCACTAGCCAGCCTGTACGATCTCTCCTGATGCGGCCAAGTTCTAGAAAACAGGAGAGAGAATACTGCTCATAGAACAGACATGCATTTCCAGAGTGGTAGAAGATGTGAAAGAGATCAGGTAATGGAAATATTGCCCTATCAATATATTAAAAATATGAAAAAAATTTATATTGGGTACAGAGATATTACCCCAGTGAGCCTCATCTTCATATTAACATTATTCTGCAGAGCCTATCCTGTTCTATTTAAAAAGAAAGGGGAATTTGCAAGCTTGGTATATCTGTTGATGGCCAAGTTCCACTATCTATAACTCCTCCTTAATAATCAGAAACATTAATAATCAGTCTTAAAAAGCTTGCCTAGCTCTTAGCTCATATTTATACAGATACATTCACATTTAATACCTTCAACTTTCACATTCCACTATTAGAATGCATTTCTAACTGCATATGGTTTGGGTTTTTTTAAATTTTGATTTGCCCTTTCTGGAGCAACATGACATCACAGTCTCCTTTTCAGCTGATCATTCCCTAAACCCTCACAACCTACCCACTTCCTTCCTGTCTGTATTTACATTCCTAGTTATTGTCTCCCAGGTGCATTACCCTGAACTTATCCTGTGCATTAATAATACGCTTACATTCTCTTTGGTGGGAGCTTAGTGCTTTTTATTGATAGTATTTTGTACCCTGTGTGGAATGAGAACTTTCTGCAGTTTGTGCCTTTTACTGTCTGAACTGAGCTCTTTTTCCACTAATGCCACCATTTCTTTTTAACTATACATTGCACCAGCTAGACAAATTTTGTATCTTTGTCAAGTTATGTGCCACGATAAAGTGCCTGCACTGAGATCTTTAGGAACAGAAAACATTTTTGTTTCTCATATTAATTAAAATGGTACTTTAATTCATAAAGTAGTTACGACATTTACTTGATCATATACTCCAAAAGCAAGTGTCGTAATTTCAAGTATACTTTTTTAATAAAGTGATTGCATCTTTGACTTACATAAAAAACACCTTAATTCAGCCTTTGGTCTCAATTGTGACAAGCTTCTCTAGAATAACAGTTTTACCACTAAGAAGTTGCCTACATGCTATCCCAGAATTCTAAATAAGCTGCCTTACAGCTGCTGCTGCTTGGGTATTTCCCATGCAGCGTTTCTGTAACCTAGCAAAGGAGTAAGGGAATTACGTGCAGCACAGAGCCCTGCGCTGTATTCCAGCCAGTCATCTCCAGTTTCCACCTCACTGTTGTGCTAAAGATCTCCTCAATATTACTTGAGAAAGATTTTTAAAAAACCCCCAAACCAAACACACACCACCACCCAAAAACACCCCCAAAACCACCAAACACCAGAAACCCAAAAACACACACTCCCCTACCCTGCAAAACGTTTAAGGAGAGCAATTCATTGGAATGGCAGTACTTGCTTTTTCTTAAATGTGATGGCTGTAAAACACACCTGGCAAATTAATAATAGTATGAATTTTAAATTATGCACCAGGTCTCTTTGAGATTAAATCAATGTGGCATAATTAACACTGTTCCCTCCCAGATAAAGGTCTTCTGTGCTGTCAAAAATTTTTAATATACTTCAGTCTGAATAGAATTTTTTTGGGGGCAATAGATATTAGTTGGCAGGAAAAAAAATCACTCATGACCTTTTAGCTTATACAAATAATTCAGGGTTTGGTTTTTTTTAAGTCTGCACACTGCATCTTCCGCAGTAAGTAGCAAAATAGAAATAATTCTGGTTTAGCATTCAATGCTGGGTGGTTGTTTTCAGGCAGAAAAAACCCAGTATGCACTCTTTATTTTTTTAGGGCTATAGTCCAAGACAAACAGAATTTCATTATTAGACCATGCAAATTATTAGGCAGCATGTGTGCCATTGGTACCATAATATTTGGGATACTCTTATTAGATTCTGAGCGTTTCTGGGAAAATATTATTAACAGCCATGTTCTAACGTGCAGCAGTTGTGTATATTTTATCCCTCATGAAGCATGGACAAGAGCAAGGAGAAATACTGATTAACGTTACTACCAGACACATCGTTGTATCATAATATTGTACTGTGGAATTACCTGTCTGGATTTTGTAGGGTTCTATATAGGCAAGTTGGGAGAAGGATTAAAAGCATAGGAACCAGTCTCAGAAATTCTGGTTTTTAGTTCAGTCTGTTTCTGATGCAGTAGATCTCAAGCTGTTTAATACCAGTGAGCCAGAGACAGAGAGCAGATGTTCCCTTCAAAACCCAGATGTGCCTGTGAAGAGGTTACTGCCCCTAAGTGCTCATTAATGACCCTCCTGATCTGCTGGGAGTGGAGTTCATATGAATCACTTCATTTGTTTAAGGCAAAAATTAACCAGACTGTCTCAGATCACCTATTTAAATTATCTAAACTAAAACCTTGCAAAGCTTTGCTAAATTATTGGAGAGAGTAAACTTTTGCACAGAAAGTAAAAGGCAAGCAACTTCAGGCATTAATCTCTTCAGTCACTGAAGCCAGACCTGGAAAACCATTGTTTTACATCCTCAATTTTGTATGTATATTCACATATGAAATCTGAAATAGGTCAGAGTGTAAAATACTGACTCAGCAGCTAGTTACACATTGATACATTAGCATGCATAGTTAGCTGCTTAACCAAATACTGAATGATCAACATTCATAAGGATGGCACTAAATAAAAGGTTTTTACTCTATAGTTAGCTTCAGATACTCAGTTCAATCAATGTGGATGGCAATTAAGTGAGAGTGGCATTTGCTGCCATTCTTGTTTTGTCCTGATAAAATTTGAAGTGTAATTTCCAAAATATTTACTGTGGTGAATATTCCTTGCTTATTATACTGTTAGAGAGATGCATAAAGATGAAAATAAGGGTTAAAATTGATTTTATATAAAATTTTGTGTTATATATGCTTAAATTTGGGCATTTTGTCTAAGTTAACTGGTTTGTTCAAATTAACATTTGGCAAAGCAAGCAAAAGCTAACATTTACAGGAGGGAAAAATGTGTCTTTTTTGCTGGCATCGTGTTAACAAGAACAGAACAGAGGTGTTAAGAAATGTTATTTTTCAGCATGTGTGGTCAAGAGCAAGCCAGGATTACCATCAGTTCAGAAACCCAAGGTTCAGCATCACAACTATTTTCTGCTGGCTGCTTTTGCAGTTAGAACACGTTCATCCTTAGTTCAGTTGTACCACTGGTGTCAGCAATGGATGATTTTCACAGTACATACAAGGGCTGTGGAAATTGCAAGGAATACAACAGCAGCAGCAATTAGTGCCTGTTAGAGATGGCTAAAAACCTCGCAGCAAAACACAGAATTACTCAAAATTCAAAGTACTTTGCATTCATTAAGAAAGTAGAGTGGGGCCATTTTTCCATATGGAAAACAAAAGATTTAGATATTTCTATAGACAGTGAAGTCTTGGAGACATCCAAAAGTTTATTAATAGAAAACAGATCTATTTTTCTTGCATATATGAGCACAGTTTAGGCAGAAATAACCAAATCTGAGTTAATTTTTTCATATTAGGAATATTCTGTCATGCAAAAAAAAACCCCAAACCAACCCACACTTTGGGCTTTCACCTGGAGTGAAACATGTTGTCAACATTTCAATAAAATCTAACTTCTGTACAGTAAAGTAGAAACTTAGGTGACAAATAATTTTGTTTCAAAATTCAGCACCCACACCCCTCCCAACTGGGCAATCTTGCCCAGCTGACTAGTTGGTTTTATATAACTATGAGAGGGGTCTTACAGTCACTTACTTACTGTAAAATATAATCCCTGCTCTTGCCGTCTACTGGAATGAACAACTTACCACTCATTAGTGTCTTTTTTAGGTTAATTAAGTTCTGCAATAGCCAGAACAATGAACAACACTGCTCAACCCTAGGTAAAGCAAGCCTGACACATTCAATTTATGCTGTACCATTACCACTGGATGGCATTAGTTAGTTGTGCTACAGGAATGACTGTGAAAGGGAACAATTAAATCTGTACAGCTTTCACCAATAAGTAATAAAGCCTTAAACTATGAGTTATCATAGTATTATCGGATGAGGGCCATTGATATTGCATTTGCTTCACAATGCTAAGCCAGTTTTCATGAACACAGACTGTAATAGAGAAAGTAGTGTGTCATGTTGTTTACATATAAAAGGACAAATAACCTTGTCACATCAGTAATAGGCCATAATACAATAATACTCCAGTTGACTTTTCCCTCACATATTGGCATTTCAACTCCTGTTACGATAAGCCTCATAACATATGCATTCCAGTCCCAGCAATGGAAACCAACACAGGTCAAAGCCTTAATGCAGGCAACCAAGTTGCTCAATTTAAAGTGCCTTTGGATTTTGGAAGTGCTCTACATTTCAAACTAAGCTGCTTGCTAGGTTTCTTTCCCTGATAGCCATGTGTCTTAGAGTCACACAAAACCCACAATAATGCAGATGTAAAACCAATGCACAAACACATCACATTTTTAACCCACTCAGCTAGACTCACATCATTGCATGTGATAGTGTTTCATTCAAAGTCTGTCACTGCGGTGGATTCTCTAGAGAGGACTCGGCTCCCACAACATCCTCTCTTATTTTGGACACTGAGGCAAACAAACCAAACCTCCAAAGGAGCCTTTGAACTTTTCCACCACCCCCTTTCCCCCAAATGTCTTCTCTTATGGGTATTTTCACAGGCCAGATTACACTGGGGGGAAGTGAAGAGGTCTGTAGCCCAAAGGGGACCTCAAATACAGCTCCATTCTTTGTGTCACACCAGCAGAAGTTACTGAAAAGTGAACAGAACAGTGTAAAAGTGAAAGAGGTGGGAGGGCTGCTTTGTAATCAGGTCTTCATCAGAGAGTTGAAGCCTCGGGGAAGTTGCTAAATCATCTCCCAAATGCTATAGTCTTGCCTTTTCCAGGCCAGCTTAGCCATTATCCAGGTGATCCAACATGATCACAGGAGAATCTAGAAAGGGCAATGAGAAGAAGAAAAGGAAAAAAGGGTTTAGAAAAGAGAAGATGGAAAAAATCCTCTGAAAGCAAGAAGCTCGCTGCTTCCAAATACAAGATGTAAAAAAGACATGAAAACACACTGTCCTAAAACATGATTAGTAAGCCATGTGCGCTATTTGTTGTTGACATGAAATTCAAGTGCTTGGGGTTGTAAGCGCTGAGCCCTGTAACAGAACCATAGTAAATAATCTGACTGTTCCTGATTATGTCATGCTTTGAGTGAAACACATCTTTTGTGAAGCAGTTTTAAATGATCAGTGAAAAAGATAAGGAACTGTTTACATTGTATCGTGGGACAGATTAAGCTGACATAAAACTAATTTCTGTTTGCTTTAAGTTTAACATGTATTGCTCTTGGACTTACAAACACCTAAAGTATCAAGAACACAGAATTTGAGAGCAGTGTTTTGCTTCTTTATAATCTGTAATTAAAAAAAGTGTTTGGTAGAAAAGTGGGATTTTGTTTATTTTTTAAAGAAGCTCCTTGTTATGTTTCCCTTACATAAGACTTACATTAGGTTATATAATCATCATTTTACTGGATGTTCATTTTTGTTAAGTAGGGGCTGATAGAATGATTATTATGAGCAATTCCTGAACACTGACATTCACCATAATACAAGAAGTGCCTTTCACACTGTAGGTTTCCTCTTCTCAAATTACTAACACAAAACCTAGGAATGGGCTAACACAATCTGCTGCTGCCACAAGATCCAAGGGAATTGCCTGGATGAAGTAGGATTAAAGCCTTGCATAAACATGTAAATTTTAGGACTGGAATAATGTTATGACATTTAAAAAGAGAGAATGCAAATATGCACATTAGGCACTGGCTGTCGTGATCACTGCTCCCTCGTCATGGAAGTAGGCGTTGCTGCAGCAAAGCGGAGGCTCAAGTAGTGTGGGCGCAAGTAATGGTACAACTTGGCAGCTAGGAAGATGAATGATATGAATTTCCAGTGAATTGATACCTTTCCAGCTGAAGACAGGGGATGTGGCCACGAGGAAGGCAAACATCGTTCCCAGCTGTTCTAGCCCTGATATTTGCAGGAGGAGGAGAGTCCAGGAAACATTGAAGCTCTGTGCACAGGGCTGGTTGAGCTTTGGCTCTGTACAGGCAGAGCACTGCTCATAGCTCTGGCTAGCCTCAACCAAGCAGACTTGCGCAGAGTAGAATAGCTGTGGAGAAAAGATTTTATGGAGATACAGGAAACAAAAAGCCTATCTTAGGAGAGGGGCTGAAAGGATTTTTTTAACAGGATGAGTGGAGATGCAAATGTTATAAAAAAATCACATAAAATATGAAACAGAAACATGTAAATATCCATAAGTGAACTATTTAATGCAACAGCAATTTTGGTGCGAGCACGAGTAGTTATTTAAAGTGACTCTGAATATTTTTAAAATTCATACTAAAAGATAACTGAGTGAGAGAAATGAAGTTTGGAAATAGCTGTCCAAAAGAATGCAATCACATGGTACAGATGACCATAATGATTGGAGCCTGGCCTCAGTGCTCAGTACATTCTCAGTTCTCATTAATCTACAAGTATAAATCTGAAAATAACCTTGGAATGGCATTTTTAAGAATGTCAATGGGCCAATCCTGCCTGAGTTGATACAAAAGGTGCTGAGATTTGAGGCTTATTTTCCTCCTCATGTTTCCATTTTTCATCTCATGTACATCACTGGTAGGCCAGATGGCAACAAAATTTTACTCACGAGCAACATGAAGAAATAGCCTACGGACAGAAGAGTCTGTTCTGTTAGAGGCCCACAGCATTTCAACTGTGTAACTCCTGAACTCTTCTGAGAAGGTTTGTGTGGTTTTTTTGTTAGTTGATTGGGTTGGTTTGTTGGTTGGGGTGTGTTGGGGTTGTTTTTTTTTTTTTTCTTTCCAAATTATGGAATGAAATTATATTCAAGTAGGTTTCCTGTGAACTCCTCAGGTACAGTTATTCAGAATACAGGTTATGGTAACTTGAAAAAGCACAGAAAAACTGGGAAAGATGGAGGTAAAGATCTCTCAGCAAGGTTTTCTTAATATAACAAAGCCACATTACAGTCCTGCTGTCTATAATTTGCATCTGGAAACCTATGAGCCACTATACTTAAAGAGCAAATACAACAAATTGATAAATCATGAAATACAAATAACAATTCACCAAAGGGAACATAAGAGTTATTCAGCCATTATCATACCTCTGCTTTGTTTCAGAGGTGTGGATACATACCCTAAAAACTCTCTGGACATCTTCCCTTGCCTTCACGCTTGTTTTACTTTACATTCAAGCAAAAGAGAAAATATAGTAGCAAATATCTCTTCTCCTATAAGAGGATCTAAATGTAATGTATTTATGAATCACATTAATAATGGAATAAGGAATTGATGAATAAGAATGAAAACATTTACATAGCAAAAAGAAGCAGCTTTTACTATAAATTATTAATAGCCTAATAATGACAATATGAAATAATAATTAACAAAGGCACAGCTATTATCACCCAAACAAGAAATAGCTTGACTTAACAAAGAATTCTACATAACAGATATGCTAATCTTATTTTCCAATTTCTGGAAACATTTTCTGTTACTTTTCAAAAACTCATTATCAAAGTCACAAGTAGGAAACTACTCAAGCGTTGCAATATTTTGGTTGTAAAACAATTTGATAGTTATTATAAAGTTTTTCTCATCTCTCCGTGGGAGAACAGGATGAATTCATTTATGCAAGAGTAATTTCTTCCACAGTCATTTTGCAAGATGATTTATTTGTAGAGGGGGACAGACAATAATAAAGTCTCAGATTTAAATAGCGCCTTTCATCCCAAAGGATCCTAAAGTGCCTTACAAGATATATCTCTACACAGGAATAACGTCACCCACCTCTGAAGTGATAGATGGCACCTGTTTAGCTGCACACACAGAAATGCTCCATAACAGTTTAAAGCAGTCAGTGAAGAATACCAGAACTAGCAGAAACCACAGGTGGGATTAGAATATACTCCTAATAATACTCCTAATAAGTACATCAAAACTTTTCCAAGGTATCACAGCAAACATACTTCTTCAGGAACTACCACATGTTTTTTGAAGTCCCTGAACCTAACTCTACTGCTCCTGATATATATATAATTTACAGAAGCTCCCACCTCAGCAGGACACACAGTTTCTATTTTTAAGATTCCTTAAGGCACAACAATGCTCTTGGAAACGTCCCCACTTGCTCAGAATTGATTCTTCCAGCAATACACCACACTGTACTCCTCCACCCATGCAGGGGAACCCATCTGCACATACATGAGAGGTACTTCCTCATGACAAATCTCCAGTTTCATCTACTCAAAAGATTTTGAAAAAAAAATTCATCTTACTTGTCCAAGCAGCTAATCCCCACCATCCTTTTCTTCTGCAAAAAAATTCCAAAATAGCTCACGTAACCTGAGAGACATGGAAATATATGTGATCAAACTCCCACCAAGAACATTAAACAACAATTCACTGCCAAAACAGCAGGAGACCAACATTTTCTCAGTGACCCTCATGGTAATGAAATGGGGTGCTAAATAATAGACATGCTTAATGACATTCACCTGGTGACACACTTTGGCCTTATCCAAAATTCACTGCAGTCAGCCAAAAGGCTTCGACTGACTTCACTGGCTTTGGGCCATGTGTTGTTTTGTTTTTTAAATCTGTTGAAAAAGACATAGCTCTTTTTGCTTTTATTTCTTCTGTTCTTTCACATAGTACTTGAATCTACTTTTTTGGCCACTGGTTGCTCCATTCACCCCAGAGGACTCATTATTAAGCACCCACAGCTGCCAACAGCAGAACAGAACCACAGATAGGATTGTTGCATGAAAAGTCTGTTGATGACAGCAGTTTAAAAACACCAGCAATTTAATGGAGGACAATTTATGCTAGACTTGATAAACATTTTTAATGGCATATAAGTAGTAGGTGGTGTAGTCTTTCCAAAAGAAGCAAGTAAATAGGGATCTCACACACACAGTTTCTAGAGCACTGAGGTTTCCCATTGAACAACTATCTAGGTCACAAGAATTACAGACAGGGAATTTAAGCATGGATTAATAAAAAAGCAATTTCCACTATCAGTGTTTTTCAGTATGCTTGATAATCCTTTGCTTTTTATGAGATATAACTACCCTCACCCTCGGGTCAATACCCAAATGGTTTGTATAATGCGTACAGAGGATAATAAATTGGGTTCACCATTTTCTGATCTTTGTTTAGTCCTAAAGCAATCTGTTATGTGAAGGCCCCATGCTTGTTTATAATGTCAGCTTTGGTTTATTTTACAAAATGAATCTTGTTCAGGAACAGGAAATGTGTTTTGGAGTTTTTGTTTTGTTTTATTCTTTAAACGTGGGCCTTTTTATCTATGCATCCTGCAATTATAATGTCCTTTTCAAGTCATGGTGGGGTGCACTGATACCTGAACTAAGAGACTGAATTAACAATTCAAGTGTGGAGCAAACCACAAGAGCTGTTCTAACAGAAAAGCATTAACCTCAAACTTGTGTGCATATGTTTGAGTTTCATTCATAGGACTCTATTCTTATATGCATGGCAAAATGCAGTAGAAACAAAGCACCTTTATATATTTACAGCATATGTTTCAAAATGTATGCATTTTTTGTTTTCCATAGCTAACTCCAGAGAACAACAATTCAATTTCTCAGCAACTTCTTGTTGTTTCTAAACATGCTTCCATCCCATGGTAACAACAAAATAGCTTCCAGACATTTGGAGGAGCCCAAATCACCCTACACTATATATTTTCAGGTTGAAAAATGAGATTTTCTTCCAAACCTTTCTCTTTCTCCCTCTGTGTCTCAAGAAATGGATAAACTTTCATCAGCAGATGCTTAGTACAGGTCACTATGTTTTTAAGTATGAGCAGAATCATCCACTAAAGAATGAAATATGCTAGGAGTTTCCTGAAAAAATGTAATTAATTACTACAGTCTTCCTTGCCTAAGATCACATTAAAGTATATTTTTAAATTATTGCAGATCTAAATAAAGTGAGGATGTGCAAAAGGTTTATATAAGGGATTGTCAATCAAAGCCCTATTTATGTAAGGGGAAGCCTAAAACTTGTTTGTAACAGCTGATGTATGAGGATTTATTAAGGTCAGTTTCGAAACTTATGGTAACTGGCCACCACTAAATGTTTAAAAGTTGACATATTTGAGTGATTATGCCCAATAGGTGGATTTTTTTCCAGACAACTCATTAGCAACAGTGGCAAAATTTTGCAAGGACACAGAGACATTTCCATTCACAGGAATTTTATGACACCTGATTGGTACTTCTGGATAATACTGCATCATAAATATGTAAATATAAATACCTTTATTATTCCATCATAATGGTGCAAAACCAGGACTTCTATGGATGCCTTTTCAAATATCTGCATAAAGTAAGGCGATGGTTTTCCAGCATACAAAAATAACATGTGCTGCAGTTTAGAATACAGAAGTATACAATATATAATAGAAAAAGGAGAAGCTCCTTTATTAACAAATCATTACTCATATCTCAGGCCTATTGGCACCTCTTGGGAAAACAACATTCCTGGTGGTTTAAATTGTCATGGGAGATTTCATTGCCCTGAGACTGAAACATGTCATCAAAAAACCTACGAACTCCAGCACTAATAAGCTCTTAAAATGTATGGAGATACTCTTTAAAAAATGATTTAGAGTGTTACTCAGTAAAAAAGAAATGAAATTATGCAATGCCATTAAATGTAGAGCATCGGTGTAAATGTCTCGATTCCAGCCACTTGCTACTATGATGAGAACAACAGAAGATAATTAATTTTTCCTTTGTAGTAATGATTCCCAATGAGTTTCTTCTGTGAAATTAAAGAATGAAATCCAAGCAGGCACAAAGAAATATGCTATCAATCATGTGAACCATCACAGGTGTCTGGAATTGTCTAGCAGACAAAGTTGTTGAGGCAAAAACATCGGGGTCATTAAAAATCATGATAGCATCTTGTGGTTAATGGAGTACTACAGAAAAAGGAAATGAGCCTTGAGAAGCTGAATGCCCTTTACTCAATCCCCAAACATTATTTCTTCTTGTCCTTATGTTCTAAATTAATATCTTGTTTTCCAACCAGTGTAGCATTTCCATTACAATCACATGCCACTTTGGTTTAGCAGAATCATTAACCAAGCTATTTACATCAATTACCAGGCAACCCATTGTCCCAGTACTGTTACTAATTCCTTTGTCTGAAAGGTCTTGCTATAAGGAAACATAGCATGTCAGCAATATCCAGCACGTGCTATTAATACTATTGCTGCATAACCACTAATCAGTGTACCCCAAGAGCTGCAGACGATAATGATCTGTGGTTATACACTTGTATCAACCGTGTGATTTTCAACTAACTACGTACAAGTACTTGGAGCAATAGAGCACAGGGATATGCTCTATAAAGAACAGAAATAAAAGTCAGTTCTGAGATGGAATGAGACAAGAAGTTGGCAGGGTCTCTACAGTCCTATAGATACCTACATATATCAGCGTTTGCTGAAATAGTATATTCCTCAGCAAATGCCACATAGTAGCTGACATTTAGGTGATGATGGCACAGTGGTTATATCAGAACTCATCTGAGGCACAGATTTTTCCCAGATGTTTTTCCCAATAGTCACAGTTTTTTTTCCCCAGATAACAAGAAAGCAGTCATCCTCGTAATTACTCTGAAGCTAAAGAATCAAGCTCCAACACACATAACAATACAATGATTTTCAGAATAGAAAATCACACAGAATATAACCTGATTTTATGGCAATTTCAGAAGAATTTGACATGTGATGTAAGCACCATTAGAAAACATACATCAGCTTCTGGCATTGTGTATATTGCTAGTAGCAGTCATAGATTGTTGTGAAAAATATTTACTGTGTTCAAGTTTCCAAGGACTCCTTGTTTTCCAGGGAAGGCTGGTAGAGGAATAGGACGAGTAGTGGTGGACAATATATTTCATATTTGAACTACAAAACTGGAATCATGACTTTTGTCAGAATCTGTTTTCAGATGTTACAAGTTAAACTAATGTAAGATTTATTTCTACAGCCAATTTTTAAATAGAACTAATGTTCCAGCTACATATTAAATATTGTTTATTAAATATTATTCAGACAAAATTATAAAAACGGAGACAGAATCAATGTATAATTCTGCCCTGCATTCCCATTTCTCACTCTGATTGCCTATCTCAATCTAAACACTCAAAATTAAACTTTTCAAATTACAAATATGTTTTTATCATTTGGAATCTGATATTTTATATTTTCATCAGGGATTGATCTCATTGCATAAAGGCCAGAATGTCTGGTAAATGTATTGTTCAGGGCTCAAACTCATCTATTTCCAAATAAAAGAGGAAGAGATCGAACTGTTTTTTCCATACGAAAAATGGATGCTGCCTATCCCTAAGAAAAAACATCTGGTCGGAAGTTGTGAGACTGCTCTGATAATGTGCCAGTTTATTTGGAATGCAGCGAGGACACCACACAAATAGACAGTCAAGTCAGTCTGTTGACTTCTTATCAGGCTGAGCTCCCTTGGATCTCTTAAGCGATGGATAGTTGGATCTCCCATCTCCAGAACTACCAGGCAACCTGGGCATCTGCACCCCAGGTGCTTATGCTGTCAGGAGAAACAGAAATTTCTGTTTCAAACTTGTTGCAGTGAAATTTTTCTGAAAGCTTCAATCCAGGTAAATATTAAAAAAAATATAAGTAGGAACTAGACTGTTTTAGTTTTAAATATGAGTCTCTTCTCCTGGAAGTAAATGCCATTTTTCAATAGATGCACTATATACACTATATATTATGTATGGTTTTTATATTACATAGTTACAGTATTGTTATCACACGACGTGTGTCAAGCAATAATGTCAAGCGATAATGAATTATTACATCACTGTGACTTTCTGGTTCACTATCCTGTCTTGTAATATCATAAAATAACATAAAAAGCTCAGTGTTCCAGTCCTTCTAGGCTTTGACTTTGACTTCTCTTCTGGCCTTTATCTAGCTAGCTCTGACCACAGTTGTTGCCTGTGAAACTACAGGAAAAATACATTAATTTAAAAATTAACGCTTCTTCCACCTTTCTTCAACCTGCCTTATCTAGTGAATTACTGGTATTTCGTACAAACTGAACTCCATATAGGTTTACGCAGTGGAAGGGCAGAGGGTAAAAGACGTGTGCAGACTTTTGAGTCCATCCCAGTCTTAAACCCTGCCATATGTAAACTCCTCAATAACCTGATCAGGTCAAAGGGGATGGTTGTAGCTAAAGAGAGATAAGAATAGCCTGAAGCTGTGACAGAACAGAAAATACAGCCCAAAGCTATGCAGTGTTTGTTGATATCCAATCACAAAAAACACCTTTGATCTTTATTGAACAGCATGAATGTTACAGATAGGTAAGGACTAAAGAAAAAAGCTACCTATTTCAGGAGCTCACCAGACATATAACAAATGGTAACAAATACCAATTTAACCAACAATTTGATGACTTAAAACTCATGTGAATTTACACATCTTTGCTGCACAAGGACTATTGGAATTGTATGAACTTCATGGTGTGCTGCAGCCTGAAGTGCAGGAGTATGTTGCTTGAAGAAGGAAGAGAATACAGCATGACCACAAGGCGTCAGAAGGACTGCTTTTTTATTCACAGGTACAGAATTTTACCATACTTTCACAGATAAGAAAGCTAGAAGAAACCAGTGTGACCATTTATTTTGTTAAAAATAGAATGCAGTCTGCAGGGCTTCCCTTAGGGTTTTTTGTTTGAATTTCGTTTGTTTGTTTGTGTGCCTTTTTTACTACACCAGACCTTCTACCAAAACAACCCAAAACCCAAATCTAAAATCACCTTCATGTGACTGGTGGAGAATGAACCACAGACCTTGGTACATTCTTTTAATGACTTGCAGAGGGAAGGGAGTAGCTTTATCAGTCAAACATTTAAAACACTGTAAAAAAATGTATTGAATTAATTTGGTGACATCTACTTTCCACAAACTTTTTTCAGTGACATTAATTATCTAACTATGATATACTTTGCTTTCATTTCTCTAAACCTTTCCTGGTATTCTTAAGCTTCCTGAAAATCAATAGTAATGCCCCAGAGTTTCTTGGCCAACTCCTTAGGAGTCCAGGATGCAGTCTAACCTGATTTGCCAATTTAAGTATGACAGTTTAGTGCCTTCTGTTTAGCATCTGCCATAATTATCACAGTTATAGGAAAATATTTTATCATTATATGAGAATTTCTCAACTGTGGAAATATTCCTGCATAGCATCTAGTAAAATAGTCTTACACAGTCTCCAATTATTCAAATTTTTCAGTCTTAATTCTTTCCCTAAATCAATGTGACTCATAATTATTTTAAGATTTATGAAATTAGCTATTTCAAAAGCACTGCTATACATCCATGACAGATTTGGACTTTATTCTGTTTGCATATTACAAATATAATCTAGCTATAATCATCTGTTCCTAAAATACCACAGTTTTTCAGTCCTCTAATATATTAGTCTTTTTTTTCACAACATCCTAATTTTGTGCAAAATGCGCACTTGCTTTTCACCATTTTCATTTTGTTATCAAGTGTAGCATTTTAGTATCAAGCTAGTGATGACCACTAGCCAGCCAAATGTCTAGCATGGCAGCCCTCCATTGACAGTGATGAAGGCTGTATAAAGTGCATACTCCTTTCTCTTCTGTGGCTCACTTCACCTCCTGCAACATCTCACAAGGAAATCTACACAATCCTCTCCTCCAGCACTGTCCTGTGTCCTCTGTTGATACCCTGCAAGGTATCTTACAGTGTCATTAAATTGCATGCTCATCCTTACCGATGCCTCCTCTTTTACTAATTTTAAGAACTAACAGTAGAAGCACAGCTTATCTCTTGGCTACAAGGATTCAGCACACTGCCTATTGCACATTGGGGGTTATTTTCATTTTCTGAGTGTACAGTTCACAACAGGAGTTATCTGCCTTCTTTGTGTATGTCTTCTCATTTTTCTGGTCACGGTCTGCATTGAGGATGTTCTTTGGATAAGGTGGAGAATTCTATTGAACTGTACTTGATTTTCTTACCAGTTCACATTGCTTGGGAATGTCTAATATCTTTTGATCTCAGAGGCAAATCCTGAAACTTTCATATGAGATACATGAATCCTATGGGCTTTGAGATGGAGCTCTGTCAGTGGTATTTAAGAGAAAGCACAGTTCTCTAAGAGGGTCCCTTATATTTGATATTTCACCTTCACACCTTGCAAGTGTAGTACAAATTAGGTGGCTTTCATGCACATAAAGGTAAGTAGAATTTGAAGCAAAAGAGTAAATGCCTACCTAGGAAATATCATAGGTTAAATCAGGAACAAAAGTGCTTTGCCGTTTTGGTAGATCCTGTAAGCACCATGCATTAAGAACAGAAATGTGTTGATTTTAAGCTGAACACTGAGGCACAAAGAAGATAGGGTAGTTCTTAAAAAGTGTAATTTTCTTCTGCTCCAAGTGGATGAGCACAGCAAACAATGGTCCAATATTCCCCGAGAGGAAATGTAGTTTCCCTCAGACCAAAAGAGTTTCATCAAAAGCGTATATTACATCAATGTTAATGTATTCTCAAGAAGAGGAAAATATTACTATATAGCATGCTCTTTAGCATATTTTTTCAAAGTACATGGCTGGTTAGGATGTTTAAGTACTGTTGGATTCAAAGTTATGCCAAAATTATTTTCTGAGGCATATACCAAGAAACAAAAAGGAAGAGAGATTAGGGTAGAAGCCCGCAAGAGAGGAAGGAAGTTGGTCACAATTTAGTACCTGTTAAGAACTGACAGATTTGTCAGACAAATGTAAAGATAATGGGAAAGAAAACCAACTTGACAATTTTGTGCAATACAAAATTTGCATGCAGACCTCACTTAACACTGCTCCTTCAATCACAAGGGCATGTAACCAACAGGGTGGACAAGAAGCGATTAAAACCACAAGTAAATAAAAATCTGCATCCC
Source organism: Grus americana (assembly GCF_028858705.1). Lineage (NCBI taxonomy): Eukaryota > Metazoa > Chordata > Aves > Gruiformes > Gruidae > Grus > Grus americana. The sequence goes on along the minus strand of NC_072867.1, from coordinate 12,646,374 downwards.
TTGACATTTTGAAAAAACTCACAGATGTCATGTCTATGTAATTATTGTGCTTCAAAATGGACCATGCTGCAAATGGAACTGAGAAATGGCATTTACTTACTCATAGTTTTAATAACATATGCAGATATTGTATAATGTGTGTCAAATGCCATTTGGCTCAGCAGAATCTAATTAATCTTAGTTCTTTCCACCATATCTTCTGTTATGCATATTCAGTAATATGTGTATGCTGGGGAAAATGTTCTGTAGCTGCCATAGTTAACTTGAGGAATCTTTAATTTCTACTGCTTTAATAACCCTAGTTATTATAAGGCCTGATTCAAGGTGACCATCAACAGGCGTCTCTCTAACTAGCCTTATACCAAAACTTCGATTACCGATGTGAAAAGAGGGTAGGACAGAACTACCATTGACTTCAGAGAATAGATGAAGTGCTCAGAATCTCATACAATCAGGCTCTAATGGAAGAAATATGATATACTTTTCCATGACTGTTTTACAAATAGAGAGCCCAGCTGCCTACACCAAACTAAGTTACAGGCACGTATGACATGATTTCATTTACCGGCACAGAGGCATTGTTAGCACCTTGCTGGAACCCTGGGCTCAGAGTCAAGACAGCAGGGATGTGGTTCCCTTTCTCTTGTGTGACCTTCTGTAAGTCACTTCACTAGTTCTTTGGCTTCTACATAAATAAAAAGACTATATCTTTCAAAAGCATCTGGTGACTTATTCCATGTCTTAACTGAAAGTCAGTCCTACTGGGGCTCCTAATTCATCGCACTACATTTACAAAACGTAACCCAATGTCACTTGTCATTCTTTCTAAAACTCTTTAATAGCTGTGGACCATGAGTACTACAGAAGAGTTAAATACATATCAAATTCTACAATAAGTTGTTAGAAATGCAATAGTTTTAAATAATCAGTAAAAAGGAACTTCTGAATTTAAGTTGTCACTCCAACTTTATTAACTCATCCTATTGTATTAAACTATTGAAAAAGATCTTAGAGCAGAACACAATCCTATGCACTGTAATGTATTGTGAAATGAATGCTCACAATGAGGTGAAAAAGTAGCGGGGGCCAGTCTTTGAATCTCCCTGCTTTTGTCAGTTTAAGTCAAAACGTGGGAGTTGTTTTATTTTTAATGTATCTTTTCAATTCATTTCCACCAAGGGATTTTTTTGAACTGCAATGTAAAATGAAAAACCTATTACCATCATTCTGTATTCAAAACCTGCATACACAATGCTGTAACTACCCAGCTGATATATAAGGAGCTTAACAGCTGTTTCATATTTTCTCATCATTACTTTCCTTCATTTTAAGGACTTTAAATCAGGTCTAAATATATATATATGTATATATAATGAAACCAACAGAGTGGATCAACAATAATAATTTGCTTTGCTATCTCCATGGGCAGTCATAAATTTTGTTTGATAATCTAATAAGAATCCTAAAATATTTACACCTGTAAATTCCACTCTGACATAGGGATCAAAGATGCAGCTAATCAAAGCATATTCAAGTTGGGAATAAGTCAATGGAAGTGCTCAGTGTTGACTTGCATTTTTGATACAGGAGTTATGTAAAGCTGGTCTACTTTAGGACAGAGGAGGTCTTTGGGAATTTCTCATTTGTCTTACAGTGATGTGTGAGAACCTTGAAATAACAGCACCTAAAATAGAGATCCAGCAAGACAGACTGGACCTGGAAAAGAAAGAAAAATCTGGAGAGACAGCATACATTGTTTTCCACCACTTCTACTAGGCACCAAAAAAGTTCAGATATTTGAATCAACTTTGATGAATTTTGGAGCAATAAATCATACTACAGTTAATTTACTTAGGATTTTTACCAGTTAATTTTTATATTATACTTAAGGCAAACTGAAGCATTTATTTGCAAGACTCAAGAATGTCATATCATAGAATCTTTGTTGCCACCCTCTTTTAAAAGAAATAGCAGTGTTTCACTTGCATTGAATTGCATTTAAGAAAAAATATAGGTTATAATAGCTATTTTCACCAAAAATCCTTATGCTAGTCATAGGCATAAGCATGTTAGCTTGTCTTTATAATTCAGCCTTTAATGATTCTAAAGGCTAAACTATATTTGTAAATTATTGATTTTGAATTGCCTTATTTTCATCCAATACCAAGAATTAGAATGCATCTTGAAAATACAAATCTTCTCCCCTCTCTGCTTTAGCTGTGATATTTAATAAGCTAATGCAGTCCCTGATTTCAGGTCACAGATAGGCTTCCAGTAGCAGATGAAAAATAGTGAACTCGGAACAGCTTTATTTTGCCCAAGTGTCATAATTCTAGAACGTGTCACTAATACCTGCTGTATTTAGAGCTAATTTTATTTGCCTTTACCTCTCTCCTTAAGTATGATGACAGGAGAAGGAGGAGATTTTAATACTAAAGAAAAAGGTAAAATAATTGTAATGGAATGCATTCTTCTGGCAAAGACTGTAACTGTTTTAAAGACAGACCCCCATGGAAAGATCCTATTTTTATCCTGAAATAGTTTCCTCTCTGTCAGTGTCTTACAGCTTGAATGTGAGGAGCGATGAAGCACTTGAAAAGAACTTTGCCCAGCTTTAGGAAAAAGAGATTCGGAAAACAGAAAAATCATCTATTTTTTTAAAAACACTTGAAAAATAACTGCTGACAAATCACAACAGCAGCCTACAAAAAACCCCACTCCTTAGCAGTTGCTGCTTATCTGTGATGAGGGATGAAAAAAGAGAAAGAAATTTATAAAAAAGGAAATTGCTGTGACTCAGATGACTAATCTTCCATTTTATTAGCTGCTGTGTTTTCCTGTAATTACAGGCAATGCAGACTACAAACTGTGGATTTGGGGCCTGATCTTATCCCCAATGAACTCAGGATAAGACTCAGTAGTGATTCAGTGGACCAGGGAACAAGCTCATAGGAGTTTTCACATTCTCTCCAATCCCACAAGACTCTAAGTGCTGCTTTGTGCACATTTTGTATGGTTGGGTAGCCACAGGTATTTGGAAATTAAATGTGGTAGCAAGTGGAATCTGCTATATTCTCTGCTACAGTTCAGACATCTTGTACCTTCACAGGACATACTGATAATAGCATATTCTCCATGGCTTTTCATTCAGCATAAGGAAGCACCTGAATGACTAGATCTTTCTAAATGTCACTTCTCCAGAAGAAGGACGCTCAGAATGACAACAAAAATCTGGGGCTCAGAACAGAAGATTAGGATCGTTGTAGCCACACGTCATCACAGAACTATTCGATGTAATGTTGTTTATGCTCTTGTTAGAGAAATCAAAGTCTAGAAGCCAAGGGAACACAGCAGATGCACAAACTTTAATTCAGCTTTTTCCTGAGGTATATTACCTCTTGGATTTCAGAACTCTCTCTGCTACTTTATTCTTATTATTGTTATCTTTCAGAGAGCTGTCACCATTCTCAAACTGCTTTTAGGTCTCCATGCTCCACAGCAGAGTTTGCTGATACTCACTTGCCTATCCAATACATCCAGATCAGGAATGGAGCGCAGTCAAATCCGGTCACACAGTAATGATACAGAGGACCCATACACAACAAACGGTTCTCTCAAGACGAACATTGATGAGAAATAAGAGGCCCAGGTAAAAATGTTTATGAATGTCTAAACTCCTGAATGTTATTCCAAACCCAGTACAAACCATCAAAGGCACCCATTTGCTCCTAGGCATTGCAGATGAGAGACATATCCAGCTCCTAAGAAAAATGTCACAGAAACTTTAGGAGCCATGAGCAGTCAGTGATTTCAGCTTTAAGTCACATGAATTTCTAATGCTAGTCATCAAAACACTAATTCTCTTAAAAGTATTTCTAGGATTCAAAGAAAAAAAAGAAAAAAAAATATTGAAATTGCCTTAAGAAGTAAAAACAATCTGCTTCAGTCGCAGCCTGCCAGAAGATATTTGACCAAGTTCAACAACTGGGAAGTCTCTTTCATTCCTTGTTTATGCTCCCTTTGCCATACCAATTGATGTCAAGTATGAACCACGTAAAAGTTTAGAAAGCCAGCAAACAAGCTGTAAACAAGTGACTGAGGTAGGGGTAAATGTTTTATTACTGGCATCTTGCATCAGGTTCAGAGTCTGGTGTTTTAAACTACATTGCACAGTTACACTGTGCATTGATTTATAGTGTTTATGGCAACCAACATTAGATGACTGTACAGTGTAAAAGAATGTCAGCCCTGCATTACAGTCACTGTGTCTTGCTCCATCTGTGTGATTTACAGGAAAACACATTCTGTCATCAAGTTTTTTGTTTGTTTGTTTGGGTTTTTTTCTTTTTAGGAAATCTGACTTCACTTCTGTGTTAAAAGATGATCGCTCACAAACTGGAAAGGGTGAACAATTGTGAGTGCAACAGAAGCTGAAACCCTCAGGGCCTTTTAATTTTATTTTTAGTATGAAACAATTCCACTTTTAGATGGATGTGCACAACTGCAGGGAGGAGAAGGAAACAAGGAACATGAAAGATGGAATAGCTGAAATACCATAGAATCCAATATTCTGTGCTTTACAGTTGATCAGAACATAAAGATGAATAATCTGGAACCAAGAGGCAATGTTAATTTGCAGCAGACAATGTTATTAATGTAGCTATATGTGTTGCTGAACAGGAGACATTCCTGATGATAAACTGCAGGTAAATCACAAAGACAGCACTGTTTTGATTATGAATTGGATGCATTTTTATTTAATTTGTCTTTCCAGCCCAGTGGTCTTACGCTCATTTTAATGACACTTCTCCAAGATCCTCTTTTGGAGTATTTTGAAGGGTATGGTCTGAATTTTAGAGTGACCATGAAGTCAAGTACATCCTTGTTTATTAACAGAGTAACATCTCTCTAGCAAAGGGGAAACAAAGGCTGAATGGATAAGTCTTTTGTTCTTGCTAGAAAAATCTGAAAAGAGCTCCACTTAAAAAAGGAACCAAAAAAACAACTTGGAACCACTCCTTAGTCGACAGACAAATTGCCTGTGAGCAGGGAGAGCTGAATTCTTCACTGATTACCTCCCTTTGGCTCTTTCAGAGACATCCAGGAAGAGCAGAGAATATCATGCAATTTACATCTGTAAGCCAACCTGCAAACATTTACATTCTGACCTAAGCAAAACACACAGACAAGGTTTCTTACACCTTTCTATTTTTTTTATGGAATGGGATGATCTGACCCTCCAAAAATCCTCCCAGGGAATACACAGCCCATTTTCACATGGGCAGCCCTGCAGCTTCCACACAGAGCTGAGTTTCTTTGAAAACAGAATAAAAAAATGGGATAACTTGTCACTACAATGCATAAGATAACTTGCTGCATTTGCACAATAAACTGCTGTTGGGAGCTGCTTCCCAAGTAAACATTCAAAATTATTTAATTGACAAATACATCCCTTAAAGGAGGGAGAGAAGAGTCACTCCCTCTATAAGGTGAAACCAATTAAATTTTCTACTGTTACCATCAGAAAAGAAAAAAAAAAATCCAGCAACAAGAGTAGGTAGCAATTATAGGTATTTCATGACAAAGAAAATATTTGACAAAAAGCAAAAATAGTCCAAAATTTTTTATGAAAAAGTACTTCAGTTTCCTTAGCAGGAAGGGTTTGAATTATGACTGCAACTTACAGGTCTTGTTAGTGAAATCGTTCTTTTGTAACTGTGTTTTTTTATGGAAGACAGTAGTAAAGAAAGAGCGAATATGCATTTATGGACATTAACAAAGGGAAGATGCAATAAGAACACACATGGTCACTGCAAACAACAAATTATATGGGAAACGTTTTTTATCTCTTCTTTAGAAGTATCTCTCTGGATAATAGATTAGATGGGCCACTGTCTGTTCTCTGTTCCTATACAGTTCCATTTGCTTTTAAGCATCTAAAGATACTAAAATAAAAATGTATTAGTGACCTATCTTTGTTTGTGAGTTTAGTTTATAATGTTTCAATTTGAAGAAAAAAGTCTGGTGGGTTTGTTTTTTGGGTTTTTTTGTTGTTTTTGTTTGTTTGTTTTTACCTTTTACTTTCAGTCAACCTTGGTTAGATACTTATTTGTAAAAGGAATATTCTCTTCATTGATTCAGCAGTGTTCAGCCAGTTGTAAGTAACAAATTGTACCAGGTCACATGAGCTGTACCACCTGTAGGCTAAACAGCTACCAGGATGACAGGTCAGAGGTATTGAAGAATTAGTCTACTAAGATAAGGTGGGGTAGTGAAAATATTGCCCCATTTCATTACTTACAACCACATTCATTCCCATCACAGAGTTTCCTTGCATACTAAATGTAATAACATTTCAAAGGCCAAATCTTACTTTTTGGGATGCTATGCCACTGTTGAAAAGGAAGTAGACAAAAAAAAGGACAGGATGCAACATGTAAAATTGTAGATTCTTCAAGAGAGTTTGCAGTTGCTACGTTTGCCTTTTTTCATCTTATCTTGGTGGGAAGTGTGACAATATCAGCCTTGAATGCTGATCTCCTCTATTTGTCCTCTCCCTGAGTGCAAAGTAGATCAGGGCAGTTCTCCCACCCTGTTCATCAGCACTGACCCTCAGGGTCAGAGTTTAGCTTTCTTGCTTTCTCCTTATTACTTCTAGCACTGACAACACCACCACAGTTTTGGTACTGTTTGACCACTTCTATAGCAGTGGGTTATTTTCAGCTGACCACCAGAGAGGATGACAACTTATAGTAACTACAAACATGAACAATAATTTGGAACTGAAAATATCTGTTTCCCAGTACCAGATAGTGCTAGTAACTGTTTCACAAGTTACTTCTTTCAATGCATGGGCCTATTTTTTTTTTTTTTTTAAACAAATGCCTTAGTGTGTTTCAGCTCCTACTTGTATTTCAGTGAGACCCAAAGACATTTTTGATCACTATCTGCTTATTTTTACCATTGCATCCCTGCAGCTTTCAGGCTACATTAGTGTAAATGAAAACTGAATTTAACCCTAAATAACTTCCAAGTGCTGTAAGAAAACAAAGCAGTACTGCAATAAGACAGAGTCCCAGCAACATGAGATCTCTTCTCACCCATACTGGAGCTGGTTCTTCAGTGGCATAAAGCCTGCTGATGTCTAAAGACTATGCCCGTAAACGATATAGTCTTGACTTAGCTGTGCCCTGCACCCCAAGCCAAAGTATTTCTGAAAATATCACCAGCCTAACTCTAATTTCACATAGCATTTGGGACATTTTCTTGTTTCCACAATTTGATTTCTGCAGATTAGAACAGGTCTTCAGTATTTTGTATGTTCTACAGCAGCCATCCATAATAGCACCTTCATTTTTTTATGAAGGAAGCACGGTGTTGTGTTGGACTGTTTCTTTGTTTCACATTTCATTGGTTTTGAAAAAAAAAAAATTACACTAATTCATACTAATACAACTGAATTATTTATATCTTAGGAATACAGTGGACAAGAACTACCATCAAGAGATAAAATTATAAAAGCAAACAAACAACTACTGTAGCCTGAAAACTCAAAAATCCATTTAGCATCCTTTGTGGATCTGTTGTTATTGAAGATGACAAATAAGTCATACACTGCATTTGTAAAGGATGAGTGACTGCATCACTGATTTTACTCAAACAATGATTGCATTTTCTGAGGAGGCATGGGCCCCTTCTCTTAAAGGGAGCAGGGAAAGTACAGACACTCCTGTACATTTTTAAATGAAGAAGCTGCAAAAGCCAATGTACTCAGAAAAGGCAGTTCATTACTAGTCAGAGGGGCACCACTGACCCTGAATTCAATAATGACTTCATGCTTTGGATGCCTCTACTACCTCTAATTATCTACCACACTGTGGGCAAAAGCAGTTTAAGGTAATATTTTAGTGAAGGCATGAAAAAAATCTAAAGTTGTTCCTTTGTCCTTCAGGTCCCCTTTAGAAAAGTACTACCCATATTTTCCTCAAAATCTAGGTTTTTTGCACAAAAGGGAAATACTTTTGGAATTAGGCTCCCAATTTGAACCTGCAAGTATAATAAAAATAATATTTAAAAATCTATGTTTCTTACTATAGTATATGCTATTTACTCCTGTTTCTGGTGTGTGAATGATGTCAAACATGACATGACTGCCCAGAAATAAAGAAAGTAGCCATCATTTAAATTCATGTTTAGTGTCATCTCACCTTTACCCATTCTTCTATAGTTTGTTTCTTTAAATAGTTTCCCTTGGACATGTTCTAAATTTGAGAAAGAGGGCACCTGTCTCTCTTAGCTAACAGTGAAAAACCCCTTCCTGGGATGAATAAAAATAAGCAGAAAAATATCACCTGCTCTACCAGTGCAACATGGGTTAATTATGAGAAGGAAAATCAGCTGAATCACTTATTTCTTAGTAACTCCTTCCTCTTCCCTCAATCATTTGCCACAAATCTTGGCAACAGGTGACAGAATGAAGTATTTTTCTCAATTATTGTTGCTAAAAGTAAAGGAAAAAGAGGGACCAACTTATATGAGCAACAGAAACTGCTAGAAATAGAAAATGCAGCTGGTTCATTTTTAAAAATACTTACAAAACTGCTTTTTAAAAATCTTCCAAACAAATAAAGAGTACCTTGAAGTCAGTGAACCCTCACCTTTGAAAGGCATCTCTGTCTCCCTGGTAGAACTTGACATTAACAATGAATGATTTCTTCATGCAGGAGAAGAAAGAGTTTCTCAAATACAAGCTCCTCATTAGGAAAATATTTATTTCCCCCTGTCTTTTGAGAAAATGCATTTCATTGCATTTATGTCCATGCTGCAAGCATTAGATATCGGTAAAGATTTGATTCCTAGAAGGCTGTTCTATAAACCTATCAGGATAAACTTGCAAGTAATGTTTTCCTGGATAGACACTGAACAAGTGCTATTTATATTATGGTATAATTAAGAGGTGCTTAGTTGGAGATCCATCATACTTGGTATATTAAGGACACAATAAGATCTCCAGTGGAATTTTGTGGTTTAAATTGAAAAAAAATCATAAGCAGCTGATTTACAACAGAACAATGGGAGGGGAAAAAATGTATTTGGCAGTATAACTGCCTAAATCTCCAGTCCATCAGGTAAAATTGTCAGAATTAATAAAATCTTGACCATTTTCTTTCAATGCTGCAATTGTTACCTTAGCATGTTTAGGTTTTTTAGCAGCTTCCCTGTTACTGAAGGTGGAGTAGGTGATTTGACAGCAACCTAGAGGGGACAACTTAAAAAGCTTCAGTAAGCTTTTCATTAGGCTTGGCACTTTCCTGTGTAACAGTCAAGGAGACAGGCAAACACTTAAAACATTAAAGCCTTTAAAGGGCAGGAAAAGTTTAATGACTTTTTTATGAGTCTAGCATGTTTATTATGTCATGTGGCTGTGTTGGTTAGGTTTTTTTTTTTAACAAATAGAAGATAAACAATAAATTATGTATTTTGAGGCTGAGTTTCAAAGTCATCCCCAAAAACTGGCTTAGAAACAGCAGCATGTCAACATCTGGTAATTGAAGAAGTTAGTTGAACAAGCCTCTGAGCAAGCTGGAATTATGAATAAACACTGCTTTCCTGGTTTGGTTTGTTATGAAAGGATGGTCTGGAAACACAAAAAGGAAATGTAATGGAATTTGTCGGATGCTGGTAAGATCAAAGAAAGCTTGTACTATGCTGCCCTGCAACAGAGCTACATGATGTTACCATGAGGCAGTTTTTGCTTAACTTTGATAGTCTGTAACTTCCATTTATAAAGGCTAGGCACCATTAACTTTGTCCTCTGGGTTGGTTTAATAATTTTTCAATGCATTTTACTCTTCAGTATGTACAATGGCAAGGTAACTGTTACAAGCTAGTCCTATAATTCGATGGGAAAGTAAACGCAAATAGATCTACTTCACATTATGCTAACAGCTGAATTGATATTAGCCAGACCCATATGTGACCATACATGAATATCTAGAATATTCAGAAGGCTTGCAGTTCACACCCTGCCACCACCCTTACATTCACATTTACGTTCCAGTTTAGACATTTTCAGTGTTTCAGCTAGCAGCTATATTCTTGCAGTACAGCTAGGAGGGACCTTGAAGCAGAAAGCAGAAATCTGGAGTTCAGTCTCCAGTAATGATCCAGACAGAATGGATTGTCCATATACTGCTTCTTAATTTAAAAGTTTGAAGAAAAAAAGAAATCACATGTCTACCTATCAGCTTTTTAATGCTTTGAGTAATTCAGCCAGAGATCAAGGTCAGAGAATGCTGACAGGTGATCAGTATTTTCTCAGCACATTGTCTAATTAGCTTCCAATTCCCTGAGATACTTCAAAATATTAACTTGACAAACTTTGTGTCCACAAAAATACCATATATCTGGAAATTTTGAGCTCCTTTCAAAGTTGGATTATGCCAATCTGTATGTGCATTTCTTTATAATATGAATTTTATACACTGCAATCATTATTAGGCATACAGCTGTTAAGAGACAGTGACTGACTTGCACACTCACTGGTTGCCCTTGATTTAAGGGAGGGGAAAAAGAGACTATGACAAAATGTAAAGCCGATTGCTTAGAAAAATCTAGCAGGATCCAATCAGTTGCTGCTTTTAAATCAAAATTATTTTAAATAGCACATGGACGAGGTAGGAATTTTAATTCATTTCATCCAGAATCTTTTACTAAAAAGACACATGGATATTCAGAATAATTTGGAAGAATAAGAAAGCAAACTCTGATCTTACCATAGCTAATTCTCAGGAGTATTCCTTACAGAGGGAAAGGGATTCACTGATTTCAGTGACACTAGTTCAGCTGGGCTACAGCGTGGTCTGGCCTGTGTGTTGCTACAAAGGAATAAAACCCCACATATACAGTGACAATAAGTACTGATAGACTGGCCTCTATAAGTTATAGTTTATTTTATAAAACTTTTCATGACATTTAAAAAAGTACATGTTTTCATAAACATATGACTATGCTCAAAGAATGAAATTGATGACTTACTGCAAAGACTGGCAATAATTTTAGTCATCCCTATCCCTTTGTGGCTCACATATAAAATACAGTTTCACTTGTATTAAAACCAGAGGACAATGTTGTGCATTGCATTAAATTGATTAGAAATATCCTATCTTTCCCCAAATGTGCTAAGCACCCAGGATGAGTTGCAGAGCTCCTTTTATTCCTGTTGGCTCATGAGATGATCAGTAGACATTACATCTGCTCATCTCAATTCAGACAACAGGTATCAAAGCCTCAACTAGCTATTCAGAGAATATCCTATTTCATTTTTTTTTGTAGATAAAGCAACACTATATAGTTGGCTACTGTTACCATGTACAGGTATTATCTAACCATTTTAGAAATAGCTGTCCAACTTTTTTCCACATGGTATATTCCACCCCTTTAAAATCTATGACACCTGTTAGGCTACACTGTACTGAGTCATCACAATCCTGCCAACAGAAATACAAGCCTTAGCTATTGTCAGGTAATCCTACTGAGTGTGACTGCTCCCAGTTGCAAGCACTCAGCCTGCCAACCTGATGTTGCCTTTGTTTTCACTTAGCAATTTTAGTTCCTGTTGGTCTAACCTGTACTTACAGAATCAGAGGAATACTCTCATACAGTTTTCCTTCTGTCAGTGCACCTTCCTGTATTTTACTGCAATTTAGTTACATATTGCTACTGCAGCCACAGCCACTACCAATTTTAATTATTTGCAATGGTTCAGCGAGAACATGAGTTTTTCATCCAGAAATCAGTGATACTACTCACTTTGGGAGTGCTGGCAATGTATAAAATTAAGCAGGTCACTAAGTCTTTGCATGGATGATAGAGTTATAGGAGCTTTCCTCTAAAGAAACCCACATCATTATTCAGGCATTATAAATTACACCACTTTTAGGGTGAAAGGAAAGTAACCATTTGACATGGCACTCTATATGACAAGGAGTGAATATTTGACTGAGGGCTCTAAAGCAAACCTCCACCTTGATGGAAAGTGTTATGGAATCTGTAATATCTATAGAAAACCAGCAGGACCCTAGCTTAATAAGGTCTCGTCCAAATGACTTGCACACTAAACTGCATGGAATTCAATTTCTCTGCCTCTGAAAGATGAAGGGCAAGTTGATGCAGCCAGGGATTTAAATTTATGGCTTCATGGCCTCAAAATGTGAAATGTATACCATTAAATAAGCCTGTTCAGTGGCTAGATAATATCACACGGTTTTCTGAGCTATTATTAAAAAAGAATGTGGGAATACAATCATAAAAAGGAGGTAAAGGCTAGATAATTAGTACTACATATTGCAGTTAAATGCCTGTGCATGCAAAGATGAGAAAAATTTTGGCATAATATCTTTAAAGAAATAAAATAAGAAAGGGGAGGAAATCATCACAGTGATAGAAGACTGAAAAAGATGACTTCTTTCTATACTCAGTTGTCCTGTGTGCCTAGAAGTCACTTCTGTAAATAATAGAGTATCTCTATAGTAATCTCTGGCCAAAGCTGGGCCAGATGGAAAGCTGGTTCAAGTCATTCCATTTAGAGACATTGTGCCAATTCACAGTAGGTCAGGACACAGCTCCCTGTCAGCTTTTTTCCCGTGAGAAATACATTGAAGTTCTTCCACCTCTCACAGGTGAAATTCACCAGGGCAACAGTCATAAAAGGGAGCCAGATACACTGGTTGTGTTTATCCAGAAATTTTACTCCTCCACTATAAACCTTGGATTATACTCTATCCACATGCAATGAAATCAGATGACTTCTCATAGCGTTCACACACGGTGTAAGCTAAACAGAGAACAATTACTTCTGTTCACATATTGTGGTAGCTTTCTCTTCCAGGCTAATTAAGTGGAGAGCATTTGCTTGGATTTGCAGCCTCAGTTTAAAATGGGAGGCTGAAATGAGTAGGGTATCTTTGTAATTTCCATGGTAGACCATTTTTCTGCATGTAATCCATTACTGCAAATCCGAACAATAATTTAGAACAGTGATAATCCTCCATAGCATTGACCCTGAAGATCTTTACAGCAACACAAATGAGATCAAAGGACAAATGAGTCTCATAATCCCTCTAAGTGTGAGTTCAACCTAATCTTACATTTCTGTCTTTTAATTCTCTCTAAATCTGTTTGGTTTTTTTAACTTTGCTTAACATTCATTATCCTTTTTCATGCCCTAATTCTGCAGAAAAAAAAAAAAAGGACATGTCTAGGAGTACATTTAAACATTTCTCCACAGGGATGATATTTTTAATATTAAACACTAGTTTCTCTTGCCAGCTATTAGAGTGGGAAGTGGGTGGAGAGAAGTGGATGTAGGATATGCAGTGGAGGATTAAGATTGATGAATGAGGTGCAGAAAGACCCCTTGGTGATAGCTATGTCACTTGTATGAGCACAAAAATCAAACAATAACTTTTCAAAATAAGATTGTCGGGGTGGTAATTTCATTTTGCAAAAGAACTTAGCCTGAATTGAAAAAAAAAAACCCAAACCTATGCAGTTCTCTCCTGATATGTATAAATGAGCAGAAAGAAGAAAAATACCCCAGGTGTATTTTCTGTGATCTTAATTATTTAAATATATTATTTAATAAGTGCAAAATACTATTTTTACTTCTGCCAAAGGAAACCTTTAAGTGCTTGTCAGGTGCATTATTTAGACGGCTTTATAACACTGTTTAATATGGACTTTTATTACAGACCAAAGCTTGTTGAGCCAGCAGCAAAACTGTTGAATTCAGTGACCTATGAACATGACCTATCTGTACGACACTAAACATCACAGAGATCAATGAATGAAATTGGACACAAATGTAATATTTAAGGAACAAAAAGACTTCAAGGGCAACCAGAAAGGCACCACGGTTGAAAGGCATATGTGGAACTTGCAGAGCTTGTCCTGCACAATTGCTGAGTACCCATTGCACTGTGACACTAATTGCACTCTCTTCTTCTGAAGGGTAAAGGATCTAACTACATTCTTCTAATTAAGCAGAGAATAAAGCATTTTTATGCATAAGGATGTCATCTTCTGTAAAAATTGCCTTTTACTCCAACATTTTCAAACTGGGGAATAAGGAAATCAGGAGAGCCAGGCATGAAAACACCAGACTAGACCAGTGAACAATTCAAAGAGCAGGATGTCTGAGCATTCACGCTTTTCACATATTCTTTTTGTGAGTACCATTTGCTCTAGGACTAGGAGAGGTAGGTATACAGGTAGAAAAGTGTTTTCTTTCTATTTTGAGACTACCCCCCCCCTTTTTTTTTAAACTAACATGCCAATTTCAACCACTAATTACAAATGTCTTGTAAGAAACAGACTGGAGAAAGCCCAGCAACAAAAACCTCAAGCAACAAGCCTACTTATCAGGAAAAAAAAAAAAAAGATATGCTTATGGAAAAAAAAAAAAAGATATGCTTAAGTTGATTCATTCCCTCATTTGAGATCTATGGATGGTAAGCTTCCACTCTATCAACAGAATCAGTTTGGGGCTCCCCACTTCCTGTGTTACGTACTGCTCGGATGAACCAAGAATATAATGTTGATTATACATCACTATAGGCCAACAGCAAATTACCATTTTCTCAGTATAAGAGGTATTGCTGTGTTTCCAAGGGCTAAATCAGTAATTAGGCAATACATCCACCTCCCCAAGCTCCATTCTTTGCAAAAAGCTGAGCAGCCAGTCTGCTTTTCATGGATAGAAAAATTGATCCTGTGGTGACTTGTGCAAGTGCCCAAATTTGGCCTGTTCAACATTACCTGAGTTTTCCACCTTATTCATAGCCTGGAGAAAGGAAGGCTTGGGGGGATCTTTTCCATGTGTATAAACACTTGATGGGAGACTAAAGAAATTGGAGCCAGACTCCTCTCAGTGGTGCCCAGTGAAAAGAGGCAATGGGCAAACTGAGATACAGGAAATGCCATTTAAACAGAGAAAAAACTTTTTTACCATAAGGGTGATCAAACACTGGAATGGATTGCTCAAAGAGTTTGCAGTCTCCTTCCTTGGAGATATTCAAAACCCAACTGGAGCAGTCAACTTGTCAACTGTTTTGAGCAGGGAAGTTGGACTAGACAACCTCCAGAGGTCCCTTCCAACCTGCACTATTATGTGTGATTCTAATTTATTAGTGGTCATGCATGCCAGATTGAGAGATATATATAATACAGCATGTGTATGCATATGGATGGGTGAGCACACAATTTGACATTTTGTTGCTAATTTTTCCTGAAGAAAAAGTTAGTACTTCTTCCTAATAAGACTATTGCATTGAATCTAATCATTCCAGAAGTATAAAGTATCAATCATTATTTTAACCAACACATGTAATGAGGGAGACAAAAATATAAAATTCTCTCTTCTTGCAGAATATTACATTTCACAAAGCTCATCAGGTCTATAAGGAAAGTTTTTGAAGTTTTCCTTTAAAAAAAAAAAAAAATCAGAGAATAGGTGTAATACATACTACCGCATTCCTGTTACAAGTGGATGATGGGTTGGGCTTTACATAGTAATTAAGAATCATTGTTTTTACACAACCTTCAACTTTTACCATCTCTAAAAAGATGACTTCTGGAAAACTTAATTGAAAAGAAGGCTATTTCTAGAATGTTGTTTTTTTTTTTTCCTCTGGAGTCATCCCCTATACATTTGCTGTTGGGGATAGTAAAAGGTAGTCTAGTTGTTTAGGTGGTCTGGGAAATCTCATTCTACAATGAACAGGCTGAGTAGGACATATACCCACAACATGGGGAAAAATCTGGTTCAAGTTTCTACTCATGTTCTTTTCAGAGAACTGCAACCAAGCCGTCTCCTACAGCAGTAAGCAGAGTGGTCTTCTAATCGAGATGTATGTATAAGGGTGTATTAAAAAAAAAAAAAAATCACACCATGGATCTTTAAAAAAAAAACCCAACCAAAAATGAAACACCACCCGAAAATACAAACCCCCAAAACCAGCATTACTGAAGTTACCTGGCATTATTTGATCACAATTAGCTATTCCTTCCACCTTGCCAATCTCATGTCATAAAAGATCTCATAGCTTCTGACTGTTTCATTAATGAGGTCCTATATAAATTTTGTAATGCAGCTGTCACTCAATAACATTTTGAAGCCATGCCAACATTTTTATGTTACACAGATTTGTGTATTTTGGGATACTGAAGGCTTTTTTCATTAAGCATTATTCTTTGCTAATGTGTAGTTAATAACATAATGGAAAAGCTTTTAAACTGCTCTGAGGATTAAACCACTCATACTTGTTTAACTGCTTGATTTCCTAATGGATATAGTGTAGGATTTAATATTCTGCTCATTTACATTACTTACCAGAAGAAGAGAGAGAGACCTTTAACTGCTTGTTCTAAAAACAACAGTAAATCATGTTCAAGTTGATTGATTTCTGCATATATATTAATAGAGACTAATGAAAGGCACAATGCCTTCATAATACTTGCCATCATGTTCAGCTATAGCTGAATTTAGATTTTATTATTTTTCTAGGCTGAAGAAACAGCATCCCTATTGCTTGATTGAATTTAACTTCTTACAGCTGGATTCACTCCCCAGTACAAAATGTGGTGCTAAGTTAAAATAAAATTCCATTCCATCCATAATTAACGGAGCTACACTGATTTACATAACCTACTGCTCTAGCTCTATATATCTGATATCATAACTGGAAATCTGTGTTCAAATACATCAGACATAGAAAAACCTTTAAGGATTAGATTATATCCCCTTTATTCACTCTGAGAAATACTTTAGCCCCTAACGTATTCATTGAAATGGACATCGACTGAGAACAAGTAAAAGTTAACTGAAGCCAAGTGTCTGTATATAACTATCAGTTTCATGAACACCACCTCAGATTCAAACAGTCATTCAAGTAAGTACTACCATCAAACTAACAGATACAAGGCATCTGCCTGCAAAGTACAGGCATTCTGCATTTAAAAAAAAAAAGTCAAAATTAAACAGAAATGTCTGAGAGAGAAAACTGTTTAACTAAGGCAGTTCTCCACGTAAATTGTAATGCTGATTGATTAACTTCCTGCAAGCCTGATTACTCTGCCACTGTAATATAAATAATGTCTTACTCCTCAAGAAGCCCCACTGATATTCATCAGAACTACCCAGAGATCATAGCACTACTCAGCATGAGCAGGCAATGAGGGTATCAGGGACACGCTCATAGCTGGACACAAAGAACAAAGATCTCAACAGCTATTCTCCTAAGGTAACCCTCTATAAGTCTAGGGGCTGTCTGAAATCCTGAGTGGGAATTGCAAAGGTAGAACTGATATTCCAAGAGCTATTCTCTCTCTTATAGAAATGGCCACATTTAGAACCTCAGAACAGTTACCCTGATATGTTTTACTGAAGACACTGTGAAAAATGAGTGTCACGAGTGCTAAAATAATCATAATCAAAGTGATTAAAAATTGTCATGAATGCTAAAATAATCAAATCCATAAAGTGCATCACAAAATTTATTAGCTACTTCAGGCCACATAACCAGTTTGGAAAATTATGTTTCTGTTGTCTGAATGGCTGTGGTTCAATAAGACAATCACACACCAAGCACTCTCATCAGCTGAATGGCTAATACAAATGGCATTAACTGTAAGAACTGACATTTCACAGAAGTCTGTTAGGTAAACAAAATCAGCAAAGGTCAGAGAAACATCAAGGAGAATTAAATAAGATATATGCAATCCTCTTTGGTTGTTAATAAATCTTCATTTTTTTCCTGATGAAGCAATATAATTTAAGAGGACTGCTCAGGTATTAAAAAAACCCCCAAACCTGAGAAGTATTTCAGTGTAAAACTCTCAAGCACCAGATCAGGGTTCTGTATAATCCAACTGAATAGCTGAGATCCAGATGCACGCTACCTTCCTCCTTGCCCTGGACTCCTTTGAAAGGGAAGCCATGCATGCAGACAGAGAGAAGGCGATGGTGTACTCTGTTAAGATTCCAATAACATAACTCTGGAACTAGGATGCAGGACACATCCAGAGCACCTTGCCTTGCAGTAAGAATAGGGGCAGGATGCATACATGTGGACCCAAGACTTTTAAGTATGCCACAGAGTAAACAGACCACAGCGACCAAGAGGAAATTCAAAGAGACTTCACGAATTAATGGTTGCTCCTCTGTTAAGCTGAATGGACAGGTCTGGGAGGTGGTAGTGTTGAATACTGATGTGGTAGATTTGTGTTGTAATGATGAACATTATCCTGATTCTCCTCGGCATACAGTATGACAGTGGGGAAAAACACCTGACTTTTTAGGATCTCCTGTGAGTTTGTGACAGTGCCTTGCTATCTTTGGCACCCACTAGCAGCTTTCAGTTTGGTTTGATTGAGACTGCTAGCTCTACACTTTGGCATCTGAAAGTCAAGTTTATGCAAATCAATTCTTGTCCTCAGAAGCATCTGTCTAGCTTTACTGCCATCAAATAATTTGGGTCTTCTTACAGCCCTTAGAGCTCTCAGTGGCTGAGCACTGCTTTAAGTTGATACATATATAACTCTAACACAATAGACAAACAAAACAAAACTTCTAAATGCAAGCAAATGTTTTTCCCCTAAAGTCACAGAAAGGAAGGTCTTAAATCATGTGACTAAGCTGTTGAAATAGCATAAACAATGCCATTTGAGCCTAAAGTTAATTATGGCACTGTAGCTGTCAAAAGATTCATCTGAAGTACTTGCTGCCTAAATTGAAGGCTGGACATCCAAATTGAAATGTCCTTTTTATTAGTCTCTGACACTTAGAGAAATAGCCTCTTCTCTTCTAGTAGGCTATATCCATTAACTCCCATTAGTGCTAATGGAGTTATGCACATACATCACATGCACATACATCACTAAGCACCTTTGTAACACTCATAATGTCACATAAGATAACAGCTGTTTTATTGCAGTATGATAGGAAAGATTCCAATATGGCATGCTTGACAGCATCCTCTGAAGTAACCACTGGCCACATCAACATTTTAAACTGACATATAATTTAAGATACAAAGCTGGATCTTCACACAGATCTAGAATAGCTCAATTGACTTGATTACATCTGATGTGAGTTGATTCATTTCATAGAGTTACACTATATATATATATAACACCAGATCTGGTGTCAGGGAGCAGCAAGAGCAGGGTTTTTACCTGCTTCTTCCAACAAGAAGCAGTAGGAGATTGGGCTGGATAAAACTAAAGACAAAGCTACAACCTAGCTCTAAGTTCCAGCTAAGAGACAAAAACCACAAACAGACCTATAGGCAGGCACACCTATAACATAGCTTACACAAACACAAAAGACTTGGGCCTGAGGTTAAATGGAGCTCCTGGCCCATAGGCAGAGGGTGTGGGTGGAAGGCCCAGGTGAGTTTGGGCAGGACAATTAAGACCTATATTAGTGCATCCAGTGCCCTGACATCTGGGGTGAAATATGATTTTTAAATAGATACTGCAGAGAGACTTAAATACAGAGATGTAAAGCTAAAAGGAATCTCAAATTTTGCCCAAATTATGTATAGCATTTCAGAACTTTTGCCACCTTTCCTAAGTATATTCTGATGACTTGTTGTCCCTGCATACCTATGGCTGGGAAGCTGTCTGTACCAACTCTGTTTGGGATGGACTGTATAACCTCCAAGCCATCTCAGCTGTGGTCGACAATCATAGTTATCTGCCTAGGTGTACTTGCATTTCCAATTTTAACATAATTATCCTCATAACCCTCTGTTGAAGTGCAGAAATATAATCATTCTGATTTTACTGATGGGCAGTTCATGGTTAGAGAATTAGCTGAATTGCCCACAGTAATTTAGGAAATCTGTTGCAGAGCCAAGCCTAGAACTATGGTTACATATGGCCCCTAACATGGAACCAGCCTTCCTCTTGGAAAAAATAAGAATTTGGCCTCTCTTAGGCACTCTTCATGTCCCAGTGTTACTCCTATTTCAGTGTAATCACATGTAAGACAGAAACTGTGGCTTTTTTTAATTGACATGCAACTGAGAACAGTGGTTCATGAAATGTTTTTTTGGATTTTCCTTTTCATGTGCTTGCTAGAAAAACTAGAAATATTTTTCTTTTTCTCTGTTATCTAGATTTCAGAATCACTACCCTCACACCTACCATCCTTTTTATATAAACTTGAAATTTAGGTTATAACAATAAACAATTACAGAAACTGAAGTGCTACAAATAATCATGAATAACAAGGAAAACCTGATCCAAAGAATCTTATGGTTTCAACAGGTTTTGCTGTTCCTATCCATGGTGTGGAACTTCCTCTGAAAGGACAATACTGGAGATCAGCCAACAAATGAACTCTTTGGAGTATACATAATAATATATATCAGGCTTCAGGACATCATTGCATCCAGCTTTATATTATGTTAGACACAGACTGGTTAATTAAATTGGATTGATTTTGACAATCTTTAGGTGAAGGCTAGCAGTATAAAACTTCAGTGCACTCTTTGGGGCAGGGTGATTCTGTCTTCCTGTTTGTTTGGATGCCTGGATACTATCATGCCAGAAATAAGTAATGAGAATTCTAACATTTGCTTCATGCCCAGTTTAAATGTCTAGTTTTGTATAGCTCTTAAACTAACTGAGGTGCACAGGAAACTCGAAGTTGTTTCCGGGTGATCTGAATCAATTCTTTTCTCTCTAGCTAAGTAATCTGAAGGAGCAACCATCTGTGCTGTCAGTCAGCACAGAGTATTCTGTCTTTGGTTGCATACAAACAGGATGTCACATCTCAGAAGACCAAGTCCACAGAGGGGGATTATAACAAAACCCACAATGATGCTTGCGTTTATTAAGCACCGTGCCTTTTGTTATAATCCCATAATGCTTCACATTATTGATTTGGCATTCCTGGCAGCAATCTATCAATAGAAAATTGAGTTGAATCTTTACAGCTGAAGAGAAAGGTGACTAATTGCCTGACATCTTCAAATAGCTCTTGCACTGAATTAATTCTTGCACTTAGATACCATGTTTTATTAATGTTGGAATCCAATCTACCATAAAGGCAGTATGTAATAGGAGTGAAAACATTTACCAGTATCAGCTCCTGACAGCTCTGTGGTACTTCTCAGATACCAGCTAAAGTAACATAGTAAACTGTGCAGAGTTCCAAGCAGTAAGCAGCTCTATGCCTATTGTAGCATCCACCTTAGTCATCTCAGTTCCTCTTGTTGAGAGAACATATGGCAATGAGAACTGATTTCAAGTAGTTATGTATAATCCCTGCTAAGTGGTTGTCAGAATTTACTGCAGTTGCTATGTACTGTAGATACACCAAATGGTAATTTTCAAAAGACTTCTATAAATGCCACTTTAGAATGCTTTCACCTCTGGAGCAGTTTGAAATGAAGAACACTCCAGCATAGTCAGATAGGCTGCTACAAAATAAGAATGGAAGAAAGCCACTCACTGAGCTTTGAGGTTTCGTCATTTTTGGGACATAATTGGGAGGTGGAAAGGATTGTTTAGGTATGACAAAACAACCTGCCTTTAAGATAGGGGTCACTGGGTGAGAACTGCTCATCCCTGTTTCCAGCTGGTTTGAAAACTGATCTTAAGTGCTTGGATTGCAAATTTATTTTGTAGTATTTTGTGGTAAAACATAATGCAACATTGCTGTCCCTAAACCTGCAGAATGCAAGGCAGGTAAAAGAACAATTTTAAAGCTAAACAATAGAAAATTAACAACAATCGTTCTCATTCTTAGCATAACCTCAATGTGCTATATAGATTCCTTTAAAGCACATATTCTGCTCTGTCAATGGGAATTACATTAGCATGCCTGTGATATATGCCCTCCTGGAGAGTACATGTGCATGTCACTGTCCTCTAGAGACTGGAAAATAACTACCCTGTGGTCTGTGCCCTCACACCACTATTAGTAGAAATTCAGATGAAACTCAAATGCCTTCCCTCTGCAGCGAGATGTGAAGTTCATTCTGGTGGGAAGCTACAAAGTGTCTACAATGCGCAGGATGGGTCAGTGGATGGGGAAGGGCAACACCACAAAGCTTTCCAGTTTTGTGGGTAGTACTGCAAGAGTTCCATTATTAGTGCTCCTACCTGTTAGATGTTTTATGTTTAATTGACCTGCCTTTCACCCAAGCTTTTACAGCATGTGGTGATTGCTAAAACAGACTGACTGAGAAAGAATCAGCAGCTTTCCATGCAAACATGTTAGTAAATCATTTTAGAGTTGAAAGAAGCTTTTATATTAATGAAATGGCTTTGTATTACAAACCTAATCTGGATAACCTACTTAATCCCTTGTCATCTTAATTCATGAATTTATATTAGGAATTCTCAGAGGTCTGGTACACTTGCCTGAAATTTTTAATTCCTTTCTAAGTGTAGCAAAATCACACATCTCAATTTTGTCAGAAATGAAAATACAATATATCCAATATTTCTTAAACAAATGGAACTTGAAAGTAAATAGATCTTAAAAATATTTTATGTATTTTCTTATTGAAGATCATTGTAAATGTTCAATATATCATGGTAGTCTACAATTCAGTTAAAGTGAATTATATTTCTTAGCAATTCACATGTAGATTTTTTTCAAAGGGAATTTGAAAACAGATAATCCTCACAACATGTTCATGAATGTTGTTAAGTGTCATAATGTTCTTAAAATGCCATTTAGAATGCTCTTCTCTTTCAATAGAAATATCTTTGGGATGGCAAGCAAATCTGAGAATCAGCAGAAGACCTATAATAAGGCCCATTATCTACAGCCTGCATTGTCTACAGCTTCAAAATACTCCAGTCTTTCCAGTTGCGTACCTCTAATACAGTAACAGCTTACTTATAATCATGTTTGCTGTTCCAGAATTGAGAATGCAGCTATAAGATTCAACCTACCTTCAACTACAGCCATGGTGAATTCAAAACCATCTATAGTTAATTTTTCTTCCCCATGCAATGAAAAGGTTTTCAAAGGAACAATATTGATCCCTTCAATTCCCTTGGAAAAATGTACTTTGGCATACTTAAAAGGATCTTCTTTTAGTTTGAAAGTTAATCATTCTAAGGTTATACTATTTCAATGTGTTTTCTATGGGTTTTTTTGCCATAAGACAATGTTGTCATGCACCACTAAGGCTATCACTGCTTGCAAATGCAATTTTTATATTTTTTTTGTTCTTGCTATACTGCTGATACAGATAATACTTCAACAGATTTCTCAGCCAGCACCAACACAGAGCTGGCTCACTTAAACAATCTTTGAATTGTATCCAATTTGGCTGCAAGGCTGGATTTTTCATAGCATAACACAGGGCAGTTAAAGACCAATTTTTGCCATGGAGTTCTATTTCCTTCCAGTTCTATCTTGCACCTGTACATCAACGTATCATTTGGATTACTACTAAATGCATCACATACCAGTTGCACCTTCATACTTCCTGGGATCCTACTGTATTTTCAGGTGCAACTACCTAATTTTATACTGCTGGCAATGACAACCACAAAGTTTATGCCAGACTTGGCAATGGGAAGACTGAGGTAACCAGCGTAATTATACAGTGTGAAACCTCATAAAGACTACTTTTTAGAGTGTAAGATCCAAGATAAACCAACAGACTGGTGTGACACAGAGCAGCAATGTAAGAGCTAAAGCAGCACAGAACAAAATGAATGGAAATGCTTAGACTGGACACCCTCTGACAGTAATAGTCCAAAGGAATTTGATTCCTCCTTGTCAAGCAGAGTTGCTAGCCAGTTTGTCATCTGGCCAAACATTGGCACCAGCTCCAATAAGGTACCACAATATTTTTCAATCCTCCTTTTATCATTTCTAATGGCAAATGCCAGCAATGTATAAACACTTGCTATATCTCATTTTCTTCTATCTGAAGATGAAAGGAGTATATCAAAGCTGGAGGTGAGGGTCATTGCTGGGTTTTCTTTGTAACAGCAGTCAATAAATCGCCAAAATTACCAACACAGAACTTCCAAGTGTTATTTGCAAATATTATACTTTGTCACATGTGTTTATACAATCACTTTGTGGCTTCAGGTCAGATAAGCAATGAAGGGCAAGTTAGATGCTTTGCTGATAATCAGCTTGCACAACCTCTTTGATTCATTTTCAAGCAGATGAAGATCTGGCCCACAGTCCTCACAGTGCTTTTGAGAAGAGCCAGACTAAACTCCAAATTGTCCTGATAGTCCCATTGTTTTACTATTCTTTAGTTACCTAAATGTCCTCTCTGTATTCATTTGCTTCCTCAGATACATGAAAATTATTATCCCTATGTCAAAACCAAGGCAGTAGTGCTTGACAAAGTCCAGGTGTAATTTTCACATCAATTAGCTGTTGGAGACAGCAAGTTTTACAATACATGCTTTGTGCAATGTATTGGATTTACCAGATATAAATTCTTTATTCCATCAATGGCAAAACTAAAGCAATTGCCCCACCATATAATTTATTTTATTTCATTTCATTCCTTATCTGCTCTGCCACATCTCAAACTTCCCCAGTACTCCCATGTTCCTATGCTTCATCCTGATTTTTCTTCAGAATTACTGAGTCATATTAACAGTGACTTTGCACCCTGGGCAGCCAAATGAATTACAGACATACAGACTCACTCTCTTCACTGCTGAATGTCTGCTTATGGCTCCTCTGGGTTTTCCAAAAGGTCCTTCCCAGCTGGAGATATACAGGCAACTCTGCCTGCTGACTTGCTGTCCTGTTTATTATCCTTGTTTGGGCACATACAAAAATACCAAGAAGACAGAACATTTTGTCTTGGGTTTGAAGCAGTTCTGGAAAAGAGCCTGTCACACCTAAATCTACAATGTTGTCATCCATAATCTCTTATGATTCTACCTAACCAGATATTACTACAGATGTCAATTCTGTATGTCTTCTCAGGGCAAGAAAACTGAATTTGAAATAGATGTAGATATCAATTTCCCATTTCTCAAGTTGGGTTAGCAGATTTATCCACAAAACTAACCCTCCACTCTTTTGGGATCAGGAAATGTGTACAGTAATAAGAAATCATCAAGAAAAGTTGAAGCAAATGCTTCCATGAAATTAAATGGCACTTTGGTATTCAGTTCTGCCTCCTCTTCTGGGATTTGTGACCAGCTAAAAAAATCACCTGGCAACAATCTCTTTCACTCCATTTACATGTTATTTTAATATCATCTCAAGCTTCCTTCACAATCATAAAACATTTTGCATATTGTTTTCCCACTGTATCAGGAGACACAAATTTGCAAATTGGTGCAATATATGAAATTTGAACTATAGGGAATAAGTAGTTCATGATGCTAAATGTTATGACTTTAATTGAACTTTCTAGGAGGCAGATTATTCCACTTTTCAAAATTGGTTTCCCAAGACACTTTTGGTCTAAAAATATTTCTGATATTATACTCACTTTGCTTGTCAGACTTTTTAATTAATCATGCAGTTTCACAGCAAAAACACCCTAATGGGTACAACCTCTTCCACTTCAATAACCTGCCCTCCGCATACTTTTGATACATTCTCTTAAAGTTAATGAGGGAACTTCCTGCACCTTGCTACTCTTGGAGATGATGGGAAGACCAGTTGCCAACTCTCACTCTCTTACACTCACTCCAGTCTCTTTTTATACGACAATGTAGCCTGCAAATTTCACTACTAACAGTCACAGAGGAGACCTGGCTTTTCTTTCGGTGAGATGAGATCCATTAATACATTTTCAGAATGGATAAACTCATATTCATGGAATCAAAGATTCCACAGACCAAATAATACCCTATAGTATTGGTATTAGAGAAAGACATAATTTTTTTAACCACAGAGATTCCACTAAATCTGCACCTTTCACTGGACCCACTGCAATTTTAACTTTCTCAGATCCAGGATGAAATTTCTAGCCAAAACAGACACAATTGTGACACCAGCGTGACTAAAAGCTCAAGTAAGGACATAAGTCTAATACAGGGGAGATGAAGGTTTTAGCTTTATTTATGTGACATTAGTCAGAGGGCTTGTGGCAAAATCATGTCTCATCCCATCTCCAAGTCTGTCCAGTAACTACACTGTTATTCTGGGATTTTTCTCTCATGTTACAGAAGTAGCCTAAATATGAGAAAAGCAAACCAACATATGCTGTCCACTTTAAATTGTGATGACACCTTTAAGTTCTTATGACAAAGGCAAATATCTTGAGAATGGTGAGTGGTTTATAATACCCTCTTAGTCTATGCATAGATAATGAGATTTCCTTTTGTATGAAAGAAGGGGCGAACTGATACAGCCGGTTCAACCTGGTATTTGAAAAACATCTCTAATGCTATCAAGAACAGTGCTCAAACCCTTGGCAAACGGACATATGCTACACAAGGTAGTGACATTTAAGGAAAGGGGAATTATTTATTTTTACCATAATTTATATTTCTGTACCTTAGCAGTAAAAATGTCAAAGATTTACAGACTGAAATAAGTCAAATACTGTAAGGCATGTACAAGATCCTTTCTGTAGAAAAAGGAGGTTGCTTAGAGAATACTTGAAACCTCTGAAAAGCTTCTCCTCTATGTAAGAATGCTAAGGGAATTTATCGATGATATTGTAATAAGATGTTATCAATGTTAAGAAGGGACATTTTTAAATACCTCAGTGTCTGGAGTCCCTGATCTAGGAATGAAGCAAGCAGCTTTCTGGAGCAGACTTTAATACCTCCAGTGAGACCTAAGAACCCTCAGTATCTCCCAAGAAAGGTCCACAGTCATGCAGAACTATGCATTAAGCAGACTGAGGTATCAAGACAGAATTGCAATGCTGGTCACTGATTACTTTGTCTTCCCCATTCCATACTTTATCCCCAGACTCCTTTCCTCTCTACTTTCCTCTTCCTCTCCTTCCTCCACTACTTCATCCTATAAAGAAAGACTGGAACTCTGATAGACACAGTTGCCATCCTGAATTTCTCTTGATGAAGGCTGTGATGCATGGAGCTCCACAGAATCAGCTATGAGTGTCTTTAAAAAACTGCTATCATCTGCTATTGTTACCCTGTTCTCCAGGACCTTCATTACCACACTCAGCTCAGGTGGCAGTTCCTCTTCCATCCCATGCAGGCAATCCCTGCTAGACCAGAGGAGCTGGCACTCTGCCATCCTAGAACTGTTTGACTTCAGCTTGGGAGCAGACTTTGGCTCTTAGAGCATTCTCTCTGCTCGGCAATTGAGGCAACTGTTTCATGTTCCTTCTAAGTCCCACTGGCTCATGAAGAGCAGTATGAAACTCAGCTAAGGCAACAGCTGGAAGAGAAAACATCAAATCACAGATGAAGTGTTGTTTCATTATCCATATATTTCAATAGGAACTCTCTCTTTTTTTTTTTTTTTTAGTGTCACTGTGCCAGGTGACAGCTCTTCTCAAAAATAGACTGATTAGGTTTAGTAAATTTTAAGAAAAACATGCATGAGAACAATTTTTATTGCCAAACCTATAATACACTAACACCAATCTGACACTAAAATATTTTAATATAAATTCAAGCCATCAGAATATCAGTCATATAATATAATACAGATGCTGTAATGCAGATGTATGTAGAATAATCACTTAATTACAAAGCTGTAGCTCTAGCAGTATTTTGCTACACTATAAAATGACACAGCATGTAAACGAGAAAAGCAGCTCAATATATAGATTACTTATTTTGTGCTGCCTTCCTTTGCAGCAGACCATGCTATCTTCTTATTCAAGTAGCATGGCACTAATTCAAAATGCAAGACACTTGCCTTTCCCAGAGCACAAAGTGGGCTGTTTAAATCTGACAAGGTTTTTGCTTTCCTTTTCTCATGCCACCCTCCAGCCTCCAAATATAACCATATAACATAGTTTAGACAAATTTTTTCAAAGCAGCCTTCTCATTTTTTTTTTGTGAGTGTGAGTTTGTGAAGGGACCAAGATCTGCCACAGACCCGAAGCTAAACTAAAAATGGTACTTATGCACATGCTTTATCAGCATCACCTCCAGGAGATTTTCTGCTTCTAAGCTATTGTGCAAATAACCTTTGTTTCATAGCAGGAGAAATCTCCTTTGTCAACATTAGCATTTTGTGTTTGGATATATTATAGATCCTGAAAAGAATAATCATGTTTCCCTTCTATAAAGATATCTACCCATTACATAATTTTTTTCACTGACTTTCCCTTCACCAGGGGGATTACTAACATTTCCCGTTCCTCAGGTGGGAAAACTGAGGCACAACAGCATTATCACAGTCACCATCAGCCCAGGTGCCAACATAACCCCTATTTTCTTAATGGTGGTCTTGTGCTCCAGAAAGCGACCATGCTGTACCAAGTTTAGCTCCCTCAATACAAGCAGCAACTCCTAAACAGCAGTCATCTGTTAGGCACTGTTACTTTGTCCTGTTGAGAACTATTAACTGATCACACTTCCTCTCCTTAATCCCCATGTTCTTATATACATCAGACAGTAACTTACTCCACAAAAAATCCTTCTGATCACACAGTGCTGTGGAAAGCACGGTAAGATAATCAGAAAATGGCCTCTATACTTGAGCCTTTGCCCACAATAAACAAATCTCCCTGCCTCATTGGTGTTTACCCTTTCAAATTCTAGACTATTTCCTCAGGGAATTAATGCTAACAGGCCATGGCCAATACCTACTTATAGTTTTTCCTTCATTTTCCAATATATACCATAAAAATAGTGGTCCTCTTTACTGCTCATGGTGTAATTTTCTTTCCTTCCATTTGCTGTTGTGTAACTTCAGCCTGCTGTAAATCACATTAAAAGGACTTGCTCTCTAATAGTTTTTTTATTGACTAATATATTTTATTTGACACCTATTACCTTGGTGGAGATTTCTTCTTCCAGTAATTTACTGTATGTGACATAGTCCTCTAAGCACTAGTCAAAAGGAACTAACACAGTTAAACTCCACACTCCCTGGGCTTGGGGTTAAAAAAAAAGAATATGTTCCTGTTATGAAAATCTATTAGTGTCCTCTCTTTTGCAAAGAGAGGACTTGCCACCCTGCTTACTTACCACAGAAGCAGCTGACATGATGTATTATCTTACACAAGTCACTTGGGCATGCTGTGCCCATTTATCTATTTAAAATATGAAATAACTCTTATCTAATACAGAAGTGTTTAGTGAGATTTAATGAGCTGCTAATGTTTATTACAGAGATTTCTAAGAACCAAATGACATAATATTGCTTTATATATGAAAAATGATTAAAACATCTTATTGAGTATCAATTTGTAAGTAAAAAGGGTTCCAGCTATGAAACCACATTTGCTATTACACTCTGGAGGACGTGCTATAATGTTTGTATTTCTTAAGAAAATGTCTTTAATTTTAGTACAATGTTTCTTTATCACCACAGTTTACCAGTAATAAGGATTTAAGCACTCCAGGACCCTGTGAGATTTGGTTAGTTTTCACATGTTCTGTCTGTTGAGCAGCATTTGCTCACTATGTGAGTCAAGGGCAGTGTCAGCTGTGTTCACATCTTTGCTTTGTTGAGTGCTGGCGCCTTTTGTATGTTAGCCTATGATAATTATGTGCAAGACAGATGTGCCAGAACTACCCTCCTCTTCCATATATGTGAAGGAAGATTTTAGGAAACTATTCGGGTATGCTCTGAAACATCTAAAGACTTCCAAATAGTCCCATAAATAGCTGGCTCTTGGTGCTGTAAAGTGAGGGTTCTGAGAAGAAAGAAAAAAAGACCACAAACAAAGCAAAAAAGTCAACCAATACAGGAAAGTCTGTGACTAGAGGAGAGAGAAGTTTCCTAACTTTGTGGCTGGCTGCTATACCCTTATTATGAATCTCAACACACCATTGGCAATGTGAACGGCAGCCTGCCTGTATGGCACATGGATCAGCAGGTGGCACACATACAGCTGGACATATCTGGCAGGCAGCATGTTTGAGTTTGTCCTTGCCAGCTAACCAGATTTTTGGAGCCAATCTATCTCAGAGTAATTTCACAAAAAGAAAGGATCACTAATCTCCCTTCTCTCTCTTTGCCTTCTTCACCTTAAGACTTAACTATGGGAGTGTGACATGATGGGCAATAAATGCTTCACAACCCTGTCAGCTGCCAGGAAGCCTTGGGATCTTAGGAGGGGCAGGGTAAGTCATGAAGCAGTTACCTAGACCGTACAATCAGCACAGAATAGTTGATGAACATTGCTTCATTTTCTGCAACTTTTTAAAGGTCACATGCCATACATTATGAAAATATGATGGTAAAAAAAAGCAGAAATGCTCTGACACTCCTTTGACCTGCAACCCATCATGGACAGCAAGCCTTTAACAGACAAAAGTATGCTATATTGGGAATAGGGTAGTCACATAAGGTATGTGATCCAGAAGTCATGCTATACCTAGGAGTACTGACATTGTGTCTTGTTCCTGAGGGAAAAGTGCCAGTTTAGCCTGAATTGGGTTTTAAAACACATTTAGTTATGCCAGTCCAAAAGGTCAGGTCCTTCAGCTTAGCTTATATCAATTTAGAATTGCACTAAAAGAAACTGGGTTAAAATCACTGCAATTTCAGGGGTTGGACAGAGCCTAATTATTTTATCTCCTCTCTTTCAAATCATGAGCACAAATAGTACTGAAGCAGGCAAAGTTGCAGGGGGCAGTGAGCAAATATCTACCTATAGGGGAGGGAGGGAAGACTAAAACAATTAATCCATTTCGAGATCTTCTCTGTTAAACACTTCTAATTTTACCAAGTTTTTTCCCTAATAGGACAAGTAGACAAAATTTGGTGACCTCCTGAGTAAATGAATTCCATAAACTGACCATAAAGTCAATGAATTCATGCTTCTTTATGCTTCTTATACATGACCAGCTTTTTATAACAACAATCTATTCTGTTAAAAGAGGAGCAAACTTATAAAAAGGGCAGAATGAAAATTTTATGTCAAATAAACTCCTCTACCATGTAAGAGAACATTTCATATATCTTCTCTGAATGTTTCCTTAAGTCTATCTCTGTATCTCACTATCACAAAGCAGGCATCAAAGAACAGTTTTAATTTTTTTCATGAGCAGTGAGAACTAGGTACATTTGAAATAAAGGAAAAAAGTTATCAACTAACAAATATATCTATGTATATATAAGGAGAACCTCCCTAAGAAGTCACTGTCAATGTGGAGGACAAACAACATTAAACTATTGCCTCAGGTAAGAAATGCAATTTCCATGTCTGGAATCCCAAATCCTGATCTGGGGCTTGATTTTCAAAACCAGCAGCTGACTCTTGTATTCTTTGTTTTGCAAGTATCAGTGAAGTATAAAGACTTCTCAATTATATCAGAGACAACTTTTTTTTTAAATTGAAGATCAGTTACCTTCATAAATCATTGGAGAACATAATTATTCCTGTCTCTAATTCCTGTTCTGAACCAGTAAACACTCCTGAAAAGAAAAGTCAAGGGTTTTCTCACAGTGCTCACAGTTCAGGCAGTCCATATTGTTGTGACACTTTAAAAATGACAGCCACCATCTACAAAAGGTGTAGGGACTTCCCTGAAAATGCGTAGGAAACTTCCTTTCCCTTATTCTGCTCCAGCTGACAGTGCTATACTTTTCTATCTCTAAGAGGAAACTGTTTTAAATCAAATAAATTATTAGCAACATTCTTCATGACTTTGAGTTGTGGGGGTTTTGGTGGCACACTGACTAATGGACAATAAAAAGCTGCTTAGCAAGCAGAATAAGTGCCACAACAAAACACTTTTGTGCAGGAGAAATTAATGCCAATATTCACCTTTCGGTATTTCATTGGCAGGAGAAACATCACTCCATGGCTTAGCAAAGCTTGTAAGTTTAGGGTAGTAATGAGCAGCATTTGGAAATATGGAGGATTACTCCAGATGTTTCTCCAAAGCTACCTAACTAGCTGAACTTCTGAATCTATAAAATCAGATCAGATGTCTTATGAGACACATTGTTATGAATACAATGGAAATGGAAAACTTTGTGGCTAAGACAAAAAGTGCCTCCTCCAACACACTCTGAGATTTTTATTAGTTGTCCTGATCTTGATCTCTGAAGTCAAGAATGGCAAGTAGAAATAAAGGGAGAAAAATGAGCTCACCAAAAAAGAGACTTTTATTACATCCATGCAGGAATGTTATTAAAGTGAAAGAAACCGGAGGGAACAAGAGCTTTGAGCTATGATATTCTTTTTTGTATAGCTGATGAAAAGAGACTATGAAAGGTCAAACAATTCTAATTCTCCTCCCTGAAGTTAGTCATTCTTCCTGTTGTCAATGTTACTCTCTAGTCTGCTTAGCAAAGGCAAGATTGCATCAGTTCAGGCTATAGCAAGCAAGAAAGAATTAAGAGGAATGGATGCATTTGTGTGTTTCCATTTCCATTTGCTATTCCCTAAAATGCCAACAATCTGAAAGCCAAACCTCATGCCCAGGTCAGACTTCTTTTAACAAAGCAAAATTCTGTGGAAATTCCGAATGTGGGAGTGAGTTCAGTTTCACAGTTTCTACATCCAAAACTTCACTGGGGAGTGGGTGACTGTTCTGAGCTATTCATTCCTCTTGCTAAGCCAAGCCACTGCATACTATGTTATGCCAGCTGACATCCCTCCCTTCCTTTGTACCTACCTTCGTACAACATTCAAGAAGATTTAGAAAAAGGAACAGGGCACACGACTAAGAAATAAAGTATGGAATCCCTGCTCAGGAAGAAACCATGGGGAGTTATGACCTTCACTTCACCAAGCTAACAATGTCACCCAAATCATCATTCCTGCACATACAGGAATGAACAGGCATTTTAGGTGTAATTTCTAGGATTTTGTGATGACCTAAACCAGCTAGGTACAAAGGGTTAAAAATAAATATTTAGGTAAGGAAAGGAGAAATATATTTTAATATTTTTAATGAGCTGCATGTCTCTTGAAGATAAAATTGGTCTCAGAGCTTAACATTTCAATGTCACGGGCATGCTGCTGAATTTCCTTTCTATGGAACATGAAATTGCGGTTAGGCAGTTGGAGAAGAAAGCACAATCTTGCTTCCTTTCCATATTCATGATAATATTTGTCATAATAATTTAGTTTTGTTTCAGTAACAGGAATGTTGGTGTTTTTCCATTTCCCCGATGCATTTCCATTTTCACACTTCCCCATCTAACATCAAATATATGGAAAATGGTGCCAAAATATTCAACAACATTGAAAGAGCAGAGGAGAAATAAAATTATAGTCATAGATGTCATTTCACTCATCTTTCTAAATTAATCAATATTTCATTTTCTAATTCTTATCTGGAGAATTAGAAATATACCCCAATGAACTTCCACTCCCAAATATGAAAATCTGACAAGTTGAACTCGAAAATTTGGTTTAGCAAATAGACTATCTTGAAAATGAAACCATGATTATTACAAGTAGCAATCATCCCCACAAGAACAAAAGAAAGAAAAACAATTAGGTGTTGTCACATGATCCTACCATTAAAATGTTTCCAGAGTGAAAGATTTAACAAATAATTTCAGGTCACCTTGCCATTGAAAACGCAGGGTTACTGATTCCAGGTAGAGGTGTGGCAAAACCACACTCATAATCATGATTAGGGGTTGCTTTTTTTCCCTTTCCAGCTCCAAAACTTACATTCTTATCTCTGCTGTTATATAGCAAAGGACATAGTGACACTTGCTGGTGCAGCAAGGAGTCTGAAACAAAATGCAAAAGGAAACAGAGCCAACTGCTGTTGTATTTTTATTCATATCTTCCCTTGGGGATAAATGCTCTGAGGATCCTGTTTCCTGCTTGGCAGATCAAGAGATGTACAACATGCAGAGGTAATTATTCTTCTCCTGATCTACCCCTGTAAGTGTTGAAATAGCAACCTTGGTTATCGCAGGAGCAGTGTGCCACTTTGCTAAATTTAGTTGAGTCAATCTTCTCTTTTTCCTCCCTTTTTTTAAAGATCTCTGAAGCAGAAAAGTACTCCAAGATATACTCTCTCCCTTTGCCCTCCACCTTTCTTATGTGTTTCTTTAAACGGCCCTTTAATACCCCTGAGCTGTAAAAATCTCTCCTTTCAGTGAAAAGGGATTGGAAAAGTTTCTCTTCTCTTGTGGCTGGCATGTATGGGTCACCTCAATACTGCTCATGGCTCTGCCTAGTTTTCAGAAGAGCAGTGCATAGCACTGATTCTTCAAGGAGAGCCAGAACCTCCTTGAACCTCATGTGCTACAGCCATGGGAGCTTGAGCAAATGCCCTGTCTTCCTTCTCTCAGCATGTTCTCCACTGCAAAGGGCATTTGTGACATAGATCTGATTCTATACAGCCATATTAAAACCTTGCATTGGCTAGAGGTACCACATGGGTTTAAAGCCCCTTATAACTTCTTTCCTCCAATCCACATCTAAAATAGGAGTTACCCTGAAACCCCTGTTAAAGGGAAGTTGTAGTGAATGCTCACTTAGCTGAGAAGAGTTATGGGACCCTCAGGTCTCCGACTGGATACTTGAAAAACTAAAGGTGATTTCTCTTACAGGCTGTTAACAACAACAACAACAACAAAAACCCGACCCAGATGAGCAGCAAAGGAACACTTTTGCCATTTGTGGATTACGATAACAGACAGTTCTTCTTCACAGGCAATTGCATATTCTAGATGGTTATTTCATTCAAGTTTGGTCCTGATTGAGGCAACATGGTTGCTTTCACCTGAGATTGAATTCATTGTTACAGTAGAGGCACTGGGAAGCACATGACCTACCAAGTTGTCACTATTTAAGTCTAAAAGGCTAAAAAAAAGGGAGCAGGCACAGCAAGTACATGGTAGGTAAGCTTGGACTTACACCTTGCTCCCATCATAAAACAATATAAGAGAAAATTTCAGGTTTAGTTCTTAGCTGCTCAACAACTTTCAAAGGAGAAAGTCTTTTACTTTCCTTTCCACATATTTTCTTATGACCTTTCCACATTTTTACCTGTTCTAAGGAGCCAGGAGTACCGTTCCCCACCATACGTTTTTTCATAGGTGACAGAGAGGGGAAATAAAGGTCTGCTCCTCCTCCTCTACAATGCATTTCAGCAATATCTATAGTGTATTATGTGATTCAACTAAATGAGCTTTTCTGTTTGCTCTTTGCCCTTTTCTGTCATTCCTCTCTTGTTGTCCATAAATCACATCTTCTCAGTGTCTCCATTTCATCATTTACCTTGTCCATTTAGACTGAAAGTATCTCAAAACAGGGGTTTTCTCTTAGACTTACTAAGTTATGTACAATAGCATTTAGGAATTCTGTGAAAGATTTTATAGAGGTATTTCAAACCCTCAGCTCCTGCTAACTGTAGAGTAAGCTCCACCTACATGTCTTTACAACTCAGTAAGCCAAGTTGTGTGAATAACTTGATTTGGTTTGGTTTGCTTTTTTATTTCCCTGCCTAAACAGATATACTGAAAAAACCCATCCCTCTCCCATTAAAAAAATCTCCTGGTAAGGCATTAACCAGTTTTAAAATATTCAGATGCATCTGGAAAAAAAAAAGAAAAAGGTTGTTTAAAAATGCGGAGAAATATATAAATCTGTTTTGTATCAAAACTTTCAAAAAGAAAATGATTTGACTTGATGAATCTTTTAGCTGAGGCAATTTGACAAACTCAGCATGAGTTCATAAATCATGTCAATCAAATGAAATATGATTTTACACTGAAAATTTATGTCCTGAGATTATTGACCAATTCTAGCTGTAACACTAGTATTATGGATCGGTCCTAGTTTTTGAAGGGGTAACCAGCTAACATTTTGGTCTTTAGTCACTCAGTGCTTACCTTAGCACAAACAACTGATAAGTACTGAGCACAGGGTGGAACAATCTCTCTGGTAACTTTGCTGTGTCTTGCTACAGCTAACCCACTATTCAATATCCGTCCCTGGAGTAATTAAGAATCTGCTGTTCATCTGTATGAAATCATCCCTCTCCTTTGAAGCTTCATTAAATAAGATCCTTTTGGAGAGAGGATGGATAGTTTCTTTGGCATCAAAATATGCAGTTTTGAAGCTTATTGAAGTCAGCATGTGTATAACAAAGAACAGCAAATTCCAGTCACTGTTGACTGATTCGCACTGATTGAGAAGGCTGTCAGGTATGATCTCTCTGCCAGCTCTATGGTCACTCAACTCAGAGTTCATTGTGCTCCAAAGGAGTCTAGTATGCTAAACAACTTTCAGCTAGAACAAATGGAAGAATGAAATGGACCCAGGCCATTGCAGCTGCAGCACAAATGTTCCCAAACAAAGGCAAGACCCTCTGTCATGAGCAGTGTTCCCATTCGTACCAGCAAAAGATTTTAAAAAGTACAACAAGACACCATATCAACAGATTAGATACTGTAAACAAATTAGTAATTTGGAAGTAGGCTACAATCAGAACTGTTGAAAAAAAATGGAGAATCCCTAGTGGTATTCTTTCAAAGATATTCTGAGAAAATAAAAGTGCAATATCTAGATCTTCTATCAATGAACTAGAAAAAGAGAAGATAATTATAGGGAATAACAAGGGTCAAAAAATATAATCTTCATGGCTACTAGAACTAGGAGAGAAAAAAAAAAAATCACTCCTGAGCAGTAAGAGGCTCTGGTATCATCCATTTTTTTAGCCACTTGGCCTGCAAGTGAATATGCTATTAAAAATCCCCAACTTTGTGACATTATTAAAATATTTCAGCTGGGAAAACTCATATTGCCTAAGAGTAGGAGGAAGTGTTATTCCTAAAGTTCTCTGCAAGAGAAACATAGGATGGGAGACTTAAGTA
This sequence comes from Grus americana, assembly GCF_028858705.1. Lineage (NCBI taxonomy): Eukaryota > Metazoa > Chordata > Aves > Gruiformes > Gruidae > Grus > Grus americana. The sequence continues at coordinate 12,609,452 of NC_072867.1, read as the reverse complement.
GCAGCATGCAATGAAAGAGTAGAGAAAATGATACTTCATGAAAAAATCAGGCTGCAGATATTATCATTTTTCTTCTGGGAACAGCATAGAAGAAAAAAAGCCTGAGCTTCTTCAGGGTTTTTAGGAGGTACTTCAGAAATGCAATGGAGTCCCAATAGAATTTGTCAAAGTGTTGTCAATTTATTCAGAAGAAGAAGAAGAAAAATGACTTAGCAAAAGTCATCAGTATAGCAACCTTCCATTTAACCACTCCGGTGTTTTGATCTCACTACTTTGAACAAAATCTTAAGGGGAATCCCCATTTCCTGTGGCTCAGGGTAGCTGATTTTGATTATTTTTTAAACAATCAAGCCTGGCTAGACACAAAATAATGATTTTGTAAGTCTTAATACACAGGTGCCCTTGCATGCAGCACTCAAGCCGGACAACCACATACTGGAAATTGTTGCTCCCAAAAGTCTCAAGCGTCAGTCACATGCTAGACCCTGCATGTCCATTTAATCAAGCATTTCCCAGAAAACTGATCAAAACCCACTTAAATATAATGACAAACCCAGCAATGTTAGTGTTTTGATGCTTAGCTGAACAGGTCTAGTATCCTGAACACAGCACTGACACATAGAAAGTTAGGCATAGCCATGTCTTTCCCAGTTTTAATGTGCATACTTCTATTCAGTGGGGGCTAAATCTTTTTGGGAGTAACTTGTCGATTGTGGATGACCCAGTCTCAGAAAGCTTAATTTAAAATACACTGGGGCCATTTGAAAAAGTTGTCAAGTATTCGTCCTCACAGCACAGTGTTCAAGCTAATCTCTCCGAGAGCACATTTCAAGGCCAGGACCCACACGTAATCAAACTGGCTGTATGGAAGCATGCTGCTCTGTTGTGCCAGATGTCTTGCAGGTGGCATAGCCACTGGCAGGCACCAAGTAGTTAGCAGGCTACATCCCGCTTCCCATGATGCTTGCCCTTGATTTCATGGCCCTGCCTATTGAAAGTAATTGCCTTACTGAACCCAGCAGCTCCACAAGAACATGACAGTTCACACATACTCTGTTCAGCAGAAAGAAACAGCTTCTTCTTACAGAGACCATAGGTTTTTTACATGTGCACTTTCAGGTAAGAGGTAATCATTATGGACCTTGAACCACATTTCAGTTCCAGTTATCCTCCAAGCTAGATCTCTCTTGACTGGGTACACTGGGAGCCCAGCTTGGTCAACTTTTGATTACTACTTACTGCTATGTCGGTTGCTGCTCCATACTCCAGCTTGTGTTTCTTTGTGCTGTTTGTATTCCCCTCTTGAGGTATGCCATAATCTCTGGAGAGATGTTAGTGCAGCACAAACTACAACGGTTATTTTCTACAATGGAAGATGTACTAACATAGACCATTCAACTCGCAGTCTCCAGTTATATATCCTCTTTTTAATTTGAAATAAAATTCAATAAATATATTGTTGTCTGTCATTTGTTTCTCCTCTGTGCACTAGGACATTGCATTGTCCTGAGTGTTTCAAGTTACTTACTGGCACAAGTTGGTAACAGTCCCCTTGACCCTCACCTTTCAGTGACCCCTTGAGCCCTGATTTATCCATGAGCATCCATTCAAAAACTATAAATATCTTTATTGTACCTTTTTTTCCCAGAATCAATTAAAGTCTAAAGCACTTACATCCTAGATCTTGGAGGCATGGAATTGTACTTGAAAGCACAATTTGTTTTTTTAAAGGATCATACAGTCTTGTAGGGGCTAGTGTTATTGGCAAGTGGCCTATATCCACTGGTTTTGGTCTGTAAGTTTCTCACAATTGGCACCAGAACCAAAGGCTTAAAGATAGCAGCAGCTGCAACTGGCAGCCTGAAAACATGGGCGTCATAGTTAACCTTGCAGCTGCTCTAGCATGATCTGCTTATTCCCATACATTATGCTGTGGGGCTCTTGAGCTGTGACATTCTGATAGAGCAACAGGACTTGTAACAGGAGATGAAAAGTGTCTCTCTCAAACACAGGGGCAGATCCTTCACCTTTACAATTAAATTCTTAAAAACAAAGAGGAAGAGAAAGCAGCCTTATAACACCAGAAGGAGACTGCCTCTCCCTTGGTCCTCCTCCCTCTGCTGGAGATGAGATTTGTCACCATTGCCCTTGTTCAGTAGAATGGGAGATTCAAGGTGTCTGATGCCTGGGAAATGAAGAAACCTTTGAGAGCAAGAAATTTGAGCAAATGTAGAATGCAGCAGGCCTTTTTCTTGCCGTATAGGACATACAGGATATAGGGAATCTCTTTCCCTATAAGTCTATAATGATGTCTTTATTTCCATCCATGATCCCACCAGAAACACTCAAGACCAAAGGATGGATATAGTCTGTAGTAGTTACCCACTAGTAATACTTTGAAATATAGACTTCTAGGAAACCCAGAAAAAGGATCTTTCCTTGCAAAATACTCATGAGGAAGGCAAATGCTGATCTTGGGATTACATGTTAGGGAATTAAGAACAAATTATGTTCTCAATATAATGACATTGAGGTTACAGCGAGCAGGAATAGAGGTGAATTTGATGTTGAGAGTTGAAATAATTTGCTCGAGGTCACATTGCAATTCTGTGTCAGCTCTGAGATTAGAAGCCAGGAGCTACTAAATCCTCTCTCTTGTTCTCAAACTCCTAGTCTAGGGGCTACAGCTCCCTGTAGGGAGGAATATTAAAAAAAAAAATATAAAGAAAAAAACCTTATTCACTCAGGACAGGCCCTAGAGTAAGACTTTGACACATGTAGTATCACTAATGCTTCTCTGTCCCTCATGTACCCTCCTTGACCTCCTCTGACTGACAGAAGTACTGACAACTTCTCAAGAGCCATCTGATCAAAAAATTATGATTATAGCTTCTAGGGATTGGGAGAAGGGGAATTAAGTGTGGTTCCACAACCCTAGATGTGAGAAATAACTTCACCCCTGCACGGAAGGCATTCTAGTGAGCTGTCCCTGTCAGCAGCTGGTGTTAGATCCACTGACAGCTTGACAAAGGCAATAGCAAAAAAGGGGTTCTTCTTTCCAGTCATTAGATGAAATTTAGAGTATAGGCCAGCAAATCATAAAGTGCTCCAACCTCCCAAGTAACAGCAATGGGAGGCAGAAGGCTGTGACACATTTCAGTCTAGTCCTTTATTATTACATTTAGCTGTCAACACTTCAGAGCAAATACTTTTGAGATTTTCCCCAGCCTTTGACTGCATCATGATTTGCTATTATAATGCTCTCCTTCATGAAAAGAACATTCTAGCATATGATTTCCTCCCTAATTTTCAAAAAGTTTTCATTAATTCCATGGACACCAGGAAAGAACTCAATGTCACTAGCACTCTCAGAATAATCACTTGTCCTGCCTTCTCCATGCCTTCCAGCTACCTCCAGCACTCATGTAAAACATACTTTTAATACACTTCACAAGCACTGGGAACTCAAAGGGTCTAACTTTGAGACAGATGCTTTGCAATGAGATGGACACCTCAAATGCAGCCCAAGGGAAGGAAGAGAAAACAGAAAATCCCATCTGAAGCTATCTTTACTCCATAGAGCCCAATAGCACCAAGAATACCAGAAATAAAGCCATGACTGTCACAGAGAATAGCGCCAAGTTTTGCGTAATTGGCTGTACTTACAGCCATATTCAGGAGTTGAGACCAATGTTTCTTATCCTTATTGATCTCAAACTCTACCTTAACATGAAACCTTTGAGAACAACAACAGGTTTTTGACTATATTTGAGCAGTTCTTACCCAATCACAGTGCAGATTTGGCCACTTACTGCACACACACACACGCGCGCGCGCGCACACCCCATATTACAAAATAGTACAAAAAGTATTAATTATTTATTCTCTCAGCATTATATTCCCCAATGCTTGAGTGCTGTAAATGTAAATGATAGATGTATGAAAGCATTAAACCTAAATGCAAATAAAATTTGAGGTTAAATCAGGTAGGGTAAGATAGCAACAGAAACTTACATGTTTCAGGACTAAGTTGATCAATGACTGTGAATGGGAAGAGGTTTAGTCAGGCTAAAATACGAAATATCCTTACAGACCTTTCAACATCTGACATTCATTACCACAACACCTTTTACTACAGCATCTGATTACTATGATGCTTTTCTTGGGCATATTTACGCAGAACTAAAGACAGATATTGCACTAGATCCTCTGCTACTGAAACGAACAAAACTATACCCACTGATACCAGTATTCAGTGATGCCTGGAGTTTGTCTGTTTTCAAACAACAGGTTTAGATCTGTCCTGTTGTAAATGAGTTGAGCAATTTCACTTACTCATGTCAGCAGTTTGGCCAGCTGTTGGAAAATAGACTAGATGGACTCACAATTTGTTTGGTATGTTAATGCTTAGGGCCCTACACAATAGCCACAATTTTTCCCTTCAAATGGTCTTTCTAAGAAGTTATTAGGTTCAAGTGTATTCATTAAATAAGCCAATGATCTAGTTAATATTATTATTAGCTTTTAACTGTGCAAACACAGTCCAAATAAATCTGGTATTTACAATAGTATGATTACATTGTCTCTCACCTGTTCATTTATTCTGCCATAAAAAGTCAATAAAAACCACTGACTGTGCTTGGAGTATGTCTACCTTATTAATAAAAAGTTGGCCTCAGTTCTTTGGAGGTTTTTTGGGTTTTGGTTTGGTTTTTGGGTTTTTTTGGTTTTTTTCTGACAAATGAGGAACAGCTGATTAACAAATATATTGTTCTTTTTATAGCAGAACTTTTTTTTTTCCATACTGTAAAGATTGAGAAAAGAACACCCAAAATCTGTCAACATAAAATTTCTTTGGAAACAAGCCACAAAAAATAAAACGCAGTTGTCACTGAAAATTAATTAATAGGAAGAAGCAATTGGTAGGAGGAATAAATAATTTTTAGACCTAAAAATACTAGTGCAATAGCATACTGAAAGGCTGGTTTTAGTCCTATTTTTAACAAGTATACCTCCCTATGTTTAATAATAGCAAATTAGATCTCCAGGGCAAGATATTGAGAAAAATTGTTAATAGCATGCACTTCCAGATCTGAAAAACTTACCTTAACAGATTTTTAAATTATTAAGCTTTTGCTGGCTTTTTAAAGAAATGGTTTTAAAATATTTTTCCATTATATGCATTCATTATTTGTTATAGCAAGTGAGGTTTCCATGTAACCAAAAATCATTACAGCATAGGCAATTTCAATGTCTGAGGCTCCATGAAAGCCAGTTTTCTTGAATGTAAGTATGAAACAAGCAAACACAAAAAAATTGTTTGTCATGTAAGGAAAAAAATGCATTTTGAAATTAATTCAGAGTTCAATTAAAAATCTTTCATCCCTCTTTTGTAATAAATAGCTCCTTATGACCAAATAGATGGCAAGTATTAAGTCTTCTGAGCTTCTTTTAAAAATCTATATCCAATTCTTAAAAATCTATATCCAATTCTAAATACATTAGACCACTGTAGCCTTGTCCTGGCTTAACCAGAAAGAGGAAAAAGCCTCATCTGCTGAGCCATAAGAGCTTTTAACTTTCTCTCTTTGGGAATTAGATGAAGCTGGGTATACTTTATAAGGTCTTAAAATATCCCTTTGCAGTAGCTAATAAAACCCAAAACTGTACACAGTGAAATTCACCCCTCTGCAAGGACTACATATTTATGCTCTATGATAACTTCCAAAATGGGAGTAAAAAATATCTCTATGCATCTATATAGACACACATGAATTCTACCACCTGTATCCCAAGCTGACAGGACAGAAATCAGGCAAGGCATGTCACTCCAGTGTGACTTGAGGGACTAAACCCAAGCCCTTTTCATTTTGTTACACAGCCCTGTGTGGGTTACACTACTGGCAGATCTTTGGTGGGGAAGTACGGACACAAGGAGGCACCCAGTGCCCTTTTACAGCACAGCACCCAGTGTAGCATGGCCTCTTCACTTCTTCAGCAAGGCTGAAGAGATGAGAAGATGCCATGACTTTGCCTAGAGAAACACAGAAACAAGAAAAGGGATAATTTGGGGAAGAAAGGTACAGATAGTAGTGTCAGCTCTGCAGGTTGTACGCTGGATGGATTACCATTCTGCCTAAGCTCATACACCCAGCCTCTCAGCACTGCTCATCAGCCACGGACAGCACTGCACAAATGTCATTCTACAGCTTCCAGGCCAGAGCTGACACTCCTATCTGCACCTCTTGAGCATCAAAGGGGTGATTTTGCTACCATAATCTCATCTGAATTCACTTGGAAGATGTTATGTACTATTCAGGGAAGTGCTGAATTCTGTTGCTCCCAGAAAGAGCACATTTTAAAAAAGGTTCCATGCAGTCTAAGTACATGACTACTTAAGCATGTGTCCAAGTATTGGAGCATAAATGGATTTATACTGGCGGTAGTTACAAACATTCATTCAAATAAAACATACTTGTTTATTTACTAAAGACCAATAAGCAGAAGTGGGCACAGGAGTTAATTGAATAATTTTCTAGAAAGAATTTTTTGACCTAGTCAACTAAATAGTGTTTATCAAAGACTAAAATTACCCCTTAACTTAAAGAACACATGTCAGAAAATTAATTAGTATTCAGAAAGATACATGCATGCTGGAGGCATTGTTTTCTAAGAATTTTTGAGCATATTAGGCATCTTAGAATAAAAAATAAGAGAGAAATGTTCTGTAGAGGACAGTGGAATATTAGGGAACAACACATTGAATATGGATATTGCCCAAGACCAGTAGGAGTAATGGAATATGGCCCCCAAAGTACTTGCACTAAGTTACTTAACAAGCCTAAATACGTTTAAGACTGGGATTTTCCTAAGAAGTCTATTTTCCTAAGAGGAATATTTATATTAGTGATCCCATTTAGTGAAGTAAGAAGTGTACGCAATCATAAGATGCCCAGGATGCCTTCTAAAAACTTAAATCAAACCTTATAGCTGTCCATTAACAAGGAAACATTAAATATTCTGGCCTTTTTACTGATGGGAAAACTATGGCACAGAGATATGAAATGAGCTACATTTCATATGATATGGAAGAAATTCCCTCTGGTCAAATAATTTCTTCCATGGTTTTCTGTACAGTGTCTTCTACTCCAGTAAAAACTCAAACTGAATTGATGAGAGTATTGAAAAGGGGAAATACTTTTCTATGATTAAAATATTTTTTTTAATAATATATGTATAATGGAGAAGAAATGTGAGCAGATAATAAGAAAATTAATGTAAAGTCCAACATAATCTACCCATTTCACCTTTCGGATATCATCAAAAACAGTTTTCAGTTGATTAATTCAGATTTCATCTGCCAATGGTGGGCAGTGATCTTGGGTTCCAAAATCAGATACCTTCAAAAAATACAGTCTCACTTAGGACTGTAAAAATTTCCTATGACTCATTCTAACCACAAAATAAAAATCTTTACTAATTTCTTGAGCTAGCCATTCACAGATTGGGACATTTTAAATCATTTAAAAAATCTTGGTCTTTGTGAAGGTTGCCTGAATGTTTGGTTCATTTACAGAAAGTCATAAGCCCACTTGAGGCAAGGACCTTGAATCCTTTGACCTCAAAAAAGGGATGCAGCAGTGGGGGCAGTGACTACATGTCAACCAAAGGTGAGGTTTAGCTTTCTGGGCTGATAGACAAAATACAGTTTTTCATCTACAGATGACAAGCCAGCCTATTTTTTAAATGGAGAATAATACTTCATACTCGATTTTCCTTGCCCTCTATTCTGTCTGCTGGTAGAATTTCACCGAAGTCAGGGGACCCATTCCGTTCATTATGCTATTGCACGCTTAGTATAAGTATCTGAATACTGCCTCTAAGTTAGAACATTATTTGGAAAAATAAACAAGAACAGCAAACTTAGGGTGAGAAGCCACCATTCCTGCTTGCCAACTCTCTCGTCAGCCAGCTGCATAACTGTCTGTGGCAATCAGCCTCTCTAAAGGAACCGATAACCATTCTGCTCTTGAAGAGAACACAGCAGCCCTAGCATTGTTTTATCAATTGCGTATAAAAATAGACACAGCCTGCTTTCCCCCACCCCTTTCCATTTTGATGCTCTAACAGGTTCCCATTAACAGCATCCCCTTTGCAATCCTTGATTCACTAAAATCCATGCTTCTTCCATTTGTCCTCCAACATGTATATAGCTGCTTTTATGATCTTTAGCCTCATAACTTCTCTTACTGTCCCATAGGATTAGTTATGAGATGCTCTCATGCTAGGGTTTTTACTTTCCTTTCCACATCTAGTGCTCATGGAAATTGTATTAGTTGCACTGATAATTGTGGAATTAATTTTTCCATTCTTTTCAAGTCACATATGGTGAATTAACAAATCATTTTTCAAAGGTTCGTACAACAAAAGTCTCAGGTGACCAGAAAGAAGGAGGACCAACTAATTAATTATCTACCATCTCCTAATTCAACAGCAGGAACTGCAGCCATATTTATTTGTGGAGTAACACACAATATTAGAAACAAGCAGGGGCCAAAGCAAGCGTTTAGCACCACAGCACTGGGATTTGCATAAGAAAAGGGCTTTTCCAAGATAAGGACATCAACGTCATTTTTGAAAGTTGCTTTACAATGGAACCAATTCTTTTTACACCCAGAAGAAAACCCTTGCCTTACAAAGGATTAGCTGGTGACAGTATGTATAGAGGCACTGCAGAAAAACTTGTACCCTTCAATGCAAGAACCCAGCCTGCGTACAATTTTGCAGGTAAGCAAGGTGATACTGTATGATATGCATATGGTAAGCAAATTCCTATCCTGAGTGAGGATGAAACACCATACACTAGAGCTAGTGAGGCACAACTGTGAATTCAGCCCTGTCCTGACTAAGAAATCATGTGCAGTCCAGTCCTAATTACTGGATGCTTAATATTCATAGCAATTTATTAGGGAGTTTGGATATTATATGAATTCTTGCCACACTTTCTATCATATCCCTATGCAACGTGTTCCATGAATAATATGTTACTGTTTCTCTGTCTTTGACTGCTTGGTTAAAATGTCTGGTTTGTCTGAAGAAAAGAGCAAAACAAAAAAGCACAGATTTCTGAGCAATCAATTCCTACTGCCACAATTTCTGAAACTGAGAGTTTCAAAGACGATTTATCAGAAGATGGACAAACTGAATGAATAGCCTAATATATGCAATATGTAGTTAAACACCATTTAAATCTGATTGAGATCCTATGAATTCTGGATTTTTTTGGTTGCTCTATTTTAATAACAGATATTAGGAATACACTCCCATAAAAAATTATTTTCTTCTCAGCTCTCACCCTCACGTTTCACAGCCAGTAGTTGAACTGGTCAATACTTTTTGGATTTGAGGGCGAATCCAGCTTTTACTTTTGTGGCTGTGGACATTTTCTGAGAAAGGATTCATTGAAGAGTGTAAGAGGGCAAGTTAGTAAAAGAGGGTGGAGGAGGACTGAGTGAAGGAAGAGGCAGAGATCCATTGATTGTGAGATTGCTGCTAGCTAGTTAAATCACTGCACAGTCATACAGGACTGCTTCATTCATCAGGGGAAAGACTGTAGAGCCCACTACTACATCTGCAAACTGCAACACCGGTGTGAAGCTCTGGGTCATTTCTGAACTGATGTTCCGGTAGCTGTCACTGTGTCAAGCCATTACATGGGAATAAATTCTGTGTCCTTTCTTCTGGAGATGCAGTGCCTTCTTGGAAAGGATGTAAAAGATCGAAGACACAGAGAGGAAATTGTATACTTAATAAAAGTTTTGGATGTGTCATTTTTGCTTACCAAAGAAAATTGCACAGAAAAAAACTGGCTGCTTAATGGATTGTTCAAATGCTCATTAACATCAAGCAGATTTATTTGAACAGATAATTATGCCCATATTGTGTTTTCATCACTGGAATTGTTTATGTTAAACTGTCAAGCAGCCGTTTTCAAATTTTATTCCTTGATGTGTTGAAGTTCCTTTTATGGTTAGAAAAATAAAAAAAGGATTTAATTTTTTTCCTCTCAGCTTCATTTTAACCCTATTTAAAGTCTTTCATGAGACTTTTAAGTTTACAGGAACATTGAGTCATTTTCATTTCAGATGTTATGAAGAATTGAACATATAGGTCCTCCCATGAGAAACACCATGCTATTGTTCTGCTTTCATTCATTCATTATATTAGCTGGAAGGCACGTGTGTGTGCACACAAGAGAGAAGGTGCAACTCATAAGTGGCAACTTCTCTATTTCCAGAAGCTGATTTTGAAGCTGACAGTCCCTCAACATTCACTTTGGCTGTTGCCATCAGTATGTTTAGCAAATCAGTCTATTTGCAGTTACAAGTGATTAGAGCCAATGTAAGATAGATAGCAAATTGCTATGCCTAATCAAGACAAGCCAACCCATGCCTTTAGGCTACCCTTAATGCACTTATCTGTTGCTAAAGAAAGCGGTTTGACAATATGTGTCCTTTTAATTTTCTCTGGCTGTCAGTCACCTTTATATTCTACATACTGCTCATCCACAGTAAAAGTCAATTTTGCTAGCCAGTATAAATACATGTTTTCTTCAATGGCGAATGACTGAATGATGACAGACAACTTTTAACTACATCGGTTTTTCAAAAATGGAATAAAATGTTTCATTTTTAATTGCATTCCCATCCTTCTAACTCCCACAGCAAACAGTAGAAATTCTTTAAAGTCATCTCCTAGGAAAATTTGCAAGTATTCCAATAGAGAGCCACTACAAAAAAAAAAAAACCAAACCCCCCCAAAACCAAAAAAAAACCAAACCCAAAAACAACCCAACCCTTTTAGTATTGTCTTGCAAGGTAAATAATCCTAAATAAAGCCAAAATTTCCTAATTTGTCACTTCTCTCACTACAGCTATGTGCATTCCTACAGAATTTGTTAACATGGAGAGCAATGGCAAAGTTATAATTTTGGTCTATATAATCAATAAGGAGTAGAGAACTATATATACTTTCATGCAGATCAGCCTGAGTATTTAATAGCCAACAGGGAAAAAGATGTTGACCAAACTTTACTCTGCAAGCAAGGAAGAAGAAGGACGAGCTCCTGTGTGCTCCCTGTCTTCTATCCTCATAAAACCCATTAGATATTTTCCAGTATAAATCTTCAATGCTGAATTTAAACTCCCTCCAGTTTTGGACACTTGTCCTGGTGAATCTTAACATCTATGTAGCTGTCCAGCGTCCAGGCTTTTACATCTGTTGCTTGCTGTGAAAATAGTACTTTATCTTAATGATAAAGGCTTTTTTTTTAGAGCAGAAATCAAATCCCGTTGAGGAAATATGCAAAGCTACACTTGCGTTTTGTAAAGGAGCACATGGAGATTGACATTTTATCATTTCATATCCTGAGCAAGAAATCTTTACAGCTCTGAGAGATGACAGTGGCTGCTGGCCCTAGTATGATTAGTATTGGCACAAGCCATCAGACAGGGATGTAGCCACACACAAAGGCTGGCCTGTTGCACAGGGATGTAACTTCAGCTCTGCTCAAAGGTCAATCACAGGAAGCTGCTATCCTAAAGGGAAATAAATCAGGTGGTTTAACTCTATGGAGGAGAATAACTTGCTTTATTAACTGTTGTTTTTGAGACTGCACAGGCAACGCTTGAAAAATGAAGTGAGGATGCCGTCTGTGTTTTGCATTATAATTCAATTTAGCAATACCACACACACACAAAGCTTTATTGCTAATGGATGCACCAAGCAGACCTGACTGCTCTACATCAACAACAAAACAAAGAACTACACATCAACAGTAGGCTATCATTAGCAGTAATGTTATTCCAAACCGCAGCATATCTGTCAGGCAAATGTAACTGCATCTGACATCTACCATAGTTCTATTTGCCTGGCTGAGATGATACATTTCAAATTGAAGAACATCTGTTTCAGGCATGTGATGAATCATCTTCAACTATATTTCCTATTTCCTGCTATTCTTTGAGATCAGACAGTGGAAAGAAGTTACATAACATTATGATTGTGTTGTTTTTCAGTACTTCTGAAATTTTAGATTTTTTCCAATTAATGTCTCATTTCATGGCTTAAAACCAAAAAAAGTTCCCAGAGAGAGGATATTTCCATTGCTAGAATAGGAAGAAGTTGAAATAAAAATACATGCTATGGAGATTCTTCCTTTCCTGTTGATAATGTCAGCTGAAATGGCCCGCCTATCTAAAGATAACAGTTCTAGAGAGGTACATAGTAGTACTTTCACCAGTGTCCCCTTCACCTGATAATTATCTCACTGAATGTACTAGAATTGTAGCTGGTTGCAGGGGTGTGAGAGAGAGGAAGAAATAAGGTAAAGTATGAGTTTAATGGATCCACCAAAACCTGGAAAAAGCGATACCATGTCACAAGCAGAAGAGAATACTGTGAGAGCTTTGGTTATATAGGAGTTTGGCAATCAAATATAAGACCCTCTGATTGAAATGTAAAATTTCACACATCAAAAGAGGGATTAATATTCAGGCAATGGGACCTGACAGCATATCAGCACAACACACGTAGAAAATTTAATGCAGTACTAGTGTGTATGTCTTCTGCATTTAAAACAAAAATTGAGCGCTATCGAGAAGAATAAGCCTGTTTTAAATGTGCTATACAGCGAGTAGTAATATGAACACCTTCATGCATGACAAAGCACAATTTGCCATCACTCTGAAGAGGATCACTATGTATTTAGCTTGTACGCTAGCTGATATAAAAATCTTTATTTCTCGGTGGATAGTATTTATTGTATTCCAGTGATTTGCAGCATGACAGCAGTATACCGGATCATATGTGCAGTCACAAATTTCTCAAATGCTTTGCATGTTGACTTTAAAATTATGTTTTATACAATGTCTTCACAGTCCTAAAACAATAAAAGCATTTAGACTACTCACTCAACTAGTAGAAGGCAACTAGTTTTGCAGCTTTTGGAATTCACTTCAGTTTCTGGACATATTACATTATCCTGGATCATACCAGGTGGTATATTTCTAGCTAAGCAGAAGAGTCTTCAGATCCAAACATGGATCTTGGCTTCCCTTGAATTCATTGGAATCTGAAGTCAGTAATTTCGTTTGGGCTCCTAGGCCATTGCTGCAGTTAAGAAGTGTTCTGTCACTTAGTACAAAGCGGACTATTGCTGGTAGTATATTCAGCTTCCAAAAATGAATGCATGGCAGCTGACCATAAGCACTTCTCCAAAAGCAAACTGCCATATCAGCAGGTCATCAACTGTAGCAAGACCATTTACAATAGCACCATCTGGTGTCTCTTGGCGATTTTATAGTTATGGTAAATGTAGTATATTAAAGAAGTTAACACACAGAAATTAACACAGTATGAAACAGTCATGTCCTGTCATTTCCACTACTCTGTCCCAACTTTTCACAATGAACAAATGATGCCATTTGCTTCTTTCCCTGTGATCTCACAGTTGTCTACATCTGATGAATTTAGAGTTTGCTTTGTTTTCAAAAGGAGGCTGATTTACATCTTTTTGCCTGCAATCAAACTTGGACTGCACAAGAAAAATCAGGAAACTGCCTGTGCAAATCAGTCTGAATATGTTAAGCAGGTTTTTGATCAGCCTATACCAGGTACATCTGGAAAAGTTGCCTGTCACCCGGCTCTCATGCTTGGCTCTTTCCCAGAGGTACACCTGCAGTCCTTGCACTCTCAGAATATAAAGAAGTATTTTCCTCAAAGGATGCACATCTGAAATGCAGCAGATCTTAGTGAACTGGACATTAGACAACACTAAGGAAATAATTCTTCAGTTCCCAGGCAGATCAATGACCTTGGAGAAGTGAGTTCAGTACTTTATTTGTCTCTACTTGCTCTAGAATTCTGCTTTATTAAGTGTGTGTAGTATCCCATCTAATGGGGACCAGTCTTTATAAATATGAACAACTTCTTTCTAAATGAGTGTCTCCTGTGACTGAACTCTTAGGGAATGCTGTTCTTGAAATTAATCTTGAATGCTCTAATTAGAATGGTAGCAGTTACAGAATTCTCTAATGGCTACTTTGAAGAAACAATTACTGTCTTTATTATGATAACCCTCCAGATGAGATACTACAGTTGACAAAAGATTTTTAAACAAGTTATTATTCAGTCACTGACTCACTCAGCCAATAGCTTCTACATGTAGTGATGAAGGCTAACATGCCAGCAGTTAAAAGTGTTTTTAATACTTTTTGGACAATATGATATTGCAAAAGATTGGGGTTGGGTTTTTTTAGTAAATCAATGGTAATTCCACTATAATTTCTAAGATTGTATAAAGTGGGATTAGCATACAGAATTGTAAACATTTTATTTCATTTATTGTAGAAATTAGCATAAAAGGTCAGAATCTAAGACAATGGGCATTATTTCCCAGAGCAAAGAATTGAGTTAATCTAATTTATGTCTCTTTATACCTATACTCATCAGTCAACCAGAAATGTGATTTTAGGATAAGCAATGTCAAGTCTATGCTAAAGTCTGAAAAATAAAATCAGAAGGAAAAATTAAACCCTGGCTTCCCAGACAGAAGATATTTCAGTGTTCAGGAATATGGGAAGGAACTAATGGAACTGTGGAAGGAAAGGTGCAGAAAGAAACATTCAAAAAAGTTGCTCTAGCAAGCAAAGTGGTAAGACTGGAAATAGTGCGTAGCTTCTCTTTCTAGGAGGAGTGCATTACAGGGAAATGATACTGCTCTGGGGGAATATATATTTTGATCTAACTTGCTTGTCACTTGATAAATTTAAATATCAAGGACAAGAGATTCTTGTGCACAGTTTTCTCCCAGTTTGCTGTACTGATGGTCACCCTATCACAAGTCTCAGTAGATCTGTTCTGTTATATTAGGCTAAGACTGTATTGGGCTATTATTTTGCAGGAACCGGTGATAGATTCATACCTTAATTATGCATCAGTTAGTCAGAAAGCTCAGATGGTCTGGACTTTCTGAACATTCTTGTAAAATACAAAACACAAGTGAACACCAGTCTTCTATACACTCTGGGCCAAGCAGCCGTACGTTAAAATCTCCCCTCCCATAAAAGACAGTGAGACACTTGTCTTCCTCACACCATCTCTTGAAGTCTACCTTACAAGTCCTGGTTGCCTTGCTCCTGATTCACATGGTTTCCCTACAAGAGCATCCCTGAGCTAGAGGGGGCCAGACTAGCAGAGTCATTGCAAGGCCTTCAAGTTGTTGTGGGTACTGTGCTGCAATAAGAAGTCTTCTAGATGAAACATAGAGCAAAACCTGTATCATTTATGGTCAACAAATTCACCATAGCACTTTGTTAAGGAAGAGGTGGAAATCTTACTGTTTTGTCCAACTTCTTTACCTTCTGTGTCTAATTCCCATTGCAGGTTCAAAAAATAAAGATAATCTTTTCTCTCTGTCCTTCTTCAGTGTTGTTTGGCCCACTGAAAGCAGTGTTATTTGGGCTAAAACAATTTTTAATTCTACAACCCTTGGGTTGTATCTACTTGTAAAATATCTTGGCGAGAAAGGCATTGCAGGAATGTAAGGATATTATCACAAGACTACCTATAACCAGTTTGCTCAATTCTTCTCTCTAGGGTAGCCATTTGAATAAATGAGTAGTCATTGAAATTTTGATTTAGTTTTGTGTATTATAACTTCACTGGATAGTTCATTTTCCTCTGCTGCAGATAACAAAGATACTTTCTAAAAAGAGAGTGCACCAAGTTTTCTAATCAGATTCATATACCCTGGTGACTCTGCAGACTATTTTCTAATAGAATTGAGGCATCGACTATGGAGATAAAATAGAACAGGCTACTAAAAATGTTATCTTTATGGAAGCTTATAATAACAACACTAAAAAAAATCCACACTACAGAAGATCCCACTTAGAAAAAAGATACATTAAGTCAGAGTTGCTGTCACTCATAAAAAACTTCCAGTGTGATCTATAGAAGGAAGGTCTTGTATCCAGGAAAACAGATGCTTCTATAATGGCATAATTCAGTAGATTCAACAACAACTTAAAAAAATCAAGACTAAATGACTAAATCTCTAATGTTTGTTTTATCGTATCTCAGATTGGCTGTATAATTATAATAGTCATATTTGGGATTTTTCTTAATAGGTTACTTATGAGTAAAGCCTAAAAGCACAGAAGCAATAGCATAAGTCTAAAAAGTAATTTTCTGCATTTTGATGTCCTTCAATGCTTATTTGTTTCACTTGAGCCATGTGCTGTGTTGGCAAGTCTCCATTCAAGTGCTAGTTTGTATCCACAGACTGTACTGGATTCTCAAAAACAGAACATGGAGAGAGCAGCTGCATATTTCATCTGGCATTGTTATGGCATTATTGCATATCGGCACCATAAGATTGTAGTTTAGTATGCATTGCTGGCAGTGCTCAACTGGAAAGAACTTTGTTGATTCCCTGTAAGGTGTGATGGTAACACAAAGTGAGGGATTTTTACCACACAGAGATCTTCCAAGTGCCCCAGTTCTTCTCTGTAGTCTGATAAAATAAACAATTCTCCAGAGATATTTCTTTCTCTTCAAATACCATTATTTGCCTCTTTCTAGTTGAAGGTATTTGTGAAATTAAATTAACAATGCTTTGCCAAAATAGCCCATTGAATACCCACGTCTCTGATATATTCACTGATCCTTCCATGGTTATCATCTAGTGTTTGGGGAGGAGCTCACAATAATCTTTTATCTTCGCCTATATCTTAGTTACTTTAAAAGATGCAGTGAATGTGAGATAAAAATCTCCATGAAAAATGCTAAGTATCTTGAACAAATTAAGTGCGTGTGCCTAACAGTACATACCCGTACATCAATGTTGGGCTATCACTAGCTCTTACTATAGAACTGTTTCTCATTCATAGAAGATCTGCTTAGAAATTCATAGCACATTTCGGCCCATTACTGCCAGAACGCCTCATGATTATTAAATGTTGTCCCTTTTCAGGTTTATGTCCTTACAGTGGTGTCAGGCCCAGGCTACTTATTTTACTAAGCAGAAATTTGGCAGAATGCCCTTTTGTAGCTGGGTAACAGTTCCTGGATAACCATCAGGATTACTTCAATATGTTCAGTTGGGGTTTAGTTACTGAAGGAGTTTTGCTAGAAAGGCTAATTAGAACGATCCAAACCACACTTATTAATAGCAAACTATTATTTGTTCATTAATTCAAAGAAACAAAGATTGCAGGTCCAGGTGTTAATGCAAAAAATATTTTCTTTATATGTATTTTTCCAGCCTAAACTTCCACACTCTGTAATTTACATAAATCCAGATTTGTCTCCCTCTCAGGAGGAACAGCCTACATTGCTTGCAGCACATTCTTTCTGTCTGTGAGTCTTCCCAGCCTGTCAGCTCTATAATTGACACATTCTGGGAAACCTCTCCTGGCTCACCTAAAGCTCCCTCCCTTTTCTAGTTCTTTGAGGTTTTAGGCTTCTTTGATCCCCCACTTAGCCTTGGGAAGAGTACCCATTCTAGCCTGGATGGAGCCAGCTCGTTAGCTTTTCTCCAAGTGATGAGCCAGCCATTATTATCTTAACTACTTTGAAGCCATGTATCTGAAGCTATTCTTATCTGTGTCATTGTTTTACATTTCCTCTTTGGTCCTTTAACAACCACTTTATAGTCTGCTTTGATTTAACTCTCTCCATACAGGCAGGAAGCAATATTGGATTGAATAGGGAAACATTTATAACAGGAACAAACCAGCTTAACACACAAAATGTATTCCTGATGAGAAAAACATATTTTCTTGTTTTCCAACACCTGTTTTATCTTCCCTCTGAAATGATGAAATTAGATAGGTAAGTGGGAGTGCTTAATTCCTGCCATTAAATTGGACGAGGTCTGAGATTAGACAGATGCATGTGTATTAGCTAGAAGACCAGAGCAAGACCCTTTGGTTTCCTTTTCTCTGCATACATATATGTATGGTAAAATTCGGTGGTCCCTCTTAAAACATCGTAAGATTCTTATAAAGCCATAATCATATGTAAATCAATTAGTAAATTTCCTCAGAAGATCCCGACATTTCTGTTAAACTAGGATCAGGAATTTTATTGAGTCCTTTTCTTGGATTCAGTTGTGAAGATTGTACACAGTCCTTTCTCAGGCAACCTTCTCATACTGAAAAATGCAAGCAGGTCAGCAAAACAGCCAGAGGGAACACCTATTTGACTCAGAAAGAACAAGGATAATGTCTGAGTTTTAAAAGATCTGAGCATCACCTGCCTTCCCTCCACTCCACTTAAAATCAACTATAAAACTCCCAGCAAGTCCATGGAAGAAAATGTTAAGGTATTCTGAAAACGCCATCCAAAATCTCTAAGCAACTACAGCAATTTGCAATGTTGTCTTTAGGTGTGAAGAAGGCATTAGTATATCTATAACAAGATCTGGTATTTTGTTACTATTGTTCTTCTGAATAATTTAATTACAAGAAATATGACTTATTTTGATGGATTCAGTCTAATTAAAATTAAATATGAACCAGATGGTTTGTAAACATTTTGAAAGTGTAGGTTATTGACTTAAAAAAGTGCAAAAGTCACTAGTAGGCAGTGCTCCATATCTAATGAAGTTTAAGACAGGATACTGTGAAAGTTTTGTAATGAAGTGTTCTTTGTAGCAGAAGTTTAAATGAACAGTGCCTTATGATGAAGACTAATTTAGACAACTATCAGTGCAGTTTATATGCTAGGCTCCAAAATGTGTCAAGATGGTGTTGGGTGCAGTGCTTTTTATCAGCAGATCATTCGAGAAAAAGTAGCATGTAGAAAGCTCATAAAAGAGACTGAAAATATATTTTATTGATATTTGGGGAGATAAGAAAGCTAAAATGCAATAAAATAGGAAGGTAAGTAAAATAGTAAAGGTAAGTAAATATAATATTCTTTCTGGGCACTGGTCTTGGGCAAGTTATTTCAACTATCAAAATGACGCTTTGCTTTGTAAACAATTTAGGCATGTAAGGATGGAAAAGGAAAAATATATATGTCAACTCTAAAAATCCATTCTCAATTTGCATGCAAAATCACCAGAGAAACTTTCTTATGTTTGCTTTTAATATCACACATCAGCTTTGCTGTTAGAATGTATATTAATGCATGTAAAGGTGAGGAACCAAGAGAAACAATTGAGAGGAGGTGAAGGAAAGTAACTCTAAACAAAGCATTCCTAAGCAAACCACTGGGGCTTACAAGACTGTAGCAGAACTTGCTCTGAAGTCTAACTCAGTGCATTGCTGAGACTATTTCATTTTCTCAGGCATATTGAGGAAAAAATCCTGGAATTAACAAGAACTAAGGGATTCTAACTGGATTCAATTCTTTCCTTCTCCTTGTCTTTTTCACTGAGGAACAGCTGTAGAGAAGCTATTTCAGCAGCTCAAACGAACACAGGAAAGCAGTGAAATGTCTGAAGAACCTAGAATTATACTAAATTTCAACAAAATAATTATGAAAATAGACTGCTGACTGAAAATATTTTTTCCTCACATGATTAATTCCTGTAGTAAAACGAAGACTTACATTTTTGAAAGGCAACCCTAATAAACGTTAAGACCAGGATAACAGAAATTCTTAAATCTCTTTAACTAATATATTTCCTGGGTAGATCTCACAAGAAAATCTGAAAATTGGCAATGAGTAGGGATGCCTGAATACTTGTTTCATTTATATTTTATTGTTTATGTAATAACATTAGTCTTATTGCAGGAGAGATTTAGCCCTTTTGTACTGTTCCCCACACCTCAAGTGAAACTCACCTGTGGGAGAATGAATGGTTGAGTTTTTGTGAATATTTGCACTCATGAAAGACAAGTCATTTCTTAGCCAAGAGAATAAATACAGGAAGACATCATGGCAAAAGAAAAATGGAGAAATTAAAATTTGTATTTAAACCTGCATAGATAGATATTCCCCACTGTATTATGCATTGAGCTGTATGTGAAATACCTACAGGATTATTGTTCCAAAGGTGAAGCAGGATGCAGTGTACGTGACAATAATTGCAGAAGCATTTGCATTAAGTTGGAAGCAAACATTTTTTAAAAAATATATGAATAGCATCAAAATAAGTTTTAAAATGTTCTTATAGGAAGTGTTTTTAAAAAGTTTCCTATGTTATTATGTCAGAAGGCATCAGCTTCAAAGGAGTTAGCAATTCACTTCTAAAACTTCTGCCTTAATGTCTTTTCCTAAGTTGTCTAAACATAGACAGGAATTGTGAGCTGGAATTTACTTGCAGTAAAAATTTAGTCAAAGTCAACCAAAGACCTGTTGTGGAGTCCTGGTTCTCACTTTTCCTGTTTCTCATTCCAGTGATTAGTGCAGGAGTGAAAACCATGATTAGCTACTGCTTGTTGTGATGGAGCTGATGTACTTCTGTGACACCATAGCTAAAAGATATACATAATATAATGGAATACCTGTGTCATCACTAGAAGGAAGGTTGAGTCTTCTACTGTCTCCAAATCAGAGTTCTGTTTCTGTTTCTACCTCCTAGTTTTAGCTATAGAAATCCATGGCTTCATTCCTGCAGTAAAATAAACAGAGATGGAATTCCATCACTGCTTGTGAAAGGGATTTCTCATGTAGAAAATAAGATAATTTTTAGTAATCTTTGTAATATATTTTGGGGTCGTGCATTGATGCTAGGAACAGGTAAAAATGTTTTCTTCTTTACAATCAAATATTAAACACTATTTTACTTTAAATCAAGGTAATTTTGCCAGTAGCTTAAACAAACTCAGGATCAGACCCCTTTTCTGGGAAATTTTATATATCCTTTTATGCCTCTGCATTTATTGCACATTGAGGCCCATTGACTTTTTATGGCTGCCACTGTGTAAAATAAATTATTTGCTAATTATTATATGGGTGAGTGTGACTATGTTGCACCATAATGTTAAAACATTACAAGTAAAGAGTGGAACATAGCATGAATTGATTAAACATGCTCCTTTTTTGATGAATGTGTCCTTCCTTGTACATCAAGCTTGGACAGAGGCTGAGTGAATGGCAAATTACTGTCATCATCATGGTGGCTAGTCATGAAGAAAATGGCTTTCTGATTTCACTAATTTACTTTTCACTCTGTCCCCAAATGACAGTTTTAGTTTATCACACCATCTTAGTTCTGACATGTTTTCTTCCCTCTATGGATTAAACACATTAGTTATGCAACAACTGTCTGAAACTTCTACAGTGGTTGAGTTCAAGATTCGAGACGCTCTCTGGGGCTAGGTAAAGAAGACAGAATATTGACTTTCCACAGGGAATAACTCAAGCAGAATGTCTCTCTTACAGAGACAGCTTCAGAAAAAAATAATGTGTTTTACTGTCTAAGGAAAGGGAGATCACCAGGATTTTAACAAGAGAACTCTCACAATTGTATAGAACACTCTTAATTCATCCTGGGCCTCATGCCTCTCCAAAAGAAGATAACTACTTGCAAGCTTTCTTCTTTCTTCCCCAAAATAGCTTTTTTAGTCTCACTGGTGTTCCCCCTGCACCTGACATGTCTTCTCAGCAGGGCTTCCATCTAATGTAATATATTTGTTCTGAGACTGCATCAGAAACCCATGAGGGATTAGCAAATCACAGGGCCAAACTTTCTTACAGTATGTAGAAAAAAGTCTTGACTCATTGATTTCACTAGGCACCTAAATAACATTTGCTGTACTCTCCCCCTGTTTGGGGGTAAATGTGAATTTTGTTTACAGGACTAATTTCCATTTCCAGGTAATATCTACAGATATCTTTATATTAATCATATGTAAATACATTCCTGGGTCCAGCCAGACGATATAAACCAACATTTTTTCACAGATTTCCCTGGTCCATGACTGGAAAGGAAGAGGGCTAGAATAGCTTACATGTGACATTCAATTATTTCACTTGTTATACTGTAAGGAGATACCTACTATTGTCATGGTGGTAGTTATATAAGGTCCTACAAAAAAGAAAATAGAACACAAGCCATACAACCATTTCTAAAGTGCAAACATTTAAAACAGTAGCCTCTGTTTAGTTTGTAGTGTTTTCTCACCTCCTTGCTTCAGTTACAGTTCTCCCACATTTAATTAGCTCCCTCCAATTGGATATCATATCATGTTGTACTTAATGCATGATCTGTATCAGATGTTAGCTCTACCTCCAGCAAATATATACTTGTTTTATTTATGGAAAATACTGCTTCAGTAATAGAAGAATGTAGAGTCCCTAGGAAACGTGCTTTTTTGTCATTAAGAATATAATTTTAAACACAAGGACAGAAATACACAGTATCCAAACCCCTAGTTTTAAATTACTAAAAGGCTTCTGTGCCTATGGGAATGAAGTAATATTTGCAACTTAAAACTATCTTCTCCAGTGTTTTCTCCAATGTGTTAATGGCTCAGGCAATTTAATTTACATGCAAAAATACAAAGTGGAAAGCAGTTTCCTTTGAACACATGTAGTACTTTTTCTGGATATATTAGGGTATATTGCAAGTGCTTCAAATGAAGGTGTACGAGGAACATACTAGTAAGAGTTCATTAAATTCTTTTACTAAATACCAAACAATCATGTTTAACTTGAAGGTTTTCATCTTCAGAGAGATCCTACTTTCATCTTCTAAGTCTCTAAAGAAGGCTGTGGAAGAAAAGGCTCAAGTGATGTACCTTTCCTTTTCTTTAACTTGAAGGACAGTAAAAATCCTTCCAGACAGAGCTTCTTTCCTTCCTTTCTTCTACAGAAAGAGTATGCGTGTTTCATCACATTATCTTCTTAAACTCTTTCACACCTACGAGGAGATGTCTGTACTTCATCAATGTCTGGTCTACTAACTGAAAAATACTCACTATATCTAACTAATTTCCATAACAAAGAAACAAAGAAAAAAAATACTGATTTGGGAACTGTTGATGTCCAAGCATTTCGTATTTAGAATTGTATTTCCATTGTTCTGCACATGAAGTCATTTTGCAGAAGACGCAGCTACTTACATCCATCACCTGTGTAGGAAATTTGTTGACCATTTTACGAGAGGAAAGAAACAGAATTTCTGAGAGACTGCTTGATGTACCTCACAGGCTGCTATGTATCAGTGGACAACACTGATTGGCCAAGACAGTGCAACAGAAGTGATACTGATCACTTCTGATAACTGATTCTGATCTAAGGATGAATAATTTTAGGCTGAGGATTTCAGCACCACAGGAGGTACACCTATTGCTATTGAATTAATAAGAGCAGGAAGTCTCACTGCCCTGGACAGATCTGGGTATCTCAGTGTTCTTACCCAGAGGATGTAAATAAAATAGCTATGTCATGAATATTTTCTTTTTCTCTTTACAGTTGCTATCACAGGAATTTTTATATCTTACTATGATAAAACTCAGTTCCCATAGTCCATTAACTGAGATCACTGCATTATGCCTCTAACAGTAGTAAAAGATGATGCTGTTGGATTTAAATGAGAGTTCCCACTATGCTGACAGAGAGGCGAACATTTTGAAAATTACTTATTCACCACTTCATCAGCCTTTTTTTGTTTAGAATGACATTAAGTCACAGTAAATTAAAAAGCCCCTACACTCAATGATTCTCTAAAGAATAACACTAGTAGTTACATTATTGTCATGACACCTCACATACCATTTGTTAGTTTAAAAAGTAGTAATAGAAAAAAGTATAGGAGCAGCGAGTGAGTTCTTCAACTTGGCCTGTTGTTTATAATGCCATTAAAAGAATTTTTGAAACAATATGAGCCCATACTTTATGTTTGATCTTTTAATATATTTATATTTACAAGTAGAATATTCAAGATAAACTAATTGAGAAAAGCTTTAAATCTCATATCAATGTCTGAATATTTTAGGAGCTGGCCCTAGAAAATGGTATTGGTCAATTAATAAATATCAAGGACATTTTTTCACAGCTCTGTTAAATGCTAAATGCTCCCATTAGCTGAAAGTGTATTATTTTGCAGTCAGAAGGGTGTTAACCTTTTAGTTGTATGGGAACAATAATAAATCCATCCTCTTCTAACATGGTATATCAGGTAATGATGGTACTTTAATAAATAACAATGAGCTCTTTATTCAACAGTACATGAAACATAACTAGAATTTTGTTTAATGACTCATAACAGTAATTTCTTATTTTGCCTTTTTTTAAAAAAAAAAAAAATCCCTGACCTATTGTCCCTGGTATTCATAAGATACTTATGTGTAATCCTTAAAAAGTGAGATTTATCATCATGTCTTTGAAGTACAAAGGATCACAAGCCTCTTTCCTGATGGCTAAGATCTATTTTTCAAGTCAGTGCACAATTTTTAAGCGTTTCTTTTCTCATTCACACACCACCAATGTCATTGTACTCTGCACACAATAATTTACTAGTGCTCACCATCTGTGGACAGCTGTAGGATAGGATCAGAAGGCAAGGGAGTTCTTTAAGCTTGTACTTTCAGTGATTTGGCTGAGCTGATAGCTTGTGAGCTCTCAGTATGCTATGAACTAAATAACACTGTGCTCAGAATAACCGATGACAGTGATAACTTAGACATTATCCATGTCTCTGGCAATTACTGACTTTTTTAAAAAGTAATATCTGCATTACAAAATTAGATGTCTTTTCTAGCGTGACTAGAAGCTTCAGGTAATACCAATACTGCAATATCTGCAAAGCATTTCTTAGTGCAAAACTACTTGCAGAAAGGCTTGCAGACATAACACAAAGATAATACAGAGGTCAGCAACATTTTCTGTCTACATGGAATTATCTGGGAGTATCAGTTTTCCAGGAAACTGATCCAAGGTCCACATAGTACAATGAAAAAAATTATTATTTTGACTGTGATGTACTTTGGGCAAATACTGCTGACCTATAAACTGTCCACATCAGAAAAATCACATTTAGGAACTGATAATAAAAGCACCAGGCTTAAAAAGTGAGAACTGAAGGAAGAGTGTATTTGCTTGTTTCATCTGGAAGAGATCCTTCTGATTCTAGAAGAGCTGACATACTGATAAAAGCACAGAGGTTTACTTCTGCCAAACATGCTGCTATACCAATACAAAGTGGACAGCTCAAGCTGCCGGCTTCCCATACCCAGTACGAAACTTGGAAAGAAAGGGAATAACAATGGCTCCAGGCAAGCAAAGGGATGTTTCTATGTATTTGTTCTCCACAAATCAATGGCATCTTTAGCTTTTGGAAAATGGGAAGGTATGGTCATACTGTTTTTCGCACTCCCACTTTCTCTGGAGATGGGGAGAGGAATCCAACCGAGCCTACTGCTGCTCTTGCTAGTGGAAGATACAAGGGAAGAAAATTAGTAAAATGGGCATCTACAGCGATGTTTTGGAAATCACTGTTCTTATGTTATCTGATTGCTGAATTCTTCTGGCCTCTCTGCAGCTGTAGTTTTGTATAAAAGCATCTAAGCTGCAGTGTTATGAGCAAAGGTTTAACAAATAATACCCTAGAATCTATTTATTTCCATCTGCAAATTTATACATCTTGCTATTCAAATTTGCATAATGAAAAGTATATTAGAATCCAGATGCACATCAACTTAGATATGCATTCACTCTATTGAAGGGGAGAATTTTGATGCCTCAGTTACAGACCTGATCTACTGTTTCTGAAAGTCAGTGAAAAGTCTTCCATCCATTAAGTGAACTCTGTCCCAACCTTTATGGTTTTGAGTCCTTATCAAACTAAATTCCACAATTCATTATTTGAAGACATTTCTTCAGCAACCACTACTTTTCCAAAGAATCTGTTACCCAGTAGTGAAGAAAACAGCATACAAAAAGGCATTTCCAATCCAAAACTAGTAAATAATCATAATCTCACATTCCCCAAGAGCAACACTATGTATTTCCAGACCTCCATTCATCTTAGCTCCAAGGAGGCAAGCAAGGCTTTTGGCTGCATCCTTGCACTTAGAAACAGGATCAGGTTTCTCACCAGTTTTATCTGACATACTATGTGATCTTGTAGAAGGTACTTTACTTCCCTGTTTCTCCTCTACTTTTTGCATTTTTTTATTTTGGCTGTAAACTCAGTTTGCCAACTGCCAGCTAAAGTGGGACCTCAGTATTGATCAGGACCATTATTGTAGTACAAGAAAATAAGAGATGTTAGTAAAATTTAATAACATTTCTACCGTACCTGCTTATACACTATAGATCCTAACCTATTAGTAATCTCATTTTCTTAGACTCCAAACCAGCATCTTCAAGCATGGAAATGTATCAGTACAAAGATTTAAAACAATTTGTTAATGCAATGATGAAATTGTTTTTGTCTTTTTCCCCACTATCCAAAGACAGTAATGAGTCACTTAATTTTTAAATGAGGTTGAACACTTCCATATCAAAAATATATTCAATATTACAAAGGAAGCTTCATTTCTACTTTGTCCCAAAATAGCAGAATATCAGCACCAGTATTTTCAGATCATTTGACATACTTTGTGTGCGAGAGCTCTTTGGATACAATGTAACGTATTTGTTCTTGTTGACTTTTAGTTATAGTTTTTTTCTTAATGCACCTTTACAAACTTTATCAATTTGCAAGATTATGTCAGTATTTACTAATGCCATACATTTTTTTCTGTTGACAGAGGCATATGGAAGTTTTCTGTGCTTCTTTAATACAAATTCATAGAGATGACAGTATGATGACACTGAAGGCATTAGAGCTAAGCCTGTGGATGCAATTAGATGCAGTGAATCAGACAGTGGGGTGTTGAGTGCATCAAAATAAAGCATCACAGTTAGGAAATAAACTGCAAACTTAGATGCTAACATAAACAAGAAATCTGGGATGTGGAGCTATCTATAGCAAGAAAGGAAGATCTGGAAAAGAAATCCAAATGAAAAATTTCTAGTTGTGCTACAACAAAAAAAGGAAATTGCATGGAAGAAAAAGAGAGAATCACAGATTAATAATGCTTATTCATTGAGGAGGAACTGGCTATCAGAACTCTACACACTACCTTTGAATTCACTTGCATGTACCAAGGGTTAACTGGGAGAGTATGAGTCTCTGCGTTTTTCCGGTTAGTACTTGAAAGAATATTTTGTAACCTCTCTGGTAGTCATAAGCTTTGTAAAATTCCAGTCTTGGAACACAAGTCAGAAGTTGTTTCAGATACAATATTTGATAAATTAGCTCATATGTTTGCACAGCTTTTTGTAAAAATATTTTGCTAGTTGTTCCAGCCCACGTTTGATTTATCACTGTGGTACTCCAAAAACCCTATCCTTTTTGTATCGTTTTATAGTGTGGGGTAAGGTGGAATAATATCACTATTCTGATTTTGTAACACACTATGTGCATTCTGCAGGGGTGTAAAAGATTACATGAATTGTTAGAGAAGCCATTCCTAGTTCGAATTCCTTCAGCCAGAAAATATTATTTGTTCAACAGAGTAATGAATTTTAATATAATAAAACTGCATTTGCTCATCATTTTACTAATGGCTGGTGTTTCCAACATGACAGAAAACAACTGCATATGGACAAATACAAGCAAGCCTCTAGTTGCTTAAAACAACTATCTCAGCATCAGAAAAATGAATTGAGCTTTATAAAATAACATTCTTTATCTGCAGCTGTACTACAGGGCCCTCTGCCGTGCGATTCATGGTAATAATGGAATAAACATAGCAGGTCAGTAAAATTATCCTCTTATTAATTCTAGCAGTGTAAGTTGCATAATTGACATGTTAGGTTTTTGCTATTGTTTAAAAATCTTTTTAGGAGCAAGTGGCAAGTGGGCATTATTTACCACTTACTCTGGGTTCCTAACAAGGTCAGACAGATCGCCTAACCTTGTCAGGTGGCAAAGCCATCTGGCTCGATCTAGGTCTGATCTGATTTCTGTTTCATAAACTAAACTCCACAGTCCCTTGAGAGAGAGATAATAGCCTTTTCAATGGCCTGAGCCCTTTCACCCTTTGTTTTTCTGTTTAAATAATATATGTCTCTTTGGTCTTTTGGCAAGAATGCTTGACCTTGTAAATGTGACCATTCACAGTGCTCTGTAGTGCTGGAATGTGCTTTCATAATACTAGAAGGCTTCTTTATATTATCTGAGGCAAATGTTTGTTTATGAAAGTTGAAGTGAAACATTCACATGATCAAAAGCGAAATGAACAGGCACCTGGAATACACAATAAAAAGATCCCTCCTAAGAGGAAACTTCTCTCCTTTCAGCTACTGTTCTGAATCCAATTAGGATAGATGAAAACATTTCTCTCACTTAACTCTGAAATTAGAAGAACAGGAACTATGGAAAAAATTGACAATTAATATCCTAACTAATTTGCTCTCCTTCTGTATTTGTGAACTGCTGATACACTGCTGCCAACAGTTATATCAGTCCGTTATAAGAGTTGCAGAAAGGACTCTCTTGACCTTTCCTTGTGCTCTGGGGTACAGTTCCACAGTACTGCTGAGGTGGTCTAACAACTTGCTGTACCTGAAAGGGACAGACCTGTTTCTTCTTCCCTTCTTCACTGCTCCTGCCTTCTCATCTGCCTACTGACAGCTGTGTCTCCCTTGCACTGGGTATAGTGCTTTTTTGGAATCTTCACTGAACTGATTTAATTTCTCAGCCAAGCAGAAAAGTAATTGCGTTTTCTTTTATCAGCTTTTTTTTTTCCTGATGCCTATGTGAGCAGAATCATTTTAGCGGGGGGGGGGGGGGGCACCAAACACCAACCTGAGTGGAAGGGAACCAGAGACATGCAGTGAGGAGGTAAAGAAAAACACTGAAGCTGGTACGAAAATATGGTGAGAAACAAAGCCATGGGGTGTAAGACTTGCTGTTCTGCAAGATGTGAGGAGAGAAGACGGTGACTGTTGCAGCTGAAAGGAGGGGCCAACCCTCCTGCCTTCTTTCCTGGGACTAGTTCCCACCACTCATCCAGCCTGAGCTTTCCCCCTGCTGTAGCAACAGCTATATGGCATAACCAAAGCAGGTGGGTGGGCTGGGGCCTTTTGCTGTACCTCCAGCAACCAGCAATCTGTTGCTAAAGGTAGTAGTTGCCTGCTCTGTGGCTGTAAGCGGTTGTGTAGAGCCAGCCATGTTCAGCAGCTTCAGTGTCTCTCAGGGTCTCACAGAGGAAAGGCTTAGTACTGTACACATTAACAACCTCAAATGCAAACTCAAGACATTCTTTGACTAAGCATCCTTTGCCTTAGATAATATAGTAATTCTATAAGTCTGAAATTCAGGAGATTGTCATAAACTTCCTGCTATGAACAAACACCACTTGCTGCAGCCTTAATTAGTCTTCCCTTTATTCATACAGCTTGCATACAGCTGAGAAACTTGTTTCCCTAGAGATACCTCACCACCTACTACAATCTCCAGTTTAAACCCATGGTTTTTTCTTTTCCACTTGAAAATATTGCTCTGTCTGGTCAATGCACCAAAATTCTTCCTCTCTCTTTATACTCTTCTACCCATTTTTTCCACACTTAGAGCCAATTAAAAGTCTGACCTAGAAGAAAGTATTTAACTACCATTGAGTCTGAATAGCTTCTCACTTTGAATTGCCATTAAGCTTCTTAATAAGGCACTGTAGGTAATATAAACCTCAGTCAGAATGTCTTAAAAAGTATAGGCACCTGTCACTATCACAAATCAAACCAAATAAAATTTTCTTTCTCTTATATGGCTATTTTATGGGATTGGTGTTATTTATATTAGGCAGCTATCTAAATGCTCAAACTACATACTGATAGCTTAAGCAGTGGATTTTTTTTCTCTTCTGTTAATATCAAATACATTCAATTTCTTCGCTGAAATACAGTTCTGATATTCCTAGCACTTCAGATTCAATCTGCATTAAATAAAACTCTTACTTCATAACATGACTGAACTGTGGTCTTGAACAATACATGTGCAGAATTTTGAAGTGACTCTCTTTAGTGTTGAAAATGGCTAAGACTGAGAAATTAAAGTGGAAGAAGAGTAAAGATAATCATGCTCTCTTCCTACTGCTCCTTCATCTGAAATTTGTAACTAGCCCTAACTGCTATAGTACCGGCAAGCTTCACAACAGAATCTCTACAGTACCTGATAGGATAAGGAAAAGCTATTACTTACTATGATGTAGAGAACTGTTTCACAGAGAAACTAAAGTCCAGGGTTTTTAATTTGGTATCCAAATGGAACTGAGATGCTGAAATATTTTTTTAAGCTTTCTTTTTATCAAACCTTTCAAATTAACAGAACAGGTAGCTAAGAATGGTGGACAAAGCAATAAACCAAGATCAATGTCTGGTTTGGTTTGCTCATCCAAGCAGTGAGTATTGGAAATTCAGCAGAACATGATGTTTAAATCATTGTCACCAACCAAAGGAAAGAACACTGTAACCTTTTGTGAATTAAATCACAAATGTCCACTTACTGATATTCTAGAAGACCTGCTACTGTCCTTGTAAGTCAGGAAGTGGATTTTATAGAGGTTTTGGAGAGCAAGATTGAGACTGCTATCTTCTAGGGACAAAGAAAGGGACATTAACAATTTCTACTGCCTCTGCTGCCAAGCAGAAACATCCCACAGAACACAGAGAGAAAAGTCCTGCACAAAAGATATGGGCATGTTATTTATAGACAGGTCACGAGTATGCAGTTGATTTTGCTTCCTCTAGATGAAAGTTACTGTGTTTTGGACAAGAAAATGCAGCTGATATTTGAAATCAGAACACTGATTGAGTGTTTTGAAAGTGCAACACATGCTTTCTTAGCAGAAAATTATAGAGAAGTCCAAATCCTACGCTGCTGATTGCAAGCTTTTGTGTCTAAGACTTACTGAATGCAGTTTTGTACCCCACCTAGGACAAACAGGGCATGTCAACCTGTAGGTGCCAATGCAATATAATATATTATATAATAATATATTATATACATTATATATTATATAATTATATATAATATAAAATACTACTAAACCAATATATTATAATATATAATACATATTATTGTAGATACTATAAAATAGATAATAAAAAAATACTTTTAATTAAAAAAATGTTTGTAATTTGCCAAAAAATAAAGTTTGTTAATTTATTTGGTTAAAAGGTGGGTAATACTCTGATGAATGAGAGCTTATAAAATTTCTGAAAATGCTACTATTGTAATTTAAGATGTCATCAATGTAAATCTCCTATTTTTTTAATACTATACTTCCCCTACCAGTGTCTGTGGTAAGGAGTTCCACAGACATTGCCCGTATTCATAAGGGCAATTTTAAAATTGCTGGCTTGCAATTGTATTGAATATCTCTTTGGTCTTGCATTAATTAAGAAATTAATGAAATTCTTGATTTACCTTTGCATTTTTATGCCACTTAATCATCTCTACTGCAAACCATAATTTAACTGTTAACTGTTCTTACCCTGTAGCTACTTCTGATGGCAATGTAGGCAAAATATAAGGTTGTGTCATTGCACACTTTGAATTTAGGTTAACACATGTTGCTTGAACAGAGTTGTGGAAATTTGGACAATTCCTACTTTGTAAATGGGGCGGGGTGGGGGCAGGAGGGAAGAGGGAACAACACTCTTGATATTATATAAATCATCATGTCAGCCTTAAGTCTAGATTTTTGAGAAGATAGTAAAATCAAGGAAGCTTAAAAAGCTCATCCATGAGTCTTTATAAAGCTGCTTTTTGGGTTAGCAAACAAAAAAAGACTTCATGTACAATCTATTTCTGGCATTAAATGTGTATACTGTAGTTCAATTGAAAGACAATTCTCAGCCTAAAATGCCAAATTTCCACCTTGGTACTACACACAAAACTACTGTTCTGATAGTGTGATTTGTCTTTGGCATTCAAAGGTTAAACAAGTATTTGAAGTATTAGAAGTCTTACAATTTGCTTAATGGATGCGGCCTAGAACATCAAAGATTAACCATAGAGCTAGAATCTACTTCTCATTGGGCATCTTTAAGTTTCTTTTCTACTAACTCCTGTTGGCAAAGATGTTCAAAAAAACAGTGAGCACTGACAGAAGAGTTATGTGAAGAGCTTTCTGCTTTGATCTGCTCAATCTGAAAAAACCACATCACTTCAGGAAATTGAGCTGCTTTTTGTAACCACAAAGTCTGATGTATCTGCTACCAAGGAGGGAAGTGCAGACTTACACACTCCCCCAGGAGTTCCTATTGATCTCAGGGGATGTTATGAAGTGTATGTCCTAACTCTGTGGGTGTCAGAGGTTGCTGAACTGCGGTCTTCAGGCCACAAATATTTAATGTGAACTTAATAAATAGTCTGTGGCTCATCTGTAGAGTCATATTGCCTATTGGTTTTAATTAAAAGTCTCATTACAGTAACAGTGATGGTGGTTTCTGCAAGAAATGTTCAGGGTTGATTGTAGTTCATCGATCCAACGACCTGCTTCTCTAAAGCTTCCTGGGATAAGTTCTTTCCTCACTTTAACCTCCTACCCTCAATGCCAGTGATTTCTATGGGATTGGTGACACTTGCAAATCAAAATACAGCCAGGTTCCTTCTGTTTCTGCCCTAATGTTCATGTAAATGAGTCTGGAGACATATTCACTGAGGGCTCAGAATCAACATTTATCAGTCTTTCTTTGTCTTATTAAAGTAACTTGGTGATTTTCAGGTTCACATAAATAATGAGATAGAATAGAATTGTTTAGATTGAAAGACACTACTGGAGGCCATCTAACACAAGCTCCTGAGATGTAAGAATCATATCTGAAGTGATTTCAGTGTCTCTGCAGAGAACTGGAATGCCTTGGTAGAAGAACTTCGTAACCTGTTTAATGCATACTACTTAATTAATGTGTAATAAAAAAGCTGAACAGTGAACACTGTAGAGTGAAGTGAATTTTGAAAGTTTTTCATTTTCTGGAGACAGTCATAATGTATTGCTTAGTTCTACAAATGTTTCATTTTATTATATGATTTAGGTACTTGGAGGAAGTTTTTGAAAGTAAATATGCAAATCAAAATATAGAAGAAAGTTTGTGGTATCTTCAGAAGTGCCAAGAGGCTGCAACAGTTTCTACAGCATGTGCATATATCCTTCAAAATATGTTTAGATGGCTATCTTAATCCATTAGATACCTAAACCTTTTTTTTATACTTCCCTAGTTCCATTTTTTTTAAATCTGTCCTAGCATAGGCAAGAGTCAGCATTCCTATTATTAAAAAGACAGCTGTATCTAAAATGTCATTACAAATCTATTTGTTGTCAGTTTTGTTCATTTGATTGGGAAAAAACAAGAGGCAGAAGTAACATCTAAAAGTTCCTACTCCTGTCTAGATTATTATTAATTTTTAACTAGGACTGTTTAATTGCATCTTCACCAATTTACAACAGTTATTGGCCACAGTAATCAAACAGTTCTTACAGCAATTTGAAGTATTATACTCCTGTAATTCTGTATTTGTTTTGCAATGTTTTCCTTATAAATAATATGCATTAGGTTGGAACATTATCCTCATTAGCCTAGGGGACTGTTGAAAAGTAGTAGTTATATGAAAGACTGAATTTCAGCATTTCAGGTCTTATTATGCTAAGTAATTAAATGAGAACCTCTGCTAATTGTACTGCATCAAAGACTGACAACAGCTAGGAAGAAATGGCATGTTCCATTCATTAAGCAAGGATAATATGCTTGTTATGACCAAATAATTCATCATGATCAGAGAATGATCCGAATATTGTTTATCTGCATGCCACATTAATGAGACTTGGCGCTTTCATATTGCTCTTGAGTACCAGATGCATTGGAAAAAACTAGCAAACCTACCTCCTGCTGCGGCTGCCCCCGGCGCGGTGCAGGCAGCCCCGGCTGATGCACGAGGGGGCACTGCTCGCACTGCAAAAGCAACGGCTCGCCTTCAGCAGGGCGAGTGCCAAGCCGAAAAGCTCCCCGCGGTTCCAAAACCTTAAACCAAAACTCTCTCAGAAGAACTTAGAGCTTAAATACACCTTAAAAGTTATTTCTCTTGACTCCTGGTCAGATGCTGTAACCTCAGTTATGATTATCTGAGAACATGGTATTAATATGGCCATTCGCATGTACAGTCACAACAGATGCGGTGTGTTGAAAACTTCAGAGTCTCGTAATTGTTACCATGTGTTTAAAGAGGTGGTTGAACTCAAACTAAGTGTCAAGGGGTTCACCTGGATTAGCAATTTGTCCTGAGCACAGCACTTTGAAGTAGCTATCCTTTTTCAGAATGCAACCTGCAGCAGATGTGTCTTGAGTATTTCAAAGCCTTAACGTCAAGCAAATCAAAATATGCAGTAGTAAAGTGACAAACACCTTTGAAATATACCTGACAGAATATTTGTTTCTTAAGTTAATAGGTACATATTAAGACAACTAATTCACATTGCAGAAAATGTACTATCGTGATTCATGGTATACATATTTAAAGCTTATCAAGATATCTTGATTTATTTTACTTTATGCATACAACAGAAGGAATAAGAGGGATCAGAAACACTTGTGGATTAATTGCTCCAAAGGTTATTCATATATAATGCTACATACATTTATATGTAAATAAATGCTACAATATATACACATGAAAAAACGCTATATAAGACACAAGCATTATTGGTTTATAGACTTCTTTTGCAATAGAATCTAGAGATCATAATTAGTCAGTCATGGTCCTTCCCAAGAGTATGTAGTCTCAGGTTACAATACTTGGATAAAGCACAGAAACAAAAAGAAGAAACATTACAGATGAAAAAAATGCTGCCAGGGATTTCAGTAAGTGTTTGCTATATGAAAACAAATACTTAGTCTTGGCTCTGTTCAAATTCTGCTCACATTTGCTTTCCACAAATGATGAAGTTATATTTGCATTTTATGTCTGGAAGCAAATAGTCCCAAATGTTACTGGTAATCTGAATATTTACTACAAGTACGGATATCTTGAAAATCTTATAATATAGTTATCACAGTTTTGGAATTTAAAAAATTAAGGAACATAACATCATTATTTATGTATAAAACCACTATTATTTGGCCTTATATTAGATACTAGATCTGTGGAAACTCAAAAGTAGATGGGTTCAAAAACAATCAAAAAAATTCAGGGGAGAGAAATCCATCAAAGACAAAGATACGATTGTTGGCTCAGAAATTCTCTGAGCTTCAAATGTTCAGAGCCTGGGAAAGGACTATCACTGCATGCTTGCCCTCTTGTACTCTTCCCAATGCATCTGGTTTTGGCTGCTGTCAGAAGCAAGCTAGGTGAACCTTTGGTCTGACTTAGTACAGCTAGTATTATTATAGAGATTCTTAGCACATTGGGGAAAAAAGATCAGATTCTTCAAAAACTTCAGCTACTGAAAATTCTGGAAAAGCTTTTGCATGCACATAATTTTTTTTATATAAGTGCAAAAATTTAAATTTGCATCTAGCTAATGGCATGACTTTTCTAAAGCTAATGTGTCAGATGAGGCCTTTGCAACTAGAAATTAAAATGTTGAAAAGATTCACATATCCCTATATGCTTTTTATCAAATGCTCCATTTTAAATGATATGCCCTTTACCTTGTAGTTGCTTTCCTGACTTGTTTCCATGAAGCTTCTCATTGATAAATTTGGCAAAGGGACAAGTCAGAGGACAGATACTTTCCTTATTTTACTAAACTACCTGTGAATAGTACTAGACAATAAATACCTAAACCAACTGTTAGCCACGTGGGGTTTTGTCTCCATTGTTACCAAAATTTACCTCATTTTGGTAGCAGTGTCAAATGGTAGGAGGGAAGGCTGCATATTTAATCCCTTTGATACCAGTGATTTGAATATCTACTGTTTTCTTATATATTCAGTTATATTTTGAGGAGTGGTCTTCTGGTCAAAAAAGCCATGTCTTCAGATCAAAACGTGAAGTGTATGCACCCATGGCACCCCAAATTTTTGATCCATGCAATAGATACATATTATGTACATTGCTTACAGTCATGAATATAACTAGGAAAGATCACAGTGACTACGTGAGTTGGTTCCTTTTGCAAATAATGGTACCTTGTGATCCTAAGTCCTTGTTAAAAACATTTGCCAACCAAAAAAATGACAATGCCAGGCACTATGATAGAAAAATATGTTTCAGATGTACTGAATATAAGCCCATGCCATGCTGTCTGCATGTAGCACAGATGAATAGCTGTGAGAGATGCAAGTTATATCTCTATTTCAAGGATAAATGCTGACACTGAAGTATAGTAAAATAACTTTAAATGGCAATACTCCTAACAGCAAAACAAAGCATAGAAGACAGAATAGAGATGATAATGCAGTACAAGGATGGGATAAAACTGAATGCTGAACATTTTTTCACTCTATTTTTTTATGTGACTTCAGATCTCTGGCAGAATTTGGGGTGCAGAACTCTCTGTTGGAACCCTTGTATACATGGAACAATACAGAATGCAGTTTCCTTATGGACACTTGCAGTGAACTGGCCACAATACATTCCAAGGATTTAAAATTCTATATTTAAAGAAAACGAGTTAAGAAAAATATAATTCTGAATAATTATAAATAAGTGAGCAGAGGGGTACATATTAAATGATAAAGCTATTTATTTACCTAGTCCTACTAATTTCAAAGAATAGTAGAATATATATGTAGCTTTTTTCCTCTATGTGCCCATGCACTTGATGAAACTATTTGGTGTCATTATCCCATTATACATATAAGAACACTGAGGGACAGAGTAGGTGACCTGTTTAAGGTCACTTTGAAAGACAGAGTCATTTGTATGATATAGTGCCAAGGATAACAATACATGGCAAGCTAAAACAGAACAAGTTAAATGGGCCTTCGAGGAGTAGACATAGTCAGTGCTAAATAATCACATCCAAAACCACTCACGTGTATCAAGGACAATCTATGTTTTTGGCTAAATTACAGAGTAATGGTCAAACACTAGTTTTCATTACAGGATGATTAAAATCAAGATTGCACACTGCAATGTCTATTATACTTATGTCATGAGTGCTAAACTGCTGGCAATATCACAATCCCAACATCTGTTTTCTAAAGTTCTTTTAGATTATTCCTTCTGACATACTTTTGCCTTTGGTTGGTTGGCAGGTTTTTGATTTTCTTCCGTTATTGAAAGTCTACATAGCACAAAATTTGGTCATTTTTTGCCTTTAAAAACCCACATTTTTGCATTAAGAAAAAAATGTGTAAAATCTTATACTTCAACTATTTTCCATTTTATGATGAATGTTATACATCCCCATGCTCAGTATAAGACAACTTTATAGCTTTTTCATTCTCTAACAAAAAATAGCAATTTGGATTGCTGTAAGTACCTATGTAACACTCAATCGCCTACACAATATGTTACTCTTCAAAGTATATGATCATGTTTTCACCTTAGAAATGTTGGTGAGATATATTTGCCGTACAGAACTTCTGCATGGATGCAAACACACCCCTTCTCTGGTTTTGTGGTTGGTGTCAATTGTACTGTTGTTATGAATTGTTCACAGCAACCCATATTTTCACTGTAAATGAGTTAAGAAAGAAATTAAGCCAGGTTCTTTGAATTTAGTGTGTGATTTGTGTATTTAACTCCTTTGGTTTCCTTTGAAAATGCTAGTCTAAACAAATCATCTTAGGCATAGCTTCTATTGAAAATTCTGGCACTGAAATATTGTACCTAGAATGATGAGAAATCAAATTTTAAAGGAGTAAGAATAGCTGTAGTAAAACTTATTCTGTCCAGACTTCTTTACCGCATTTATCACCTTGTTATCTTCTTACCTGTGAAAGTCTCTGCCGATGGGTTCTATGTGCAACTTCCAAAACTTTCTTCAGAGCAGGTTATGCAAATAATGTATATAGTCCAGTTCAGATTTAACAAATAGAACATATCCTACTTGTCAGTATTTCCAAATGATCTCACGTCCCATCTAATTTACATCATATCAAAATTTTCTTTACAATTCAAAGAAGACAAATGTTGTATTTTACGAATGATTATAGGATTGGGTTTTGTTCCTTAGTAAAAGTTGCCTTGGAAAGAACTAGCATTTGTTTTCACTGTATCTGCTTTCTCTTATAAATCAGATGGATTGTATACACACATTATCTACAAATTCAAGTGCAGGACATAAATGTTTGTTAGCTCCTGTGTTTTACTGTTGACTGCTGGATTCTTATATTTAAACTCATGTAACAAGTATTTGCAACATCTAGCAGAATTTACAATCAAGCAGAAGGTACTGAAGTTGCTACACATTTTTGAATGAGTTTTGCACTGAGAAATGCTTCTTTGCATTCTTGTGAGAAAAAATATGTTAAAATTGTGTCCATATGATATCACCTTTCTGCTTTTTCCACATTTGAATTAGCTGCTACTGACAACGAAATCATGTAAACCACAACAGTGCAAAGAATATTCCTGACAAAGTTCTCAGCAGTTCCTCATCAGAAATCTCTGTTAAGCTCAAGTTTCTTGACTTGGCTTATCAAACTGGGAATAACACTTTGCATAAGCAATAGGCTTTTTACAATCAGCCAAGTTATGTTTTACTCATTTTACTTAGGGTAATATCTAATGATGAACTTGGACACCTGGTTCAGTAACTGACCACAGATGGAGAGAACCTCACCGATTTTGGTTGATTAGCCAGCCATAGAAGACTGGCTGAGAGTATTTGCCTGAAGGATCAGAACCTAATTTCTCAGGATAAAAGCAGCAGGTTGGAAAAGAATTTGCTATTTTAAGGTGTGTGTGTTTCCTTCCTTGGGTCATTTCTATACTCAACACTTCTTATGCTAAAATACTTCAAATATTCAATTCTTCTTACTAAACTGTGCCTTGCTTGCTGTATGTCACAGCTGTAGTGAAGTTTATTAAAAGTATGTTTACTGTTGGGTCACAAAAATTTACATTTTTTTGCCATAAGGAGAGGAAGAGATGCCAGCTGGAGATATCCAGGATACCCAAGTGAAAGCATCAAATTAAATGAATAGGAATAAAAACATGGCCTGTGAATTATGTTTAGGAGATGAACTGAAGAAGTGTGCAGAAGGAAAATTAAAAACAAGAGGATGAGGATGCAATGACAGGGCTAGAGCTGGGTGAAATGCAGATGGGTCAAGCTGTTCTCTCTGGTTTAGGGCTTGTCGCGGGCTTCCCTCTTTCTGGAGGGAACCATGTGTGCACAATAAGGTCTCGTGTTTTGGTAAGGCTCTTTTCTTTTGGTTTTCTATTTTTAATATATGTTGCTTTACAACATGACTTGAGAAAGCTGGACTACAGGAACGGGGCGGTGAGGTGAGTGATGGTCCCTCATATCAGAGAGGAATTTTTCTCCTCAGGGGCAGCTGTCCCTTATTCCCGTGCCCCTCTCCTGATCCGCCCCGGCCCCCAACCCGGCCAGTTAGCACCTCAGGGCAGGACTCCCCTCTCCTGCCATGTCGGCTTGGCAAAAGTCCCTCCTCCCTTCGCAGTCTGGGCGCTCTGAGGGGGCGTCTCACCTTGTCAGCCTCCTCCCGCGGGGGGGCTCAGCACCAGGGGACCAGCACCGGATCCTGCTCCCCCCTCAGGGCCGGGCATCCCTTTCCTCAGCGCCGCCCGAGGGTCTCCTTCCCCTCAGCGCCTCGCGCTGAGGGCGGCCGTAGCTCGAGCTCCCCCCTCTCCCGCCGCGAGCGCCAACGGCCGCCGGCTCGAGCTCAACGGTCCCCCCTCCTTTTCCCCTCCCTCCCTCCTTCCTCTGAGGGAAAAGTGTGTGTGCCCGTGTCTGCCGGCGGCCCCGAGATAAAGGCACGGGAAGCGGAGCCGCAAGCGGAGGGCGCTCGGGTGTAGCGGGGGGCGAGTCGGCCAGGGGACAGCCCAGCCCCGCTGGTTCCCGGACCTTCCCCGCCCTTTGCTCGCCCGCTTGAAAAGTTTTGCCCGTGGAGCGCGGCGGTGCCCGTCAGCCTCAGCCCGCCATGGGTGCTGCCTCCCCTGCCCGCCCCCGCTAAGGCAGGGCGTGGAGAGGAGAGGGAAGGCGCGGGCGTGCGGGGCTGAGGGGAAGGAGCGGAGCCGGCATGGACAGGAGCCCGCCGCGGGGCTGAGCGGCGCTCCCGAGCGAGGTGTGCGTGTGAGGCTCGGCGATGGCGCTCCCGCAGCGGGCGGCGGGCGGAGAGAGCTAGCGGCGTCGGCGGTGCCCCCCGGAGCTGCGCCCGGGACGTGTCTCCGTCTCCTCGGCATGGCGGGGGCTGCCCGCGGCGGCGGGCCCCGCTGCCCGGCTGTCAGCCTGCTCCTCGGAGCCCTTCTCTGCGGAGGTAAGCGGGGAGGCACTTGTCGCCGGGCGCTGGCGGGGCTGCGGGAGGGGGAGAGCCGGCTGGTGCTCTGCTGGGGCGAGGAGTGGAGTCACCAGTTGATCGCGTACAGACTGCGCTGGGCTGTTTTGCAGCTACTCAGGCAGCGACCTGAACTCCTTCCTAAGCAAGCGTCTTGTTTTTCACCGTAGCGGCGTGTGAACTAAATTACTTCTTCCTCCTTCTTTCCCCGTTGCCTTTTCTTTTCCTTTAAATTCTGCCTCTGTCCCTCTCCGCTGTTTAAAAATTTCATTTCCTTCCCCCCCCTCCATTTTTTTCTCTCTTGTTTATTTGAATGGTCAGAAACCTCACAAGCTTGTATTTAAATAAAATGAGAAACAGGGAAAGTTCCCTTTCTTTCTGCCTCAACGATGATGATATTTATAAACGCATCTTAATTACTGAATTGTGTTAAAGGGATCTTCTCTGTGGGAGAGGGTGTCCCAGTCCCAACTTGGAACGGAACATGGGGAGTGGTGAAAGAGGCTGTAAGAGGCACCAGGAGTACAATGACAGTGTTTAGGAATAGCGTCCTTTAAATTATATTGGAGTTGTGCGGTGGTAGCTCTAGAGACTGGCTAGAAGCCTTATCACCTGGACTGGATGAGATGCTTGTTATCTTGATTAAAGGGACAGCTGAGGAACAGGTTTGTCTTAGCAGAGAGGTCATTTGAATCATCTGCTGTTTTTTCTCATCACTGAACTTCTGTGATCACAGAGTCCCTTTGACAAAGGCAAATCTTCAGGGATGCAAATTGTGCATGATCCAATCAGGGATTTCTGTGTAGAATACTAGGTGACTGCCATGTCTCAACACTTACTGC
The DNA here is from genome assembly GCF_028858705.1 of Grus americana. Classification (NCBI taxonomy): domain Eukaryota; kingdom Metazoa; phylum Chordata; class Aves; order Gruiformes; family Gruidae; genus Grus; species Grus americana. The sequence goes on along the minus strand of NC_072867.1, from coordinate 12,568,188 downwards.
TTTCTTGCTCAGAGCATGGTAGTTGTGGATATTTTTTAAAAACATACCATTCTCTCCCTTTGGAGGGGAGGTGGAAACTTGTTAAGCTCTCTGCAATTCCTGCTGTTGTTGCCATCCCTAGGAATAAAAAAAAAAAAATAATTTTGCCTTTTATCCTGTTGGTACTAGTGGTGCTGTTTGACTGACATAAGAAGATTACTAAAGACTCTTTATTGTTTGGTTTGGTCCGGTCCTGCTAACCTCTCTCCCAGGGTAGCTGATTGTAGAGGCAGCCGTGAGATATACAGAAGTATCTCAAGAGTGAAGCAAGGGCGGAATCAGTAGCAATTCATAAGGGACTTCTCCCACCCTGATCCATAGGGAAAACAAAGTATTTGGCAGAAAATTGCATGGCCTTTTAATGCTGGTCATTTTAATATAGTACATTGAAATTAATGGACATCCCAGTGACTCAACATGCTCTGAAAGTGCTGATGTGAAGAATCTGAACACGGGTTTCTGTTTTGATTGCTGCAGCCTGGAGGTGAGAATTATATTAGCCTTGTGCTCACCTTCAGAGTCTTGTAAAGAGTGTCTGGCATTTTTCTGGGGCAGTGTGTCTCTTTTGCCATGCAGCTTTGACAGTCACAAATGCATCTTCTCCAATAAGTGTTTGCATTAGACTAAATGCATTGAGTTAGGCACCGACATATGGGCATTTTCTATCTGAAAATATTTTTATAAAAGAAAAACGTAGGCTATACATCTTTGTAAGGATGGGAGAAAGAGCTACAGCGAGAGGTTATAAACAACCCAACCTTGTTAAGCTGTTTCTCTCTGCTGGAACCTGGGTCAGCGTTGACTCAGCCATGCTGTAAAAAAGTCAGTAGTGGTGCCACAGCTAGCCACTGCTAGCAGCAGCTGCTGGGGGTTTTTGGGCTGTGCTCTTTGAGAATAAAAGGGAAAATATTCCCTTCCTTCAGGGAAGAAAAGCAGAGCTTCTGAGCAGGAAATTTGCCTCTTGGCATTGCTGGGCACAGTATGATTTAGAAAAGAACTGGTTAATTAAACTTATTAAATAAGGTGTTTGTGTGGTTTCCTTGTGAGGCCTTAACAAGCATTTCATTTGCCCTTCCCTTGTGTATTTGCACTCTTTTTGTTGGCGTGTTAGGATAGTGATTGTTCTTGAGAGCTAAAGTCCAACTAAATGAAAGTCACAAGCGAAAACATTTGTAAGTGTGCTGAGAAACTTACTATTATAGACAAGTTGTCATTTGCTATTTAAAGAGCTATATTTACTTCTCTGAACTCATTAGGATCTCCTATCAGGCCTGAATTTCTAAGAAAATTCTCCTGAAATGTTGCCGTGGGCTTCAGTGTGCCATTATGCTGTGGTTATTATCTGGCTAATAATGTTAATTCATTCAATCTCAAGAAAGAAGCTTGGCATTTAATTTAAGCCATGCCTCTAGTCAGACCAGGATGTGTAAAAAGTCAGTGTGCAAAAGTGCTCTTGCATTTAGGTACAAGCACATGTTTTACATACCAATTATTGGATGCCAGCTCCCTAGGCGGAGACTATGTGTGTGAAATCATATTTACATAAGTAAATCCCGAGTGTATATATATTCCTTTCAGGAAATGACCTCTTTTCAGCAAAGTGCTAATGCATGTGCTTAAGCCTCTTTATAGCAAATAGGAGATATTCATGAGCTTGAAGTAAGACTTTTTAAATTTTTATTTTTAAATTGTTTTCTTGAATCAGAGCATAAATGTGGGCACAAGTGTATAGATTTACTTTATTGTATAGTGCATAGTTAACTGGGAATCCTCAGTTTCTTAACTGTGAACAAGAATCATAGAAACTAGTAATACAGAATCTAGTAAGATCTAAAAAAGAGTTTAAGGATGCACAGCTAGAGGATTGATTTCTTCACACAAGAAGCACATATGCACAAGAAGGTATTGAACATGAGCAGATGTTAAAGGTGCATGGAGTTACCAGAATTTTAGGTACTTAAGTAGTGTTTGAACACAAATGCACACACAGTTGTGCATCTATAGGTTGATATAGCAACTGCTTTGGTTCTGCTCTTGTTTACACCGCAATCATGTGACAGGTCCTTGTTTTAGTTACAATGATGTAGAAACTGATTGAGGCTCTTTATTTTGAATATTGTTTCATTCAGATTCTAAATTGTTCAAGCACTGAGGTTTTTTATATCTTATGTTGAAAGTTCAATAGCATGGCATACCCTAATGTCATGGAAAACTTCCTAAATTTTCTTTTTCTTAATTTCATCATCTTAGTGTTAGCTAACACAGCAGAGACTTGCATTATGTTATATTACCACTGCATGGAGTTTTATAAGTGGCTAATCTCTCTTTTGGATATAACACTTTCAAAATGGAGATGATGCTATTAATATTCTAGTTTATCTTCATATTTGGTAGTAGATCTTAAAGTTTATTAGACACCATACTTACCTAGTAAAATACCCAGCAGTTGTATTATAAATGTCTGTTGGACCATGCTTCTAAATGCATGACTGTGTGATATAAAATGTCATACCTGTAATAGCTTTTCTAATGCATAAATACATGTCTGGCTCTTGAATTGGGGAACTATGTATTTGCATTAAAAGGCACACAATTATGTTTTCTTAAATGGCTAAATATTAGTAAGTATTGACAAACTGTGTTCATTGAGATGAAAGGATAGGAATTTTAATTGAGAATTGGGATTTAGTTCTAGGTTTGTTTGGGTTTTTTTCTCTTTAAACTCTACTGACAAAGCAGTATTTCAGCACCACTGGAAAGGTGGCTTGTAAGGAATAGCTAGAAACTGTATGAATAAGGGCAAATTTGCTAGCAGTGTTGGTATACAAACTTTCCTGGGTAGAGTTTTCAAGTTAATGCCCTTCTGCAGTAAATCTCTCTGAGCTGCTGTTCGTAGCTGTGGTTAGGGTTGCGCTTATACAGGGCAGTTAGTCAAGAGATAAATAAATGAAAATTTGAAATCTTCAGAGTATGATCATACCATTGAAGAGACGTCAGATATTTGTTGTGCTGAATTCCCATTTTCTTCAAGGCTTTGGTAAACTCTTTGATTTATTCATATGCTGCATGCCAGTTTGTGCTGCCACACTGAGATTTTGGCAGTAGTTCACATCTGGCAGGCTCTGCTAGATGTGTTCTAGCTATTTAGAGAGAGACAAAAAGCATATTATGATAAAAGATGTAAAAGTAAAATGGCAACAAGTTGAGAGGACTTAAGTGTGTAAAGACAGTAATTGAAAATCATCTAATATGGATGTTAAAAACCTAAACTGAGGATGTGAGAGAAAGTAAACACCTGTTATGGGTGACTTAAAATATTACTTGTCCATCAGTTTGAAGGAGTTACTTACTGTATATTAGATAGATTTGATATCAAAGAAGAAAATGGATTTAATAGAAGGAATCAGACCTTGCCTCTATTGTCAGGAATGCTACTGTCCTGCTGTTTTCAGCAGTCATTTCCTTCTTTCTCTCCCTGTCACTCATCCACTGTGATTGTCGTTTTGGTGAAAGGCTTGATCCTGGTTTGGCCACTTCATCCAGTGTAAACTTTTTTTTTATTTGCTTAGTATGTAAACACTACAGTGATACAAATACTTTGTAATATTTTGTGATGCTAAAAGGTGTTAACTTAAGGTGTTTGGCTGAAATTTGAGTGCTCTGTCCTTCATAGTGATATGTGATAACTTTCTGGCCAGAAAACTTGCTTTTGTCTAGTTCAAACTCTTATCCTGACTTGCTTTTACAGGCCTGAGTCCTTTATATTTTATTCAGTCTTCCTTACAGACTCAGTACCCTAGCAAAACAGTTTCACAGTGTTCAGCTCTTCAAGCAGTTGTACTGTTTTGTGTTCTGTGGACTGGCTCAGGCTCTAGTGACAGATGTGACCCCTTTGAAACAGGGACGGACAAATGGTGCATTGAAAGTTCATAGCTTCTGCAGTCTCCTCACTTAGAGGTATCTGGTAAAAGCCTGCGGATGCATCTAGCTTTGGAAATAATTTCAGGCCAATAGTGCCTGTGTCTGTTTTAGTTAGCAAATGGAAATACTCTCTCTTTATCTATTTGTTCACATTTTTTGGGGTCAATACACTGCCTCAGGTCACCATTTTTCTTTTCAACTGTATCTAGTGAAATGACCCAGTGAATCTACTCTTCTATTTTCTTTGCTATTCTAAAGCATATTAATCTGTTGAGCTTGAATTCCACAAACAAAGTGTCATCCCCATCACTAAAATTACAGGCATCTTTGCAGCACTGGTCAATTAGGCGAACTTTTCTTTAGGCAAGTACATTTTGACTAAGTGGTTCTTTGCCACTACACTTAAGAAATGTGCTAACGTCTTACTATTGCATCACTGACATCTTGGGTCAGTAACTTTGTGCTTGCGGACAACCTTTTCTGGCACTTCTTTTGCCTGAATAACACAGATCATGCTAATTGTAGTTCCACTGTCATTATCAAAAGTGTTTTCTTACAACCGTGCAGTTTTAGCAGCTTGACAGATGTAAACAGCTAGACAAGTCTCCTTAAGTGGACACTTCCTTTATTATATACTGCAGTGAGAATTTAATCTGATTTTGCCATCCGCTAGTGTTGCAAATGTCATGTGTAAGGTCAAACACCTTTTTTGGTAATTGCTTCTTCTCACATAATATTTTCCATTTTCTTCTGCAATTGTCATAAAATTTATATAATTTTGTAGAAGGACAGTGTGGAATCTTAAATATTTTATCATAAATACATTAATGTCTGTTGCTACCAGAATTTCTGCATTTGGTGCCTTTAATTGTATGTTCCTCTTTAAGATCAAGAAACACAAACCTGCTGCAAGGGGATTCGGTAAGTGAATTGCCCTTTTCAGCGCTGTGAAGCGGACGCTAAGCCCCAAAACAGTGGTTAGGAATTTGACATTTACATGAAAACTTTGAAGTTAAATAAGAATGTAAAGGGGGGGAAGCTTGCTTAATTATGAAAAAAGACTTTGAAAAAAGTTTATGCTTTTGGATGGGGAAAAAGGCTTAATGGTCTCCTGAGCATGTCTAAAAGTCAGTTTCTCTGTGGATGAAGAGGAAATATTAAGTAAATAAAAGGTAAACTGATACCCCACTAGATTCTGCTCATTAACTGCAACATGCAATCACAGAGTATATATGTTGAAATATATCTACCAATACATCTAATGTTGTATTACTTATGTAATTGCTGTATTTTTCTGCTTGATAAAATTTTTCAACTGAGTAGTTCTTAATTTGAAAATATTTTTGAAGCTGATATAATTTCCAAAACAATTTACTTTTAAAACTGTGCTTTTTTCTGAAGTTAACTATTTCACATAAAATTATCAAAATTATTATTTTGACTTCTAGTAAATGTATTCAGATACAAACTGATAGTAGCATAGATACTCTACAGAGCACATATTAGTATTTTTCTATAATATTGTTTTGATACTAAAAAATGAACCAGCTCGTAACTGCTATGAAAACAGTTCTCATTCCAAATGACTTTTAAAAAGCATTTTAACTTTACTTAACAATTTAATTTTTTTTCCTTCTGATTGAGGATGAAAGTAAACTTCAAAATGTTAGTTTCTCTCCTTGTGAAATTCCATTTTCCAACCAGTTGTATTGCCTGAGGGTGCAGTTCCTTACCAGCTTGAGCCAATGTAAATTGATACTGCCAGGTTTCTGCCCTCTCCCAAACTGAGCAACCCTCTTTTTGTGCCAACTCTGGCATACCTCTAATTCCTCTGTAAGCTGCTTCAGGGAGATAAAGCATGTAAAATACTTTTTTTTTTTTTTTTTTTAATAAAGTGTAAGTTTGTATCACCTTGAGATCAACTTACTGCTTGTATAAGCAAAAAGAGGATGGGCCCAAGTCAGGGAAGGACAGCTTAGACAAGTATGGTACTGCAGCCTAGCGCTTGCAGTGGTATGGCTTTAATTTGTTTGTGGGACACTATAGTAAAAAAAATATTGTTATGGGAGCTGCTTGCATCATATATCCAATGCAGGATATTAAAAACTGAGAGGTTAGAGAACATGAGAAGTACTTGGTAAACGGCGCAGCTTTGATTTCTGTATTGGGTGTTTTTTCTCATTTTGCTGATTCTATATCATTTTTAACAAATAAAAGTAAGGCTTACATTATCCTCATGCAGGTAGAATGCACTTTTTGATGCTTAAGATAAAACTATTTTCCTGAACTTAAGCCAAACCATCACCACCTCCCCAACAGAAAAAAGCCCCAAATCCCAGCTTCCTTGCACTATTATTACAAACAGGATGGGTAGCACTGCTTATTAATAGAATTGCCATTAAAAGAGTTTGGTTTTAGTTTTGTATAAATTCTCCAACAATTAAATGTTTCAGCTAAAGTATTCCATGCCAAGTATCTGCCTCAGATTGAGTACATTTTTTCCTTTCCAAAACTTTAGCCCAGAGTTCAGTGGTTTACAAGAACAGAGCTAGTGGAGGGGGGGAAACTGGATTTTCCTTTGTTTAAAAATAGTTGCTGACTACTTCTTTGAGAAGCACTGATACCCTGATGAAACTTGCCAGGAGGAGACTTGTGAGATTGCTGAGAAAACAATCCACAGTTGATTTGATGGGCTGTCAAGTTAGCAACATTTGAAAGAATGAATTTGCTTATGACAAGGAAAGACTTGATGTGTCCTTACAGCTAAATTCAATGAAAATTGCTGTGCAGTGGGCATATGCCATGTCAGGGCAAGCTCTACTTTCCTCGCAGTTGCAGGTCTTCATTGTAGAAGTCTGACCTGGACAAAGCATAAGAGCTGTTGGTAGGGACAGCATCCATCCTTGTGTTCTTTGTGTTCCATCGCTTTCCCTAGCTGCAGGGGAGATTTCTGGAGGAGGAAACTGTCTAATTGGAATAAAGAAAGGACAAAGCTGGAGCTTGAAGTGGGGAGTGAAATGGGCAAAAAGAGAATGGGGCAAGAAAGTGTGGTCTGAACACTGGCAAGGACCAGAATAATTTTGGGGACAGGTGGGAGGGACAGTCAGGCTTTCTGGGTAAAGAGGAAGATGACTAATTGGGGGAAGAGTCTAACTATGGAAAGTGAGGATGAGAGTTTGCAGAAAGACAAGAACCTTGGGAGAGAAACACTGAGGAAAGACCAAGATTGTGTAAGGTGGAATGTCTCAGGAAGCTGGGGCTGGAACTGAAGTAACAAAATGAACAGAAGCATATTGGAGAGCATATATGGATTTCGGTCATGTGCCGATGGAGAAGAGGACTTGCGCTTGAACAAAGTAGGTATAGAAGTACACAGCTGCTAGAGGTTTGAGTTTTTTGTCATAGCCTGGGATGCAGAATGCATTCCTGAGGTAGTGATGTGTTGTAGATGGAGGAGAAATAGAGTTGGACAGATGGGGCACAGACCCATTGTATTGTCTCCTGCTCCAGTGCCCATCGTAACCAAGTAAACCTTCCTGTTGCCATCAGTGGGTATGGAGTCAGGCCCAACTGTTTTCTGGTTAAATTAATTATTTTAATTCTTGTTGTCTGCAGCTGAATTACTCTGTCAATCATTGTACAATTCCATTAGACTGGTGTTGAAACAGCGAAACCTAACTGAGCCTCTATTTACTGGGCTGTTATAGTATGTTTGTTACACACACCCATTTTCAGCATTTGCTCGGTTGGTGGTGTGTATGTGCTGGTGGAGAAAGTAATTACATAGTATCCATCTTTAAAAGAATAAACCTGATTCATTTTTGCACGACTTGATGTGGTGTTTTATTCTTTTTTAATTTCATATTTCTGTAGAAAGAGCCAGAATGTTTGTTTCTACTCTGTAGAATCAAATGACTTGTCACTCTGCTGGCATGAAATAAAGAGTAGCAAATACAATAAATAACTACTGTGGAGAAGGTAATATAGTATTGACTTCTCAGTACCTGTTAATTTTCGCTGATCAGAACATCAGGGAAGAGGGAGATTGAATTTGGCTGCCCCTTTGTGGGGGTGGGTACCTATTTATGAATAGTATTAGCCTGAAAACTCATGGGGGTTTCAGTTTTGCAAAAGAATTATGTAAAAACTTGTAGAGGAGCAATTTGTATTACACTTTTGTCATACTTCATAGTAACTTCAGGTTGTCATTCTTCACATTTCTGCATTTTTAATGAAGAGTTTAATTTAGAATTTCTTTCTTAGCTGCTTTACTCTTCTGGTGGATACTCTGAAACTTGATGATGTGTTTCAGAGCTCCAGATGTGCAGTATTGAACTGTTGAGATGTAAAAGATGCTTCTCTGTGTGTGTAGCTGTAATTTGGACTTGAGTCATACAGAGCACAGGTAGCACAGCTAGAAAGGGCTCCACATTTTCTGGAGGCAGCATCTGTGCTATAAAATGCTTGTTCAGTGAATTTCTAATGACACGCTTTGGCACTAATAGCCAAAGGGAGCTGCACATGCCTGACGTAAGTGCAAAGCCTATGCGTCTTGGAAAAGCGGATGTGACATTACATGAGTTTATGATTATTCTTGACTGGGTCTCTTGTGTCTATCCTGCTAGATCTTTATTGTATATCTTTGGATCTTAGTCTTCTAGATGACAAAGCTTACTATTAAAAAAATAAAATACTGTGTTTTATTTGGCAGAGTAACTGTTATATTTTCCATCTTTTATAGGTGTTGAAATAGACAGTCTTTTATGAAAGATGTTATTGACCTCATAATGCTTTAAATGCCTTTGTGCTTCTGTTGTTCATAATCATCCCATTGACAATTTCAGAAGAAAATCTATTAAAAGAATTCAGAAATAGGGAACTCTCTTCCCATGTATTTGTTTAGCATGCCCTCTTGCCATTCCATCTCAGCAAGAAAAGGGATTTTTTTTTTTTAATGGGAAAAACAAGTAATTATAAGTAGGGTTCCCCCTTTTCTTTAATTCTGTCTCCAGCTCTATGTGCAAATGTGAATGCTTAGGTAACCACTCAGATTTAATTTGTTAATTGTGACTATAGCACTTGATTAACTTTTTGTTATCACTATGTGGGTAGAAAAATATTTTCTTCTTTGACATAAAATTGCAAGTTCTTTTTACAATAGTATCTGCAACTGATTAGATAGTAATGTGAATTAATTATTACTGTTTCATTTTTACCCGGGGAAAAAAACACTCTGATACAAGATCATTATTACGTGATGGTATTCAGCAATTCACTGGACATGCTTATTACCTTATGGAATCAATATGAAAATATGACTAATGTGTTGTGCTCTGGAACATCAGCAAACTAGTAGAAGGGATTTTTCCAATTGTGTGTGGCACAATGGTATTAGTATATTCTCTTTTTTCCTTTGGAGTGTCATAAGCAGTCTGGAGATGAAAGGAGGGTACTGCCTGGTCTTGAAAGAGAAATGCTGGTCTGGAAACACCTACAGTGCAATGTCCATCTGGAAGGTCTTACTTTATTACATTACAGTTATTCAAAGAACCATAGAGTCATGGTGTTGCCTTGGCTATTTCACGGATTAAAGTTGGATATCACTATATTTCAGGCTCAAAGCTTCACAAGTCCTCAAATCTTCAGGCTTCCATTGAACTTTAGTTTTGGCTTTGAAAATTCATTTAGAATTAAATTAGCTTTAGTGATGAAACTGTGACACTTTAATAGGAATCATCAGATGACATTTAAACATGATCACGTAGTGCAGCAATGTCAGAACTGGTTTGAGGTAAAAAATCATGCCTTTAGGCAATATTGTTCAGGAAAGTCACAAAATGCAAATACTTTATTTGAATAGTACTTGTATTGATTTGTTTTATTTGGACAGTAGCACAGATGTGTAAAGTTGAAGTTGAATCTATTGTTCTGAGTACCTATAAAATGTTGGATCCTGACCTAGACCCTGAAATGGATCTCTCAACTTTGTATATTGAACCAAACTAGCAGTGGTCCAAACCCACTTAACCCTTAGGAACGTTCTGACCTTTTTTGTGCTCTGTAGCTCTTGCACCTACTCTCTTCATCATTTAATAAAAGCATGCCAAATTGAAGCCTTGGGTCACCAGTGCTCTCTGGGTTTCAGCTGAAAGTGTTGTCTATGTCTTTGACCATGGTGGGAACAACAACTTATCTATACATAGATGTTGATATTATAGCATTGTAAGTATAGGTGAGATTAATTCAACCCAGATAGACTTATTTTTCAAAGATCAGATGGGCTTGTAGCTTCTATTAAGTGGTCAGCACTTTTTGGAAATCCACCCCCTTTGCCTGGATTCAAACTCGTAACTTATACACCTAAGTTAAGATCCCAAATTACTCTTCTGTGATCACTGGGACATAAGAGTAAGAAATGTTTCCAGATGGCAATTCAGATTGATTTGATGTTTTAACTCCAAAAGGACCTGTATTCTTCCGTCATCAAAGTCATGGACAAGTAAGGTCGATGTTTAGATGCCTCAGTTATGTAGGATGAATCTGGGCATATGTGACTGAAGTTGGCCACACACAACAGAAAATCCCCCAAACTTCAAAAATTATGAAATGCACCAGTTAGTATTCCTATGCATTAAATGCTCAAGGACATAGCTGGAAAACTGTCTTTTCTGTACCTGTGCTCTGTTTTGTGGATTTGGTTATCCAAAGCTGTTACTCTAATATGTCATCCAACCTTCCACCCTCTTATAAAGCAAGTTGTGGGTTGCCAGTCTATGATTTTCTAATTGCTAATCATCTTTAAAGATATATACTTGGGTTTATATTGAGATTTAAATTTGATACTAACATGGCACAAAAGTAAATAGCACTCTGCATAAAAGTACAGGGTGAATATGACCCCTCTCATACCTTGTAATTTTTAATTTGTCTCACACATTTCAGATTTTAGCTCCTTTTAACTGAAAATGAAATCAAACAGTGTGAGCTTTTGGGAAACTGTTTTGAAGAAACAGAAAATGGAAACCACATGGTGTACTCACGATGTGAAGACTTAAAGAAGAAATCTTTCTTCGTTGGAAAAATGAACTCTAGTGGGTTTACTAAGCAACATTTCAAAGCAGCTTGAGATGAAAGGTCTGTGGTCTAATTCATTGCATATGTGATATTTTCTACTGGATCAATGTTATGCTGTAGTTTGGGGGTTTTTTGCTTGTTTGAACTGATAGTTTAAAAATGAGTTTTAATTATAATTTTCTATCTAAAAAGTGGCAGATATCTTTATATCAGAAAATTGCATTTAGATTAAGTGTTCAACACTTTTCACTATAATACCCTTTTAACGTGCTTTTCTCAAGTCTAGCAGTTTTAGCTGAAGCTTTCCATGCTGCATATTTTCTGACTGATTGGCAAAGTTTCTGTGAAGTGGTTCAGTTGTTTCTGACAACAAAGCCAGCTAGAAATCCTGAGTTCTAGCCAGCTAGAATCATTTCCATGAGCAGCACTAGTTGGGTTAAATCCTGTGATTTTCACTGTTAGAGGCAAAGATAGATGGTGTTTGCCTTAATCTATCTTTCTGAAGTGATGATGATGTATGAATGCTAGCATTCATTTTTACTAAGTAAGATTCATGACTGCAGATAACTTCTGCAAACGTGTCCCTGCGTTAAAAAAGGCACCTAAAAAAGGGATAAAAATATGTTTGAAGCTGTATAGCTTTTGGTCTAATTCCACGAAAAATCTATTCAAAGCTGCCAGACTTCCTAGTCTGAAAATTTGGTTTAGTCTGTTCTTAATGCTGAATTGAGAGGGTGGCAGCAGCATTATTCTGAGAATCTTGTCTTTGTGGAGCACACTGCATCTCAGATACCAGAGCTGCATATGGATTTTCTTGGTTGTGTTCCTCTTTAACTGCCATAAGCCATCATGGGCGCAGTTTCCAGGGCAAAAGCTGCAAAGCCCCAGAGGCTCTTGCACGGTCTCAGAATGCTTCTTTCCTTTATTCTGTTTCATGCAGAAAAGGAGGAAGAAGCAATCTCAGGGCACAACAAGGGTTAAGGAACAGGTCATTATCTATGGGACTGCTGTCTCATCTTAGATAGCTTCCCGGGAAAAAAATCCCGGTTTTTGTACTGAAAGAGGTTATTGTCTGTGGACTTCTTCATTTGTTACAGAAGCTGGAAGGTGTGTATATGTAACAGGGTCTGCACGTGTTTAACTTCTGAATCTATACAGAGAGGAACTTTGGCATTTTTGAGTGTAAACAGCCTTTGTGGCTGTCACTTTTTCATGCTTGGTGTTGGTGACAGCATCCCAGAACGTATTTTTAATAGCCCTTCAAAGACCTCAAGATTGTTCTCGTGAGCCAAATACAACCTATAGAAAGACAATAGGTAGAGGATATCTGGTTCTAAGCATCTTATGTTACCTCTTAGAAACTTCTCTTGGCATTCAGGACTCCATTTTCTGAATGTCTCCTGTATCTTTACTTGCTGTAGCCAGATATGCTGGATAAGTTTGCAGGTTAACTTGTATCTCATGGAAGGAGTAAAGATTCTAGAAAGATAAAAAAGAGTTCAGTAATGCTCTGGAGAATTACATTCTGTTCTTGTTCCTGCCACGGAGTTAGCGCTGTGCTTGGGAAAAAAACCCCGAACTAACAAACAACAGGTTTTTGTTATGCTTTCATATTTTTTTTATAGCTGTCCCTAATGTAAGCAAGAGATTTGCTCAGAACTTACACTAATACTGTGTTCTTCAGAAAATCAGGCCACAGGTTTTCTAAATTAGGCATCTGTATTACCAGATGCTTCTGAGAGTATAGTTACTAATTTTGCTGTGCTGCAGTTCACCTTTTTATAATTATAGAAAATTCTGTTCCAGAAAAGTGTTGTGTAAGTAAATGTATTAATATTTCTGAAGTGTTCTGTATAGTATCATGATAAGCTGCATAAAAAGTTTATCAGAATTTTAATAATACAGTGCAAAACTTATATATTGTCTTGAATTAATGCATAGGGTTATACATAATGATAAAGAAATGGTGAGCAGCTGTCCATTCTGTCAGCCTTAGGCAGAAGTTCTCTGCAAGAAATAATATGTCATTAAAGGGTATATCTTAATGCATATGTATGGGGGGATGAATTAAGTTTAAGTCTGGATTTCCTTATTTTTTTTAGTGCTTTTCTTGGCAAACTTAACATTCTTTTTTGTGAAGGAACCTTCTGGCTCATTGTAGGCTATTCCTGCTGCTTTTAATATCCTTTGAGATTGATTCATGAAGTGCCAACATCTTGAGCTGTGGAAAAAGAGTAAGAATCCTAAAAAAAGACCCTGGGTACATGGGAATAGATTTGAACTCAGACGCTTTCTGTGCCACTTCGATCTGAAAGAGACATCTTGTGATTCAAAGAATCTTTACTGTTAATTAAGGCTATTAATTCAATCAGTTCCATTTTGATAAAAACTGATAACACTAGCAAAGTGTATGAAGACAGCATCTGCATCAGATTTATTGGAATGATATTTTGGGAAACTACAAGAGGTTTCTCAGGTAACTTTTGAACATGTCTGTATGTGATAACTACTTAGAGAAAAAAATTCTCCGTGGGTAGATGAACTCAAGAACATTTTTATATTAGTGACGTTCAAGTGATTAATGTCCTGGTGTAGGATAGGTCAACGTGTGTTTCCATTTCACTAGCTGACAGTTCATCACAGGAGAATGAACTTATGAGGAAACAAAAGAAAATGGATGTGAAGAGTTCAGTGGAAGAATGTTAGAATACCTGGCACGTATGTAGGGGATGGTGGTGGACTCACAATACAACCCGCTTGGAGCAGTGCATGTTTTGAAAATTTAGCAACTGTAGAGGTCATGGGAAGAAGAACCTGTGACTTTTTGGCTTCTTTTCAATAGGTCTTTGAACAGAGTGCAGAAAAAAAAAAGAAAATTAAAGCAGTGTTTCCCTATAAGCTAGTCAAGTGGCCACATTTATGACTTGTGTTTGAGTTGTTTCAGAAGTATCTCTGATTTAGGAACACTTTTATAAGATGGCTCTCAGTAGCTTTCGGCTGAAATAGAGCAGCAGAAACTGTACACATTCTTACCTGTGTAACTTTACTGACCTGCAAGAAAAATGATTATGGCTTCTCATGGGCATAGGATTGGTAGGATTGATTGTAATAGGACCCTGCGGCAACACAGATGTCAAAGCTGCAGCTCAAGGCTTGATCTTGCCAAGGTCAGTGATCTTGGTATTGGACTTGCATCAAATACTGTGCAGTGGCTGGGACTTAGTAACTTTAAGTACAATTAATGTTGCTGTTCTGTAATAATTCTTCTTTATCTTTGAGCAGGTCAATTAGTGGTTTCTTTCCAGCTGATTGTAGTTACTGTGGTATGTTAATTAGGAACTACCTTATTTTAGAAGAAGAGGACAAAGTTCTATGCCTCAAAGACAACACTGGGTAGTGATTGAGGCCATCTGAGATCTGACTCCTGACTTCTTCTGGAAGCATCCTTGTTTCTTCCTTGATTATAGGAAGTGCTGAAGGAGAACCAAAGTTAAAAGCATGGATCTAATGAAATTAATCTGTGCAGGTGCTTATCATTCCATTGTCTCACATTGCATGCAGAAGAATTACTTTTTTCCCCACCAGATTTCAGATGCTATAGAATAACCTAAAAGTTCTTAGCAGCTGTCAGGGAATGAAGATTCAACACATTGCAGAAAAGGCTGAGCATATTCAAGGTCAAGAACGGTACTGACCTGCATGATTGATAAGAATACTACAAACGCCTCTCCCAGTTTTTAATCTGATTTTTTTTTTTAGGTCTTCATTTAAACTTTTTTCCAGGCTCCTACATAGAAAGCAGTCAGACTTCCTTTAAGATCTTTGTAAATATTCCTGCTAATTAAGCTATTAAGAATGTGGGGTAGGAAGAATTTATTTACAGATTTTTGAATATAGTGGTAAATGCTTTGAGAATGGCTCTGTGTCTTGTATGAAGAAGCTCCTTACAGTCTGCTTACAAAATAAAACCTTGTTCTTTGAATGTCAAAGTGGTAATTACCTTCAGCAGGTAGCAGAAATATGGTAATAAGATTCTCCATTAATCACTTCAGTTCTTTTCCAAAAGAGTGGGAAATATTAAGTGTTTAGAGAGAAGGAAAACAGAGGTGTCTCTTCTTGTTTGTTTTTAAGACTCAGAGAAGTCTATTCAATAGTTATATGTCAGTGCCTTCCATGATTATGTTTTCATCTGTTTACTTATACATCACCAGTAAACTACAGTGCAGTAGATTCGTTAGCTGATAAATCAGGCTTTTATCCTCATATCTTTCTTGCAAGAGGGCTTACTTGAAAGAAAAAGAAATATTTTGTAGGCTGTTTCATTTTCACTGTGTAAACATAGACTGGTTATTTGTAGTTCTGATGGCTTGTTTCTGGAACTTGTTTTAGTTTTCTTGAGAAACTTATCTTATTCTCTCACTTTTTTTTTCCTTAAATGTAATGTATTTAAAAAAAAATCTAAGGAAATGGTGGTGTTCAAGTAATTGTAACTGAGAACAGAAATCTTTGATTTAGACAGCACAGCAGTACAGTGTGTGTTTCAGAAGCACAAGCTTTTCTTTAATAAGCAGAAGTGACCTGCAGGGTTTCTCATAAGTTTAGTGAGTGGTGTGATAGCACAGAGATTGGATGCATCATGGTATATTATAAAACCCAGACTGAAATCCAGAATTTTAATGCAGACAGTGAACCCAGAAGCTCTGCTTCATTCAAGTCTGGAAGATGAGCTGCAAAGCACATGGCACTCTGTCTGCTGTGTACGTAGAACAGCTCAGTATATCACCAAAACAACATCAGGCAGCTTAATTTGCTACTATTCCTATTCAGACAGGCTGCCCACATCCAGATTATAAGTAGATACATCTGCAAACATGCTGCGCTTCTTACCATCCCTAGACCTATTCTCAAGCACTGTGTAGATACAGCCAGTGAGCTCTCTGTTAGATATGAAGGTAAGTCCACCAATGCCATGCCATAGGTACCAGGTGCAGATTTGGGTTCTGTCCAGATTGTCCTTGCCAGGACAAAGTTTATTGGCTCTTGTTTTGTATTTTGCTTGTGTTTTTCTTTTTTTTTAAATGTGGCCATTATGTTGGCCAAGTTCCCATAGTAAATTATTTTTATGTACCTAATCCATTCTCAATGAAACAGACCAATCCGTTAAGGATTCTGCACTAAAAACTGTAGCTCATTATGTGTTCTTGTGGTGTATGACATCAGTAGAATGCCACAAGTTAATTACATTCTTAATTACAGCTTTGTATTGAATTAGGGACCTATTACATAGAATAATTGAAAACCTGCTGAGATCACGTCTGGTAACATCTAATTGTATCCCATGATTTTTTTTCCCCCTAAACTTTAAATAAAAACTGATATTTCATTTAGCATGGTTTTAATTAATTGACATGAGAAATGTAATTAGAGCTGAGGCAACGGACCAACTGTCTAAAAACAATCACTCAGAAATTAATCACATTTTGGGGAGCAATTAACAGTTTCCAGAGCAGGAGGTATTCTGCTGCATTTCTAGAAAAACCTTGAGCAGGCACAATTGAAGCAAGGACTTGCTGCTCTTAGAGAAGAATGATTTGAATGTTTGGAGACATTCAGAGTGATCTTTTAACCTAAGGAAACTTGATATTCTTGCAGCTTCAGGCATCAGAAACCTAAGAATAGCACAGGAAGAGAACTGAGATCTAATGATTTTTCCAAGTATTGAGAAGGACAGGGCATGGCTGTATTCTGCCAGGAGTAGAAGAGATTACTGGTGGCCCAAACAACTAAGTTCTTTCCCAGCTCTTCTTGACTCTGGTGGAATTACCTGCTACCTGCCCAGAGTAGAAGAGTTTCACCTCAGCATTGGTGAGAGTGAGTTGGGCAACTTGAACACTCTGCCCTTGCTTTCCAAGTCCCACCTGTCTATATGGATGTGGCAGACTTTTTTGGAAGCCGTTTTGCTATCCACCATCCAAAGAGTGCTATTGCAGGTAGCAGGAAAAAAAATTGTTTCCTCTTTTCTTTCCTTCTGAACATGTTAGCCCACTCCTGCCCTTAATATCAAGACTGAGTAGTTAGCCAAATTAGGCAGGATGTGATAGTGGGAATGGTGATGAGTTAGTGGACCAACACGTTGGGCATCTTTTCTTGTTTTGTGTGACAAAAATCTTGTCTGTGATCTTAGATGGAACTCACTGGGTTTTAAAGACGTTATCTGAGAAGGAAATGCTACTGAACAGTATTTTCAGTGACAGAATTTCTGAGGCTGACATCTAATCAGAAGATTTGGGTCTGTCCCTCTCTTTCACCCTCCTTTTGTAGATGCCTTGAAAGTTGTTTGCTTTTGGTTGGGTTTTTTGTTGTGGTTTGTTTTTTTCTTTTTTTTTTTTTTAAGAATGGAAATTATTATTATATTTCTCTATTGGTATTTTTCCATAGAGACAAAGCCTTTCATTTAAATAAACCTGCAACAAAGCTTTAATGCCAGGGTGAAGAATAACGTCCACTTGCTCTTTGCAGAAAGATTTATTTGTTTCAGGACATACAGTTGTTATATTTCCTGTGTATAGCCTGAGTTAGAGGATCTGATGTTTTTCCATTTGATATCTCTAAAATTAATGTACACATATTTAGACCTGCCTATACATGCATAAATATGCATATACTTTGTTTATAAATGGAGAGCATATGCAAGGATAAAACTGCTGTGTGAGAGCAGGTTTAAGAGATCTCACTGTGCTTGGACACAAGCAGAAAAGCACTGGGTACATCATCTGAAAACTGGCTGGCAGCCATAGCACATAGAATGGAGGGAATGTTTGCCTAAAAGACTAGATTGTGTCAGGCGTGACTAAGCAGGAATTTTTGCTAAAATGTGTTAGCAAATCGAATGCTTAGAGGAAAATGAGAACTTCCATGGTCTTATCTTTCTTCACTTAAGACTGGATTTGATTTTTAATATAAAAATCAATGGGGGGAGGAGGGGGTGCAGAAAGGAAGTTCTGCAAAGTGTTTCATAATTTTTAGGAATGCTTATATACGTGACTGCTGAATATTTTGCTTTGGCTGTTTGCATTCCTTCTGGAATATGCATGCCTTTAATAGCCTTTGAAGCTCATGGAGCACTGGGCTGTCAGTCAGGTGGTAAAATACTTTAATTACCCCCATGCACTAGACAGACCCAGTGACAGAAAGGGCAGAACTGGATAAAAGGGGTGCACTTCGAGCTTTTTGTCTGTCAAAAGAATGATAAAGCATAAGTCCTGGCTATTATTATCTTTCCTTTCTCCATGAATGGCATTCCTGATGGAAAGAGGTGTTGGGGTGTATGTACTTTGCAGGTCCTGCTCTCTCCTGAATCTCTGAGGATATGGGAATGGCCACTGCAAAGTGATAGTTTCATGGAATAAGTTATCCAGCAGGTCAGATAACGTAGACCTGAGAGTGGAAGAGATTTCCTCCCCTTTGTGTAAGACTACTATGTGTTTATGACAAACTAAGATGGTATTTTTCTTAACCTCTTTTCCTCCCTTCAAACTCTTTTAATTTCTTTGGAAGTGTGTGATTTTTACTTTTTTTTGTTTGTCTTGACATCAAAAATACTTTCTCCCAGGTAGAGGTCTTTAGCAGTTAAACTGTCCTCATATTGAATAAATGAGAACCCCTGTTGCTATAAGGTTTCTGAAAAGCTATCTCTCTTAGTAAACAGGTGGGAAACTTTGCTGAAACACATGACCCTGACTACTCAATCTTTTAGTCACTTCTTTTATGGACTGCTGTGTTCTTTGTTCATTATTTTTCTCATATTATCATTATTGGATATGTATGCAAATTGATGAACAAATCACCATATTCATGTTTCTGTCATCTAGCTAGATTTAGCATGTAAACCACTGGTGCTCTGGCAAAGGTTCTGGGAACTTCTGGAATGTGGAAAACAGGGCTGCTGGAGGCTCACAAACTAGTTAAATGATAATTCTTCTACCACTTCATTTCCCACATTCCTGGAAATATAGGTGAAAGAGGATTTAACAATTGAGCAGATATGTTGTGGTTAAGAAAAAGAAAAGTGTCTATTAGAGCTAGAAACCATTACCTGCACTGAGCTAGTACATTCAGCCTAGCCTAGAGCAAACGATTTCCATTGTATCACTGGATGGAGCTGGGATAGAGCCGAACAACTAGTTTCTGTGCTAGGAATAGCATTGGAGTAGTATTGCAGGAGTCAGTTGGTAGGAAACAATGTTAGAAACCTTATGCAAAGCCTACGTGTGGGATTCACGTTTCCTGAAAATGCTCATCTTGTTTTCTGAAGTCAGGAAATACATTGTAGGTATGTTGGTTATGCACAAAGCATGTATTACAGACTCAGAAAATTCAGTATTGAGATTAAATTTACATCCGGGCTGCTTGCACAGAATTGATGTGATAAACTTTTGGGGACCAAAAAAGCGGACCAGTAGCTTAAACTGGTAAATTTAGCAAACAATTTTTCTTGACAAGTGATTTCTGGAGGATTGGACTTGATGAGCTTAAGGGCCTTTTCCAACCAAAACAATTCTATGATTCCTGTCTCCTGAAGGCTGCAGGAGTGGGCACATGGAATGAACTGACAGTAATGGGCAGTTGTTTTTTCTCATCTCCCTCCAGTTTTGCTCAAGCCTTCCATTTTTCAGTGATAATACTAAATGAAGTACGAGTTTGGACAGCAGCCAGGTGTCAGCACATGGCAGAAGATTTTAATTCTGCTTTTAGAAACTAGATAAGTGGTGTGCTAATATGAGCACAACCTCCCTTCTCAGTTGGACAGCTTGAGTGTGAAGATGATCATGACACTGCCATGTCGTAGCGTTTTGTGTTAGAGCTTGTTAAAGCTCTAATTATTACAGCTGTCTCCGTAACATGCTGTCTCAGTATTATAACATCTATTTGATTATATGCAATGACAGAGCAACTAGAGAGCATTAATTCCCTGTGAAGTTTTTTGTCTCTTGATTATGTATGTGTTTTCCCTGATGTGGTCATACTTTGACACTGCTCAGGATTCATAACTGCTGTTGTCCTTTTCCATCCCCCCTCCCAATTTCAATACTGAAAGCTGTGTTTGAGTAACCAACAGGTTATGTCTTTAGCTGCTTCCTCTCTGAGATTCCCTAATTTCTTCAGATGCATTGTAGCCACAAAGTGTGCCCAGGACAAGCTGATTATGCTGTAGTATATGCATTCTTCTGGTTTCAGTGAAGAAATTCAAATGAGAATGCCTCTGAATGCACAAATGGACTGAAATTGGTATTTTTAACATTAACTGCAGTAGTGCTTTTTACCCTTCTTTCTCATTCTCTGAAGATTTTTAACCCCTTCCACTCTTCAACAAATCTGTACTTGAATTTATGTGTAATCCTCTGTAGTATAGGGGAAAGGCTGCTTTGTTTTATGGCTTCTAATTTTTTTTTTGTTTAGATGTGGGATTACTGTAAGTTGTTTTAGAGAGATCAGTGAAAAGAAAGTGACCATCTTTCCCTTAGTGAGACTTCTTCTGTTATGGAATGTGGGGATCTCTCCACTACAATATGCCAATTGCAGATGAGCTAGTCATTTGACATAATTTTGGCATTGAGAATACTTTAGAATCTGAGTCTGGATTTGCATAGGATAGGGTAGTTTTGAATGGATCCAAAAATTAGTTCTCAAAGGTCTGACTACTGCAGTGCTGGATGGGTCCATATCAAAACATGCTGTGTTTCTCAGTTGATACAATACAAGACAAAGCTGTGATGGTACACTCAGAAGCAGTCTCGATGAGTCCTTTGCCAGGTTGCTGTTTGCCAGCAAATTTAGTACTCTTGTTTCCCTGATCAATGAATAGATTTTCCTCAGATCCTCTTTTAGTTTTTGGTTTCTTCTCCAGTTTTGCTTTTTTTTTCTTTTCTTCCATGGAAGATGAAATCTATCACAGGGGCTTAGATTTATTACCTGCTACCTGAGTTACTTTGTGTGATGTCAGGGCAGGAGAGGAACTGATTGTATCCTTAGAACTAGCTTAACAGAAAGGCTTTGGATAATTCCATAGATTTTTAAGATGTTGGGTTGGCTTAAATGATTAGTGTGAAGGTTTTAAAGACTAAACATTTAAGGCTCTATTCTGCCCTTACTTGTACCCATGCATATGTCTGGATTTTCACATTTGAATGAAAAAGTAATTGTGTGTGTGTCTCTTGCTCCCTCCCTTTTTCAGATTGCATGGAGTTTGTATTCTCTCTTTCAGCAGGTGGTGAGCATCTAGGGAATACTGTCAGGTACATGGGCATGGGGGAAGGCAGCGTGCAAGGGGAAGGAGTGGTTCCAAGCAGTGTGCAGCACATCGTTCCCTGTTCATCACTGCTGTTATTATGGATACCCTTGAAGTAACAGATCACATCTAACAGCTCAGAATTGGAGCTTCACTACTCCACTCCATCTTGCTACCTCCCTCTATTGGAAATCATCATCTGCTCTCCTCCAGCTCCATTCCTCTCCTGGCAGAATCTGTTTTGTCCTCTTCCACCTGCCTGTATGAGCTGCCATTTAAAACTCTTTATTTTTTACTGGGGGTGCCTGCAGTAATGGTGGTAACCTCATGTGCTGACAGAGCACTTTGTCAAGGGCAGCCATCCTTCCTGTAGCTGAGCATGGGGCAGGAAGATGAAGACTGGAGAAACAAACAAGGGAGTCTGATCCCAGGCTGGTGAGATATCTGCCACCAGTTGAAGATTGAAATCTACATGATTAAAATAATTTGATAGCTGCTTATTGAAACTTATATATAGATAAGCAGCTCTTCTTGCATGTGACACATAACAACTATGTGGGAAATGGAAATTTTATCTTTATGTCTACCTACTGCTGATTCTCAAACCAGGCTTCTACTCAGTTGTGTCCAAGTTCTTGATCATCTGCCAGTTCCTCCTAACTCTATACTATGTGCATGGCTTATGGAACCAAAGGTGAGAAGAGAGTTGGTGTGGTGTTTGTAAGGTCTCTGAAAATATAGCATTGGCACTTCCTGGAAATCATTTCCATTTGATTGGGCTAGCTTGCAATAGCAGTGTACCTGTTATAAAGGTATCGCAGTTCTTGGTAAAAGACTTTCAGCACTGTGTCTTTAAAAATGACTGCTGAATGCTATTGTTATTGTGATCCTATTTACCATCTGTGACAGTGATGTAACTAGGAACTATTCAGTCAAGGTGAGAAGCTCACTCAGCCTGGGATTTACTTTTTACAGTCCCAGGTGTAATGCATTCCTGAGTGAAGTCTGAATTCAGTGTGGGAAGGACTGACTTGGTCTACTCTGTTCCCTTAGAGTATTTCATCAGTGAGTGCTTTTCAGCTACATGTGTAGCTAAGCTGTGGGTTTCATCTATGCTAAGTGGATTCTAGTTATTCCCTGACCTTCAGCTCCTCTTTCAGAAGTTTATGCACCGAGGAACGTGCTTTGATGCAGTTCTAAGGAAAGTCTATATTCCTTGGTTTCCAATACCTTTACTGTATTAGGGTATCTAGGCAGCCTGTCAGCATGACTGGATAACACAGTTGGCAAATCCTGTACGCCCCAGACAAGGTATCAGTCATTGTCAGTGGAGATTGTTGAATTCATCAGCAGATGTATTTTTCGTACTGGTTCTTCCACGTGGTGACTCAGGGGGGTGAGGAGGATAGGTGAATTGTTTCAGGCTAATTGCATTAGTAGTAGCCAAACAGTACAGCTATTTGCCTTTTGCCTCTTGGCCAGCCCTTCCTGACAGGTGTTTTCATGCTATGTGAGCCAGGGTTTTATAACCTGCTAGGTTTGAAAGTGTGATCTAGAGAGAGGGTGAGTATCCACATCTCACCAAATTGCCAAGTACAGAAAACCCTTAAAACACCACTCCTGAAATTGTTTCGAAGGGCTCTTTGGGCATACTCAATAGTTAGGATAGAGATGCTTTCATTGAGAATCGACTGTTCGGATACATTCAACGGTGGAAGTGATGTATTGTGTGATATGGCTAGATACATAATGCTGGATGTTGTCCAGGAAGATTCTCTCAAATATCACTTGCTAGAAAATTTATATAATAACTGTATTTCTGAGATGGGATATAAGCTGAGCATCTAGTTTGCAATGTGTTTTGTTATGGCCTCTGTCCAGCCACAGCAGGCAAACAAGGGCATTAGCGTGCAGTGGATAAAGGAGTATGTTGATTGTTGAAGATGTGGAGGGAGTTCTACCTCTGAAATGCCTAGAGGACTTTTTATAGTAGCTTTGAAAGGCACGGCATTTGCTGTGATGATTCACTATTTCTGCCAATTTGTAGATGAAAGGTGGGCTCTCTTCATTCAAATGGATTGATGGCTCTGAAGAAAGCAAATTTAAGGGTTTTTTAATCCTTTTTTCTTAAATAAGAGCATTGCATTTCTCCCAACTGTGCAGAAAGTGAATCTGATTGCTTTCAATTGTTCCTTTGTGGAATTCATTTATGTTCCCTCACAGTAACTGAGGAAGTGGCTGACTTTTTCATTATACTTTTGTTAGTACAGATTGACATATAAGGTCCCTCTTGATCTTTTATGAAATCAAATCATGGTATTCAGGAGAAGGAGGGAAGAGGGAGAATTTTTAAGACTTCTCTCTCCCCCTGCACAAGTTAATTTTTTTATCATCCTTGTGCAATTAAATATTTGCTACTGCTTAATAAAATAACTTGGAATATATCACCAAGCTGACAAATGGTAGAGCTTGTGAAACTGATAATGAGTCTGTAGAGCTTTGGACTTTATACTGAAAGGTAGTGAGCTCTGAGGGGGAGTCTGACCTTGGGAATCCTGGATCCAGAGAGGTTCAGAATGGCACTTGGGCCTATGGGTGAGAGGCTATATCCAAGTGATGCTTTGGACTAAGATTTATGATAGTGTGGCTGCTCCCCACCTGATACTTGAAAATAAAATAAAACCTAACCTGAAAATTGAGTGAGCATGCTTTGTGTTGCATTGGAGTGAGTAAATTTGCTATAGAAGTGATTATCCCCTTCCTTTTGTAAAAGGATGAGGCTTCATTTTCCTTTACTATAATCAAGATACATTATGCCAGAGAAACCAGTACATTAATTTAGCTGTTTACTTTGGCATTTTTATGCCAGAAGTACGTACTCAAACTGTGTTCCTGGCTTTTTGCTTTGCTGGTTCCCTTTCTGCAAAAAATTCTTTGTGTGTGTGTATTCAAAACATGTACGTATGTAAATATGCATGTAAAAATATTTTGGTGAACTGCTTCTATGTCTGACTTACGTTTGCCGTGCACAAGTTTATATGTTGAAAGGTAGCAGGGATATTACTTCAGGTTTGTTTGCTTAATGATGCACTGGCTTATAACCAGTAGGGATGAGGAATCAGAAGGGTGCTTTTAAACTCAATGACAGATTGCCAGGGGAATGAGGGCTATAAAGCCATTCATTTGGCTATCCTCTGGGGAGAGTCAGCCATCCAGCCAGCTGAGTCAGCTATAGCAATAAAGCAGGAGAAACTTTCCAGCTAGCCAGCCATTTAGAAAATATGCTAGCTGCTTCTGGGGATTAATTTAGTTAATCAGATTAGTTTAGCAAGTGTTAAGAGGAGAACTGACCAAGTGGCTGCTAGATAAAGTAGCCCATCTAAAAGAGAAACAATCAGTGACAACAAATATAATAATTAGTATTTTTCATGAATATGTAATTTCAAATTATAAAGACTTAGCATATTTCTTTATTCCAGTGTGGTTACGCTTTCCTGTTAATACCTGTACATGGATCAATTTGGAAGGGTTAAGACATATATTGGTTTTGAGTCCACTTCCTCCCAGCTCCTCCTGTATTGCTTCCTTTCATATTGTTCTCTATACTGTCAACTATCCTTCACCAATTACCCCCTTCTCACCTTCTTTAAAGGCTCATGAGCTCGAACAAAACTGATACTGTCACATGTGAATCATGGAAACACCTGTATTTATATCCCTTATCAGTTTTTTATCCTGCTTTTGTCAGTGAGGACCCAGGCCAGCTTAGTTACAGTCAACGGGGAGCAGGAAGTGGGTGAGAATTTGTAAACTAAGGAGAGTGGCACTCAAACGGGGCTATGAGCTCACAGGAAACTGATTTGCAAAACCAGGGTTCCTAGTGGCATCAAAACCATGACTTATTTCTTTGCAGAAGGAAACGGAGAACAAGAGAGGAGAACAAGAGAGGTAAACTATTGAAACAGTACCTCATTTATCTGTATCTTTTGTAAAACCTTGTGTGTAATTAAAAGGCCATGAAAATTTAGCTGGTGGGGGAAAAAAAGATATTTCTGTTAATATTGAAGGAGCCCTTTGACTTATACCAACTGAGAATCTGATGTTACATAAAAGACTGTTAATAAGGAAGATGCTTAAATGCTGGGTATTTTTAATGTGTTGGGGTTTTTTTTTTTTAGTGGAAGAAGCCTTTTTTCATTGCTAGTATTTATAGCTTATTACAATATTTAAGTAGGGGTTAAGAAAATTGAGATATTCATATAGTTACGTTTTCTGCTCTGGGTGACTTAAACCTATTTTCAGTAAAAACTCTTCAAATGCATCCTAATTGGTTAAATGACATTGCAGCATTCTTCATTATACTGAATAGGATATCTTATCATGAGAGTTTCAGTAGAAATCAATACAGAATATTGTACTTGTTAGAAGTATTTTGAAAATGTTTTATTGATACTAAGGAAGGTCTTCTTCCCCCCCCCCCCCCCAAGGTTGCTTTAGTTTGAAACATTTACTTATTTTGCAACATCTTTGTTTCTTTCTTTCTGTAGGAGACTAATTGCATGAACTCACATATTTTGTGTGTTGAGGAACTAAGTCATTAAATAGCAACAACTTAAAATCTTCCTTGATTGATTACATGTAACTGTCTGAATTGCAACAGTAATTCAATGTAACAGTCACTGCTGATGAGGTGCAAAGTAGTTTCTCCTGCTAATAAAATGTCATTGTACACTTGCTAAGAGAAAATATTAAATTCATTCTTGTTACTGTGTATTTTTATATTAGTTCTGTACAAATTTCTGTTGTAACATAAAGAAAAATATTCAATCACATCTTTTCATGAAGATGACTTTGAAATCCTTTGCAGTGGAAAAAATCAAGACAAAGAACTACCAAACAGAAGTTGTATTCTGTGAATGTAAATAGGTTCTGCACCCTAATTAGTGATTTTTCTAGGGCTGGACTGGAGGCCCTGTATTTTCATGGGAAAATCCATTTGTGTACCATCCCTAATTTCTGCAGTACTGAATAACCAGGCTCTAATTCTGTTGTAATGAACCATGTGTTAATGCTACAGCCTTCTGTCCAGCCAGAAGCCAAAACACCATGTCTGACTTTGTAATGAATCTTGCAGTCGTCTTGTTGACTCCATGGGTAGGCTTTTGTTCCAAATCTGTCCTCAAATATTGCTAGTTTTCATTGAAATGTACAATGCATTCTATGTTTGTGCTTTAGCTCAATTTGCTAACTTTCCTGGAAAGCATGAATACTTCATACCCTTTAGGGAAATTTTTTTGTTTGTTTCCTTGTTAGTTTTGGAACAGTGGGATACAAAACAGTGGAACTGACTAGAGCTGTTGATATTTTACATTTTAGTTTTCTTCTTTGATTTTTTTTTTTAAACTGAGTCACAGAACTGGCATAGAGGTAAGGGTTTGCTGTGCATCTCTAGGTGGAAAGGTTTATTTTTGCAGCCACCAGTTTCTTGGCAGGTCATTTAATAATGAACACATGAACACTTGTGTTCTAATAAGTAACTTTTGCATGTGTGTGTGTTTTCCTCAAATTGATTTATTTTCTGCAACCAAGTTGGTTGATTTTTGTGTTTGTTTTATTTTAGCTTTAGTTTAAAACTCTCAAACAGACCACACAGTTTTGCATGGGTACAGTTAGACCCAGGAAGATACTGAGTTCAGATGGTTATTGAGAATGACTTATTCAAATCATAATCAAATGCACAGAGCCTAAGTAAATGAAATCCCTACTCCCCTGTATGAAAAGCACATGTGAGACCAATTCTGTTGCACTTATATGCTGCAATGCTACAGTGGCCTGAGCAATGTTCTTCAAGCATGTTACTTCAATCAGCAGGTCTGCATACTGTACTTTGATGGAGTGGTGGCTCTGTTGTAGTCCCACTGAGATGACCATCCTTGTGGCTGGGAGAGACCTTGCATGTGCCTATATCCAGAGCTTTGGGAATGTATAGGTTACAAACTGATGCAAAGATTGTTATCAGTTGTGTGGTGGCTCCCTCAGGATGCAGATAAAGAATATGAGTGTAAACTAATGTCCATTGTAAATATTGGTCTGAGGTAGGTTTCTTCTGAGTTTTGTTGATTTTCAGGCATGTGTATAGCACCGTTGGTTTACATATAGAGAGTCTAACCCAATTCAAGTGAGCACTTGTATTCTTTGTCTGCACAGCTTCTCCCCATTAGCATAGTTGTTACTCCTGAGAGTATGTGTTCATTCATTGCATCTCAGTGTGGCAGTCAAAGAATTAATTACTCTGAGAAGGGACAGGCCTCTTCTAAAGAGTTTCACAACTTCAGCTTTTAATGGATCTCTCTCCCCTGCTGAGGCTGCACCGCAGCTTGTCAAAGCATTCGCGGCGGCTCCACGGGTCAGTGGTTCCCAATGGAGAGACAGTGTTAGAGGAACGGTGACACTGGTTCCTAAGACTGATTTACTTGAAGTTGGGGGGGAGTGAGGGAACAGGGAGAAGGGAAATTGTAAGCCCTTGAGTTATTGTTCACAGGAAACAGACTTTGAAATTCTTTTTTTTTTTTTTTTTAAAAAAGTATTTAAGCATGTTACTTGCACACTCAAGCACTAACCTCACTGGTTGCTTCCGAAACTGATTGCCTAAATGGCCTGCCTGCAATGCTGCTGGATGTTTGTTTCATTATCTAATGTCACTTATTGATTTTCATTAAAAACATGTCAGTATTGATTTTTCTAAAGCACCCTCGGAAATGCATTCTGACCTTTTTTTTTTTTATGTTGAATCCACTGCAGAGTCTCCCACTGAATCAGTCTAAAGCAGGATTATTTTCTGACTAAGAAATGTTGATTAAATATTTTGATGTATGAGTGGTTAAGACCGCTTTAAGAACAAAGCGTACCACGGGGAAATGAACTGAGACAAGGGAAAAGCTGACAGGGAGGATGCTATAAAACAGGCACTTTGTCCATTCATGCATTGTTATTTAAAGTTAGTGATGTAAATCAGCTGAGGATCTGGTCCTGTGTATTAGCATCAGTTCACACATCAGATTGTATTGACATAATGCTGATATGAGAAAGGAAAAGTTATGTTTAAATATAGTTAAATCTGAGTACAGACAAGTATTGTTTCTTCTCTTCCCTCATTACCATGAGTTTTCAGGGAGTGTGGCATATTTGTTCCTTAAGTTATAAAATTATGACAATCACAGAACTGATCAGCTGGTTTTGTCATATGCCTGTGTTATTTTCCTGCTCTCCTCCTGTGGCTTATTATGTTTATTTTTCATATATGAAAAATCAGTCATTAGACACGTATGGTGATGTGCAATGCCATGTGAATAATGTTCTGCAAACCCTTAGAGTAACTCTAGCACAGCTGCCTGCAATTGCAGGACACTGAGCTTGCTGCTCCAAGACTTGAGCTTATATATATGCATTAGTTAACACTGGGACTTCACAGAAATGAGACACAGCTGAAGTTCAGTGACTGGAAAGTTCTGGTACTGGTGAACTGGCTATTGAATTTGAAGCTGTGGCCTGGTTTGGGTAGCAGTGGGCTGCAGAAATCCAAATTCATGGCTGAAAACAGGAAAAGACTTTTAAAGCCATGTGCATCTCTTGCTAAAGATGGACAAGCTGGTTTCCCTATAATTTTGAATTGCCCCCCATCTGGATTTTGAGTAAATCATCTTTTACTTGGTTTTCCTCTAGATTCCTGTATTTTGTGGCAGAAAATGTGGTTGTAGTTCTCTGTACAGCAGGTTCTAGTCTCTCAGAGAAACAACACTCTACATTCATTAGGTAATTATTAGCCTTGTTTGCCTGGCTTGGGTTCCAAGATTTGTGAAGAGAAGTTTAGCATCTGGTTTGTTGGGGGGAAAGATGAATTTGAGGCATATATCTCCTATTGCATCTCTTACAATTTGCACTGCAAGTAATTTGCATGAGAACGTGTTACCTGAGTGTACTAGTAACATGGCCAAACCTGGTAAGGTAGAGCAGAATGCAATCCCAGCTAATGGACACAACTCTTGTGTTGCTGGGATATAACCCTGGCTTCTGCCTAGTCATCAAAGTGATTCAACTTAACAGATACACTTGTGGGAAGAAAAAGTATCATCGATGGAAAGTAACATTCAGAAATTCAGTATGGATGAACAACTAGGTGCATGGAAGTCTCCAACTCTGTGAGATTCTTGCTCTGTCTTAATGTTCCTCCATTTTAGGAAGGGAGTGTGGGGGAAAAGTACAATTAGAGCCTCTTGGCGGAGGTTATTTATGTGCTTGTTAAAAAAAAATAACACTGACTGGGTGTGGCTTATGTCATCTGCATTACAAAGCTGTAGAGCATAAAGCTCATGACTCTCCTTCTGGGCGTGTGACAGACAGTTGTACCATAGTGTCTGTTGCAGTAGTTCTTGACCTTTTGATCACAGATATATACACCCCAAGGGGAAAATCTTTGAGTGCCTTTCCATGTGCACCTCAATGGATGGCTCTAAAACCTCTCTGCACTGAGATCACATGTGCCTCATCGTTCCTCCCTATTCTCTGTGTGCACTGTATTTTTTTTCTCCCATTGCCTTTTCTTTCCTCAGTGCATGTTCTTATGCCGTCTGCCTTTTTGTTCCTGTTTCAATCTGCATTCATTATATTCATTGTACTCTTACTGCTATTAATGCTTACTGTTCTGCAGCACAGTAGATTTTTAGGATAGACATCCTTTCAAATACTTGCTGGATTCCCCAAGGGTTTGAGAAAGCATCTGTTTAAGGGGACCAGCTGATACATACAGTGCTGCTCAAACCCCACTTACATCCTCCACTACTGGCAGGTATGTAGGTCTCTAAAGGCAGCTAGACTACTGCAGCTCCCTTGCATAATGTAATAGCTTCTACAATAGCACCAACTTCTTGCTTCTTCATGGTACCACTTCATGTAAACTTAGCTATTGTTTCACAAAGCTGGGATAGAGGAACAGGCGAGTGGTGCATCAAATACAGTGTCCGAGCTCTAGAGGTGGCCTTTTTCAAATGCCTCTGAGGAATGTAGAAGAAACCCCCTAACGTGCCTAACCAACTGTGCAACTCTATACGATTGGGCTGGAGGGAGGGGACTGGATTTCTTCCTGACCCCCACCTGTCAGTCAGCTTAGCCCTGAAGGATAAGCTGATCTTTTGAAGTCAAGGCTTAAAATTGTTGAGACTGGAGGGCATTTCTAATAGGTTACTGGGTTAGCAAGGAAAAGCAATGGTACTGTGTATGGTATCAGCTTTGCATTGATCAGATATTGTAGTATTGTGCATGTACGCACATGAATTTAATAGCTGCTACTTAATGCTTACCTACACTGTCCAAATCAGAACCAGAGATGTGTCTGCAATACAGTCCTCTCCTTGTGTGGACAGATTTGAGAACTTTTTTCGGGAGGTGGTGACTAATGAAGCAGTTCTTTTTACTGATAAAACAATGAAGGAGCAATGCATGAACTCTGACTTTCCCTATAAGTGTGTGGATGTGTGTGTGTAAAATGCTGTGAAGCTGCCCTGATTTGTATATTTTATTTACTGTTGAAATACAAATAATAAAAGCAGAAACTGGCACAAACCCACCCAGAGGAATGCACTCACTGAAAATACAATTTCTGAAGGGAAACACCTTCTTCACCCCTGAAACAACCATACCATAAATTTTCTCCCTCTTTTGGTTTTAGTGCTGTTGTAAAAAGCCCAGACCTGCTTTAAAAACCTGAAACTTTCTTTTACAATGGCCAGGGCCGAGCTTTGAGACACTGCCACAACTCATTGTCTGTGGAAGAACCCTTGCTGGGAAGGCTGTGATTTATATCAGCCTGCCTGTCATAGGGTGAAAGGAATGCCCGGTTTTTCATTTTGATCAAATGTTAGGTTTGAAAACCACCCACTGCTGTAAACTCAGTTGGAGTGGAGAGATGAGATGGAGCACATTGCATGCTTTGTTGCTGAGATAGTGTTTTAAGGCTGGCTGAATCTGTTCCCCATTGCTGAGTGCAGGGAGGAAAGATGTGGATTTAAAAAAGGGAAAAATGAAGTCAGTATTTTCTTATTTTTTTTTCCTACTTTCAGTGAAATAGAAAATGGGGTGAGGGCAGTTTAAGAATATATACTCTCTTCAGTAAAGACAATAAAGAAAGCAAAATCTTTGGTGTAATTCATTTGGAGCCTGAGTAGATGAACCTGTAAAGAAGATGGGGGTGGAATTTTCCAAGGGAACTAGCAGAGATAATCACCAAGCTCCTACTGAAAGCTGATAGACCTGCCCTTATGCCTAAAACTGGGGGGGCTGACACCAAAACAATTTTGTTCTGTAACTGGATTTATTTTCTTTTATCAGATTTCTTCAGTTCCCCTCATCCCCTCTTTTTTTTGTCTTCTGTTTAGCAGCTTTCACATGGACTTTCCTTTCTGAAAGTATGGATGCTGATACAATTCTAGAACCATGATATTCTTTCTATTTAAAATGCACAATAGTTTCTGCGGCTTTTTCTTCTCTTGACTGCGTTGGCAGCAAGCACATAGGACTTTCCCTGGTTTCGCATTTCATCACAAACTTCCAACTTGGACTGCCCTTAAGCTTTAAAAGCATCTGATCTGAGTTTGTGGCTTTGAATTTAAATGACATTCAGTTTCTGATCTTTCTGAGATTAGTTCTCATTTTGCCTGAGTTTCATTATATAGAACAATATTTTTACCTCATTAATATCTCTTGGGTTTACTTCATCCTAAAATGAGTAATTAAAAATTAGAATCTGAGATTCTAATTACAGAGTTTGGAGCAGTCTTTCCTAAGACTATATTAAATAAAAACTAGAGTAAGTACCTATAGGTTTATGTGTTAAGAACTTGAGAAATTCTGTGCTGTTGAGCCTGACTATGAACTCACAATCACAATCTTCAGATAGTCTGTATGATGCCAGTGAGCAATTTTTACAAGTTCATTACTATAAGTTAGAAAAACTTTGTATCTTACCTACCTCTGCTGGTATTATATTTCTACATGTAAAATTAGAAGATGTAGATAATTCCCCTGATCTGCCACCACAAACTGTGTAACCTTGGGCAAATCATGTCTGTGTTCACCTGATACAAGAATGGGTAATATAGTCTCATAGGGGTGCTTTGAAACTAAGCATGTTCAAGATTAAAATATTATGGTGACAGTGGCGAAAAAATATCTAGTGTACTTTAACCAGTATATTTGATCAGTCCTTCAGGTCAGAGCAGATTTAAAGGCCATCTGTGGTATGAGTCCATTGACTTATATAAACCAGGATCAAACGTGATTCATGTATTTGTGTGGTCTGACCCCTTTAAATTCTCTGGTCAAGTTATGTTAGGAAGGGAGAGAAGCAAAGAGGTTTGTTATGATTTTTATGTGTCTGTCTTTAAATAAAACAAACCCCTGTCAACAGCTGACCAGAAGACTTTTGTTTTGCAGGTTTTTTTATCACAGTTTCAGGGACATGAGTAGCAAACTGAAACGTGCCTTTCAGATTACAATATACAGGCAGTTAATGTGGGTGTTTATAATGATTTTTTTTTTCCCTACATGAAATAATATACTCTTTTCTATGACAGAGCTGCTGAACTAGAACTCTAGTTATTTTATGAATACATTTTAAACCCCTTGTTTTTTCCATCTTTTTTTTATCCATAGATTATACCTTTATTGTTTTTATATTTCCAGACATAAGGAGGGAGTTATCCTATGGCTGTGGCATTCTGATTCCAGCTGGGAATGACCAAAAGGACTGACTGATTACAGTACCTAACAGTGTTCTATAGAGATGGTTTGCAAATGTAGAAAGAAATCCAAGGTCTGTTTCACCAGGGCATCAAAGGCTGAGTTTTTGAACATCACTACTACTAATTCCTAACTGGAATGTGTTAACTGCAGCCATTATTGTTAGAAATGGCAAACATCAGGTAACGTTGCACTGTGGAGATAGAAATTATTATCAGACTTCTCTTACAGCTCTCAGTCTTGAAATCTGCATCTTGTGTTTTTCCTCATGAGGTTCAGGTCTGGATTTCTTGCTTTTTGATGTTAACTTTGTGCCTGTTCATTTGTGGGTTTTCTAAAAGATATCAAACTATATTCACAGAAAAACAGAAAAAAGATAAAAATAAACTTTGGTATGATAGAATATTTATTACAGGTTTAAAATTGGATTACTGCCTACTGTTAATATATCTACAAATGTATACATCTGATTCCTTGATACTAGGTTTAAATGTTAATGATAACTATAGCAGAATAAGTGGGTAGTTATGAGTTGTAGAAAAGGAAGAACATCTGAACTTATTACTGTTATCTTTGAAGAGCCAGTGTAAGTTGGAGTCAGTCCATCTGGCCCTGGAAGTTTGGGGAACTCAGTATTTCATACAAATGCTTAGGCCACAGTCCTCTGATGGAGAGTGATCTGAAAATAGCTGGAGGGGTCAGTTCTCATCTCTCTTGTGAGACGAATTTGTTTAGAAGAGTTCTTATCTACAACGTTCCCTCCCACACCTAGGTTTTGTTGCATTTACTGCATACATTCTACAGAGCAGAAAAGGAGTGCTTCTGAAAGCTGTCTTTAAAATGCAGACTCTGAAGAGATTGAGGGGAAAAAGCACAAATTCTTTTTAATCCCTATTTGTACAAGTAATTTGCAGATTAAGGATTTTGGAAAGAGGGGCTGAAGTCTGAAATGTATGGCCCCCATGTGGGATTCATACAGAGCGGCTGCACAAAATGCTTCATTTCAAAAAGCCACTGCATGGCTGCTTTCTCTGTTCTCAGGGAGATGATGAAGAAGAAAAAAGATGACGACTTTGCAGCTGATTAATCACTGGGAAACAGTAATCACTAGTGGTGTGTTTTGGATCATTATTCAAGGACTTTCAGACAGAAATAAAACGGAGAACTACAACAGTAGCTTTCTCTAATTATTTTTCTGTGCTCAGCCCTACTTCATGTATTGAGCAAACCATTTCTTTTCTTCCAATTTATAGTCAATGATCTCTGGGGCACAGATTCAAAACATCCTGCAGAGTTTGTTCTAGAAACTGACTTGATGAGAGCATATTTATGTCTTTTAAAGAGGCTATTTACTATGGAATTAATTCAGACTCTAAAATCATAGCTAAGGTTTTATAGCACACTTAAATGTATATATCTGCTTGCAAAATATTTTGAGATAGATCTTTACTATGTGTAAATTGGCACAGCCTCTCCAGAGCGGAGAGAAACTGAACTATTTACAACCACTGAAGTCTGGACCCCTTTGATTTTTCTTTTCTCTTCCTTGTGTATAATGCACTGAAAAAGAAGACAACCCTCTTTAATCTGGGGAGAATTTAGACACTAATCAAGCACTAAAGAGGCACCATGCCGAGGCAAGAGCTAAAATCCTAAGGATGAAATCAAGTAATTGCTTTATCTCTTTCTTTTCAGACATCTAGAGAGATGCTTAAAGGCAAAACTAAGAGTAAATGAATGAATCTAGCCAAGTGGATTTAGCAGTGGATGGATGTATTAAACTTCCACTGAAAGTAGCAGCAAATAGGTGACATTCAATACAGCTTACAAAGGCTAACAGTAGGCAATACCAGCATTCAGGCATCAGTGTGGTTCTGTCTGACTTGGTATATCCTGTAAGCACCCAAATCAAGGAAGAATGTGCTTAATTCAACAAAGAAAACCAAAGGTTTTTTCTAAGTAGTTCATAATCGAGAAACTACCATAAATATTAAGTTTGTTGAGCAGTTAACTATCTTCATGTCTCTTTCTCTGAAATTCCTATATTTGCCCAGACCCTGAACAATCACAATGATTTAATGTTTTTTTTTTTTTTCTCATGAATATAACTTGAGAGACTTGTACTCTCAGAAAGGAGCAAGGCAAAAAATCTAAGGGAGGAAGAGTTGGGCACTTTTTTAAAATGAGCTATTGAGTCTGCATAACAGCCTGACCATTTTAAAGTTACATTCTGTTGCTGCTGCTTCTTCATAGTTTGCTACTCTCATTGAGTAGCATTGATCATTGGTACTGGAGGGATTATTTTTTCCTTAGCTTTTTCTCATGTAGATGGTTTTATGCTCCTCATCTAGATTGGGAACAAAAAATGCAAGTTTCTTTTACCAAAGACTTGAGTAATCAAGCTGTTTCCAAGAAAAAAGTTTCAGGCTTTGATTTTAGGTCTGGGCAAAGAATTTACAGTATTTTTGACCTCACTTTGGTAAATTAATAGCGGTAGTGCAAAATCAGGTAAGGTTAGAAACAGAAGGGTTAAAAAAATAAATCCTATCTGTACTTCAGGTTCTTTATTCATAGTGAGGAGACTCCTTGCCTGTCAGTTGCTTGTTCAGTGTGTGGGAAAAATCATTGACATCAAATTCCAACTGCAAAATGAGTTTACACCACAGACTGAATTTTGCTGAAAACCTGGAGGCCAGATTTTCAAAAGAGCTTTGCCCTCGAGTAAATATGGAAAGAAATAACCAAATTTCTGGAGCCCTGTAGGTTGAGTTTCAGAATTACTGCCTCTGGGTGCCTGCTGCTGCTAGACTCCAAGTGTACCAGTGCGAATTAATGCCTGCAAGATTGCACTCTGGATGTGTTGTAGCTTTAATTTTGGTCCCCAAGAAGGGCAATTTGCTCTTGCAGACCTAATGACAGTTCATCTGCACTTTAGTTAGCTAGGCATGCCATCATATTTAGTACAGGAGCCACACTAAAATGCCACTCACCTTTCACTTTAAGTGTTCTGTGTCAAAGACACCATCACCCAGGAATGAACTGCTGCTATTAAATTTCATAAACAACCATTCGAAATAAAGAGTTGTCACAGAAGTGGACTTAAGCAGCATTTTAATGTAGTATGAAAGACACCGTTGCACAGTGGAGAGAATTACAAAACTCCCCTTCAGACAGAAAGAAAAGGTCATCAGCTCTTGGTCATACTCACCTGAGTGGCCAGGTATTACTTGTACATGATTTATCTTTTCCTTCTGGAAGTTAGAGAGATGTCACTTGTGAGATCATAAGGCAGCCAGACCTCTCCTGGCATCTGCCCTGGAAACACGCACAAAGTATGTATATCCGTTCTGGCAGGTTGTATGAGCTATTTCTGTTACTGAATTGATTCTCAACAATAAAGAAATGTGGCAGTAGAACAGTAATAGATTCAAACCAATGAATGTTGTGGCCAAACTGAAAGAATATTTACATTTTCTTTTCCATATCTACTTTTTAAATTGTATGACTAAAGGGCACCATCACATTGTATACTTATCTGACTTGCCTAGGAGATCTGAGTGCTATAAACACTCACTAACTGATTTTTAGATACTGAAACTGCATTCAGGTCTTTCCCTTATGAACCCATCTTCCTACTGTAACTTTTTCTGTTCAGTGATCAACAGTTACAGCAGTCAGCCAGGTCATGAGGAATCTCTACAGATGCTGCCACTCATTTTAGAAGTGAAGACTAGAGAGCTTTGAGTAGCGGTAGAAACTTCAAGTTGCTTTGTGAGGAAATCAAATGATACCTGGTCAGTGCAGAGAAGTGACCAGAATGCAATGCATAGAAGCAGTAGTCACTGTACGGCAGATGCTCCAGTCCTTTCGTCTTAACAGCCCTTTACTAGTCTTGTTGCAGTGTGTCTATGCTTGTCTTCTACTGGGGAACCTGGTACTGTAGATATAGTTTTACTGGTGCTGAGTTGAGAAGAAGGATTGTCTCCCTCAACCTTCTGGCAATGCTTTTTGGCAGGATCAAGTAGAAAAATTGCCTTTGACCCCTCTGTGCCCTGACCCCTCATCACTAGAACTGCATATTCACGCTTGTTATGCTCCAGGTCTCCATTAGCAGTGGGTGCACAGGGTGATAGTCTGAGGGTCAAACAGGCATCGGCAGTTCTGCCACGATGTCCCTTGCAAGCAGCAAATTTCCCTAGATGGCTTTGCTGCACAGTCTTTCCAGCCCCTCTTCTGCTGCCAGAACACTGAACCTATTTTGTAGTTGCAGATCAGCAGGTGAAGAGAGACCTTCCGCCTGGTGCCAGAGGTCACAAGCTTCCAGCCTTCACTATCCTGGAAGTCTCCATTTCCCAACCTGATTGATAAGCATATGCCCTACCTGCTTCTCCTTCAGTATGTTTCTTTCCTTCATTGCAGCAGCAGCAGCAGAAATTGAAAGTTATGGCCCTGGCAAAGATGAGATGCATAACTGTGCCTCCTAAAAGACATCACCTTGCTAGAAGTACAGATGGGAAGTGAATCAAGCTTATTGTTCAGCAGCTGTGTTGGTTAGGTATACAGGGATCATGGTATTTTGGGATTCCTGTTTGGGTGAATCAACTCCATCAAAAAATGAAAAAAGCAAGTGTTTATTTGAGGAATTTGCAGTTTACTCGTGGTTTTACCATGTGTGAATCATGTAATCGGGGAAGTGAAATGATACTGTTTGACCTGTGCCAGCTCAATGTAGTATGAATTACATTCATAGATCATGCCTACTGGCATAATTATTCTCTGCAGAAATGTCTAAATAGTTTATAATAGTTAATAAATATTCAGTTCTTTGGGAATATAATAGTAATTCCTAACAAAATGAGTACATATGTTTTAACTACTCAATCACTTTTAGCATTACTAACCACAGACTTCTTTAATTTTCCAATCAATTCAGTAAAAATACTTTTCTCTCTGACTGCAGTAAGACTGTATCAGTCTAAATATCAGTGAGTTTGATACCTTGGAGCAAGCTAATGAATTCTAAGAGGAGCTGGCAACGCCATCTAGAATTGAGGCTGCCTGGTATTT
The DNA here is from genome assembly GCF_028858705.1 of Grus americana. Lineage (NCBI taxonomy): Eukaryota > Metazoa > Chordata > Aves > Gruiformes > Gruidae > Grus > Grus americana. Next base: position 12,530,006 of record NC_072867.1, on the reverse strand, counting down.
TTTATTACTGGGCCTTTTTTCTGTTGTCTGTGAGTACATCATAATTGGAAATTTTCTGTACCAGTTGTCTGTCTCTGGCTGTATTTTACATTTTGAAAAGTGAACGCTATTCAGTTTGAGGAAGAAACTGGAGGAAAACTGTTTTGTCTGAACCTTTTATTAATATCTTTTTATTGAGACTCTTCAAGGGCTTCATGCTCTGAACAGAAAGGACTTTAAAGAGGTGGGAAGGTTTATTTTTTTGCCGTTTTATGTGATGAACATAGGTGCCGTAAAGATGCTGAGTAGTCGTATAATCTAGAATTATATATGCACAACAGAGGGAAATTGATTGCATGTAGATCAAACTCTTGCACTTCCCAATTTATCAATCTTGTTAGTCTCTTCCTTAATCCTTTTGTCATAACTTTTATGTAATTTTGAATATGTGCTTAGTATTACATTCTATAGCATGTGTACAACCATATCAAAAACTGTAATTTCATTTTTTATGTGGGTAGTACCTGTTTAAGTATGTTTACTCAGGTGTTACGAGGTTCTCAGTGGATTCTAATTTTGTTTGTTTTGTTTTCTAGACCAGATCTAGATGTTCCTAAACCATGCTAGGAATTATTTTATTTATTAAAAAAAGGCAAAAATCCATTGTGAACACTCTGAATGTAAATACACCGTTGTCTCTTTGGCTACTAGAAATCTGTTGAGAGACTAGTTTTTCTATTTGAATCTGGTGTAATACAAATAACCAAAAATAAGCAGTAAAATGAATGATGTGTTATGCTCTTTTCCTTCTAATCATTAGACCATCCTTGAGTTCAAAGGTATTTCTTTCTACCCTCAGGATATTTCTTTTCTCCAGATCTCCTGAGCATGCCTTACTGAAGCAAGAGACCATTGTGTTTTCTGGGATCACTTAAAAATTTCAAAGCAAACACTTTGCTGTTAAAAAAAAAATATTAAAAAAATCCTTAATGATGGGAGGGAACTATCAGCATGGGCAGTGAATACACTAGGACAGTCTGCACCTCCTGCTGCACTTCAGAGACTTTGGTTCATTTCCAGTAACACTGAAGTCTTAACCACTGCAATTACCACTGAACCTTCAGATTCCTAGCAACTAGCAAATGAACAGAGAAAGCAGTTATCTGGGTAACTAGGGAATTTAACACCAGAACAGCCTTCTGTTTCACTGGCACATTAATGTGCAATGATTACGTACCCAGAAGACAGAATTTAGCTAAGTTTCTGGTGGGGGCAAGAACTAGAGCAGCAATAATCTCAGAAGTCTTTGAAGGAAGAAATGGGGAAATTCTGTAAATAGTTGGGATAGGATTTAGGTTTTAAATCTGGCTGTTAACTTCCCAGTGGTTTAGCGCTATTTAGAGGTTTTCTTGTGACACATGGAAAATAAATGAAGTTATTTTGATATGAATATGTATGAATATAATTGTCCTTTGCATAACAGAACTGCTCAAAACAGTATTTTTCTTCCTGATGTCTGAAGACAGTCTTTTCATCCTATGCTTCTGATTAGATTTTGGTCTTGTTGCTGCCATGAGTTGGGCAAGTTTTCATCAGTTCCTCAGTATTACTATCTGTAAAACTATGGAAATGATATTGACTTCCACTGGGAAGTGATGTTGAAGCATCACAGGTGTTTGCATCAGGTCTGGATTTCTTAAGTATAGGTGATGTATCTGATAATAAAATGTGAATAACTGAAATTTAAATGGGATGATTAACTGTACTTGTAAATAAATGACATATTTACTTCAGAGTTTTTCCTTTTTGTGGAGATGCAGACATACCAATACATTTACTCCAACAGTGACTGTATTTGGAGCTCAGACAGATAACGTAAATAATGAAAAACCCACAAAAAATAAAAGTCCCTGCATTATCTTTCCTGTTCTAGGATAGATTGCATTTTTGCAGTGTGTATTAAATCTGGAATTGATTCTGGAAAGCAGTTCATACAGTTCTTATCTCCATCTAGCAGAAGTTAAAAAGACATTGATTCAGTTTTAACATGTTGGAGTACTATATAGGATTTAACTTTGGTGGCAGTCTAGCAGTTAAATGTTCAATAACTTTTTAGTATATAGTGGCAAGGTTCTGCTACCATTTACATTTCAGATGCCTAAGTAAGGAAATACTTAATGCATATTTCTCAGAACTTCTTTGGCAGACATACTGTAACAGAAATAAATAAATATTATCCATTAGAAGAGTGCCTTAACCTCACAAGCACACTGAAAAAGACCAGATATACTGCGAGTCCATTCTCTTTGCTTGAGGGGCTGGCTTTCATTTTTCCTGAAGCAATTGTCTTTTTGCTTCTTGAACTCTTTTTCTTTGCTATTGAGTGCCACATCTGGTAAGGTCTGACACACCCAGTAATCCCTCTCATATCTGTAGTTACAAAAACCTAGACAGATCTAAACCTACTGCGGAAACATGCTGGTTTAATCATGATTTTGATCAACTGTTTTGCTTTGCTCCCCGAGTGTTTCAGGATGCATTCATAGTAGATGGAAGGGAATTCTGGGAGATGGGATAAGGGTTTGTGTGTAAAATGTGGGATTTGAGGGGGTTTAGAAAGAAAGATTAACTGGGTGAAATGTTTAGATATGATGATTTCCTGCTGGTAATGCATTTTTTTTCAATTGGGAAGGTTGTTCTGAAGGCCTGAAGTAGTACTGCTCTGTGTGTCCCTGGTATCTTTCACGCAGCATGCTGAAAGCATGATTGTAGCTATGGCTAGGATGGGTATTCTCTCATGTTAGCAGGAAATTTATTTGCTACATGTCAGTCATGGTTAAGAGTTTCATCCAGCTTTGTATGAAGAATATGATCCTGACTGCAAGTAGTTACTACTAAGATGAGATTGAAAACAAACAGTGTCTAGTATTTTAGTGAATAATCTAGAGATTGGGAATAAAATCAGGTGTGCCAATTTACAGTTTACTGCTCTGACCATTAGACTATGCTCATCTTTTAAAGATTTATTTCAGTTGGCAGCACTTCTAATGAGAACTATAGAAGTTTAAAAAGCCAAAGAAACATTTATCTTCTTTAGTTCCTGGGGTTTTTTTGTTGTGAGGTTTGTTGTGGTTCAGTAGAAGTTCTTTGAGTTGGTGATAGTGTTGAGGCTGGAAGGAAGTGAATGGAAAAGGTAGACCAAAAGGAGACTGAACAGGACAAAGTTGTTCATGCTGTTATTTGCCACTTACAAGAATTAAGAGTGCCCAAGACATTCCCTATTTGACTATATCATGAAATGGATTCCTGCCAATGTATACTACTCATATTCCATCAAGGGGGCTTATTTATGCTGTTGTATTGGTAACTTTTTAAAAATGCTATCAGAAAACCATTTATTTACGTTAATAGTGCCACTAATATTTCATAAATCTGTTGTCGTTATAGCTTGTAGCTGCTTAAGGACATATGGTAATTCAAGTATATAAGCTTGAAGGAAAATTGAGTTAATTTGTTTTTCTTAAAGGAAATGAAGCTAAAACTTTCAGATCTTAGGAAATGTTCCTAGCCCACATCAGATTTAATACTGGTTTATATGATAGCTAAGAGCTGCTCCTGTAGCTGCAGCTATGGAACAGATATATTCGCCAGAAAATACTCAGTAGGTCTATTTCTGTCATTCCAAGTACATTCATCATCTGATACAGCATTCACGGGAATCAGGTTTCTTTCTGTGCTCTAGACGGATGGAACAACCAAGGAAGACAAGTCATCTGCACTGTGCATGGTTGAGGTTGGTAGAAATTTTGAGAACATACAGCTCCAATTTGTAAGGGCTGGGAGTTTGCAGGTGGCTCTGACAATTGCTATTAATCTTTTAGAAATCAGTAGCATACTTAACTAGTCAATATGGACTTATCGAATAAGATTCATGTATTTAAGACTTGCATATAGGTTATTCCTTAGATTTCCATCTAAGCTAGGGGCTTGACCAGGTAGGTAGAAGGATGTTAGTTTCTGTAAGATTACCCTGCACTAACAGTCATCACACAGCAGTGTTTTGCAGTATCTAACAGTGCAGAAATCCCTTGATTGCAGTTGGGAAGAGTGGTGGGAGAAGGGTTAAGGTTATGCCAGTACTTGCTCTCAGATAATCTATGAAAAAAGTGTCTGATTTAGGGGTATGGAGGTGGACCAACTCATTTTGCCATGTGGCCTGCTGGAGAGGCAACCTTGGTGTTGCAGGAAAGTTGCTGACTGAGTTACTCAAAGGGCTTCTCTGCTGGCTGATAGCCAGGGCAGGACAGATTCTTGGCTGCAAAACCAGCTGTCTGTTTGCCATTTCAGTGTCAGAATTGAATGTGCAATGGGAAGGTTTAAGATAGACTGAAGAGATAACAGTAACAGGACAGCCATGAGTCAGCACCTTGTTTGCCATATTTGGTTTTGGTGCTAGGGCAGATAGTTTTAATAATGATATTTGGTAGTTTATTCAGCAAAAAGCAGTGTTTATAGCTTTCAAACTGAAAACAGGATATAAGGTAATGAAAAGTAGTATCAGTGCCTCTAAAACCTTTAAATGTAAGATATGGCTGGTGTGAAGTTTTGAAATGTTGAGCAGTAAACACTTTGCTTAAGTTTGCTTCTACTTAAAATTGAATTTCAGCAGATTTACATGCAAATTCCATCAAGTACCAATCTTTGTTCAGCCATTGCTATGTGAATTTTTTTTTCATTAATTTGAAAGCCTTTAGGAAACTGAAAGAGCCAGTGTTTTTCTAATTGGGTAACCTAAAGTAAAACTGCCAAATCCATATGTAGGCACGAGACTGTGATTTGTTTCTTAATGGGGCTAACTTTGAGTCTTGAGGGATCTTAGCATCTCTGAAATCAGGTTGCCTATGCAGGTATTTAAGATAAAATAAAGAGGCTGGTCCCATTCTTAGGTGTGGGTGTCCACCATGGGGCACATGAGTTGCATTTGCATGGTGGTCTTGTGAAACAATATAAAATGCTGCTGGAATCCAGATTATATTTTTTTTATGAGAAAAGAGTGTAGCTTTATATATTGGAAAAATTCTTAATTTATCTTGCCTAGATTTTCACAGGTCAGTCCCAAGTAGCAAGAAAGTCAGGAGAAAGTTCATCAGCTTAACTAGAGATTAGGATCATACCTTTACTTTTAGTAGGTAAAGAAAGTTTGACTCCTATTATGAAACATTATTCAGAATGAAATTTCTCAACTCTTTGTAATAAGGCTGGTATCAAATATCTACCAAATTTTAGTGTCTCCTCTTCTACCTTCTGTATTAATGTTGGCATCTCTTATGTGGAACAATATAAATTAGTTAGCTTTATGAAAATACATTTAAATATACATTTTATCTTTGAGTTGACCATAATGTATTGATGCACCTTAATATCTTTTGGCTTTATAATTTTAATAATACCACTTTCTATTACATAATCACCCTCTCAAAGGTTCCAAAGCATTTTTTTGAGCACTAATTAAGGCCCCAGTCATTTCTTTCCTGCTAAGGAACTATTAGTTATTTTACTTGGGGCCTCTACCTACCAAGTGAGTGGCAGGTCAAGTAATTCAGCAGGTCTAGGAGAATTGCAGGTGTGTTGCCTCTATTGTGGGATTACCTTAAAATTATTGTGGATAACAAAACTTTCATCTGAATTCAGAGTTCACTCTCTTTTGCCATCTTAGTGTAATTACAGTGAAGAGTTGTATGGTTTATTCTTGACCAGCTGATCCGAAGCTTTTGGTTTTTCTGATCACCGTTGCTTCCATAAGAAGTCACTTAAAAACCTGCAGTGATCAAAAGCTGAACTCCAATTGTGGAAAAGATGGTTCATTTTAAATAGTTAAAATCTATTTCCAACTCTTTTTGCATTTGACAGATCTTGGTCCTATAAGAGTATTTTGTATTAGTTCTCTTCTAGTTATCAGTGTGAAAACTTTCAGAAGAATGCAGCTGACAAAAAACCTCTTGGAACGGCAGGTCATTTGGCAGCTGCTAAGTTCATCATGCCTACTGCTGTGCTATGGGAGGTTGAAGCAGCAAGACAAGAACCTGTGTGGAATATATTTACTCTTTACCTGTTCTGCTGTGGATTAAATGAGAACAGATTTTTGGCTCTGAGCATCTGTGCATAAATTCAGTCTGAATAGGAGGCAAGTTATGAAATGAGATCAGCTCTAAAAATAATACTAACCACAGCTAATTTAAAAAAAAAAAAAAAAAAGGAATATAAATTGCTACCTTTTGGGCAGCCAAAGAAAATTAGGGGCTTGTATAGGCTCTTAGATTTTTTTCCAGATTTTATATTGATTTGTGTTAAGGCTAGTTTTCTTGAAAATTTGTTTCAAGACAGGTGTGAGCTCTATGCATTAAGAGGATTTGTTTTGTACCTTAATCTAAGATGACTACAGGTACAGAATGCTGTGTAACAGCATTAGTTTTAATCCACATTACTAATAGCCCCCCCCCTCTGACCTGAGGAGACTTTTCTGACCTTTCTTGCTCCCTGAGCATCTCCATTTACATTTTCTAATGTGGGCACTGATTGTGCGCTGGCGTCTGTCCTCAGATGATATGGAAACAGTTATCAGGTTGATGCAACTTTCAGTTACTGCCTGGACGGACCAGATTTGAACCAGGCATCTGGAGGAGAGAGATTCTTTTATTTTTGCCAAATCTCCTGAGCATAAAGATGACTGGTAAGGAGGAGGGAGCAAGAGAACAAAAGTAAATACTAAGGCGGGGGGGGGGGGGGGGGGAGGGAAAAAGGGGAACAACTCATAACAAATGGTAGCATGTCATTAAGGATAGTGCTTACTGTGCAAGAGAATCATCTTCCATGCTTAATGAGAGACAACTCTTATCATGCGAGATTCCCTATAATGCTTTCCCAAAGTGTGGTGTGTACATTGCTGGTGGTTTGCACGCCACTTCAAAGTGGAACTCTGAACCTAGATCTCTGAATCCATGCAAGCGTGTAGATCTAAAATACACACCATTCTCTTTTGAAATTGGCTGCAAAGAGTTCCCACAGTTCTCTCTACTGCAAGGGGGAGTCCATGCAGAGGAACAGATTTAAGAAATCCAGCTTCCTTTGCTGTAGGCTTTGTGTGATGTTAGACCAGTTATTTATTCTATCTGCCTAATGATCCCTTTACTGTAAAATAAGGAGAATAGCACATCCCTGCCTCACATAAGCTCTTGGTGATAACTGTAAGATACTGTGGCAGAGGGAAGAGATGCCTGATTATTGCAGCCAGCCATGGACTATCAGAGTGTTTCATGGTGTTTATCCCAAGTCAGGACTAAGGTGCATAGGCAGAGAACATGTGAGCAAATCTGCAGGGTTGCCTCCAATATAGCTGGTTCTAATTAGTCATTTTTATGAGCTCCAGAGTCAGACAAAAATGAGGAGCCCTCCCCTTGTGAGGTTTCCTGTTTGCTGGGTGCATGTAAAAGAGATCTGGCCCTGATGTATGTTAATAATGAGCTGATAATGTAAGCCAGCTGAGAGATGTGGAGTTAGTCTGGTATGCTGCCAAGTGGGAGGTGAAGGTTCAGGAACTGACTCATGTTGCCAAGACCTGGTCCTGTGGAGAAGGTCTGCCCATTAATAGATTGAGTTTCTCATTAGGGCTACACAGCATATGCTTACAGCTTTTAGGTTTCAAGCTGAAACCCAATACCAATAAAAGCCTGCTGAACAGAGCGGCAGATTTACTGGTAAATAAAGGATTAAAGGAACACTTGGCAGGGTTGTTGGACTGGAAACCTGACTGGCCTTTGAAGATTTCTCCATATTGTAGGTCTTCCCTTTAAATTTATACCAAGAGGAGACTTGTTCTGCTCTTTACCATGCAGCCCACAGGGCAGGAATTTTACGTAGTCGGCTCTGTATCCATCAAGGATATAAGATGCCTATATCTGTCTTTTGAATCAAATGTATGATATTGTCTTTAAAGTAAAACATCACAAATACATTGTTAGCTCATAGGAGCCTGGTATAAACAGGCTTCCCTCCTACCCCACTTGCAGGCCTTGTTTTTCTGTGGAGAACAAGTACCATGCATTAGTTTTCACAGTGAGCAGCTCAGCATTTACAGCATCTCTAAAACTACTCTTGTTCTCTTCCTTTTTTTGAATGAGGATCTCCAGCAAACTAGCACAACTGCCTGCTTGGTTTACAGCATGTGATGTTTATTACAGCTGGCCAGAATGGAGTTCATACGTGGCTCAACAGCTTTAGTAAACTAAAATGCAGACAGGTTTAAATAGACTTTGTGTTGGGTTTGCGTGGCAAGGTTTTGGTAGCGGGGAGGGCTACAGGGGTGGCTTCTGTGAGAAGCTGCTAGAAGCTCCCCCTGTGTCTGATAGAGCCAATGCCAGCCGGCTCTAAGACGGGCCCGCCGCTGGCCAAGGCCAAGCCAATCAGCGCCTCTGTGATAACATATTTAAGAAGAAAAAAAACACTTAGAGAGAGAGCGCTTTTGCAGCCGGAGAGAGGAGTGAGAAGATGTAAGAAACTCTGCAGACACCAAGGTCAGTGCAGATGGAGGGGGAGGAGGAGCTCCAGGTGCTGGAGCAGAGATCCCCCTGCAGCCTGTGGTGAAGGCCATGGTGAAGCAGGCTGTCCCCCTGCAGCCCATGGAGGAAGGATGAGGGGGTGTAGAGATTCCACCTGCAGCCCGTGGAGGACCCCACGCCGGAGCAGGTGGAGGCACCTGAAGGGAGGTTGTGGCCCGTGGGAAGCCCACGCTGGAGCAAGCTCCTGGCAGGACCTGTGGCCCTGTGGAGAGAGGAGCCCACGCCAGGGCAGGTTTGCTGGCAGGACTTGTGACCCCGTGGGGGACCCCACGCTGGAGCAGTTTGCTCCTGAAGGTCTGCACCCTGTGGGAGAGACTCATGCTGGAGCAGTTCGTGAGGGACTGTAGCCCGTGGGAGAGACTCACGTTGGAGAAGTTCATGAAGGACTGCCTCCCATGAGAGGGACTCCATGCTGGAGCAGGGGAACGATGAGAGGAGTCCTCCCCCTGAGGATGAAGAAGTGGCAGAAACAGTGTGTGATGAACTGACCGTAATCCCCATTCCCCGTCCCCCTCTGCTGCTGAGGGGGGCGGAGGTTGAAGCCGGGAGTAAAGTTGAGCCCGGGATGATGGGTGGGGGGGAAGTGTTTTAAGATTTGATTTTATTTCTCATTCCTCTATTCTGTTTTGCCTAGTAATAAATTAGATGAATTCCCTCTCTAAGTTCGGTCTGTTTTGCTCGTGACAATATTTAGTGAGTGATCTCTCTGTCCTTATCTCGACCCACGAGCTTTTCGTTATACTTTTTCTCCCCTGTCTAGTAAGGAGGGGAGTGAAAGAGCAGCTCTGGTGGGCACCTGGCCCCCAGCCGGGGTCAACCCACCACAACTTATAAAAGAAAAAAAATAATAACAGTCCTAAAGCCCTACAGCTGACAAGAGTGTTAATACAGTACTCTGGGACTTCAGGGTGGCATTGTCTTTTATATTCTCTTGCTGAAAGTAAAAATGATTCCCATTAAAATTTGAATTTGCATGATATAATGGCGCTCATACCACTCTGCTTTAGCTGGCTAGCTTTACCTGGGGAAACATGGAGTCAAAAGGAATTGCAGGATAGACATTGTAAACTGGTCAGTATAGTAATAGTTTCCTTTTTCTTTTAGTTAATCTGAGTCTATTGTTTTGTTAACCAGTGAAGGAGACAAAACTGCAAACGTGGAGGCAGCAGTGAATTTAATCTAACCCCTCTTCCAACAGAAGGGTTTCCTTTGTTCCTGTGTGCCCAGAAGCCACAGGCATCTTTTCATTGCTGAAACTGTATTGTCTCGATCCAATAGCCGTGCTAGACCGCAGTCTTTTCTGATGTAAGACGTCTCGCTTTGGTAAAGTTACAACAGGGAGAAGGTATCTGGCTCTTTCCTTGCTCAGACATGATATGACTAGTCAGTCTGAGAGTTGGATTTACAGTTTATCATATAGAAATGAACTGTATTTATGTGTGTGTGCGCAAATATATGTGGCATGTATGCTTGTATATGCACAAGTACATTTTTCACTATGATGATACATACTATTGTAGTTACATAAAGAACTATATTAATTCTTTTATGCAAATCAGAATGAACAAAAATATTTTTCTACCTCCAAAGGACCCTTATCAGATAGTATAGGCCAAGCTGTGGTGGTGGAGTCCGTTAGGAATTTGAATTTGCAGGTTTAATTTTACCTGTGAACCACTTCTCTTACAGTCAGTGATGAAATTCTTATGGTAGAGAGACTTTTCTGAGAAACGCTGCCTGGGAATGAGTAGTTGGGGTCCGGTATAGATCAATGTGAGAAAATACATATGGGTAGGCAGAAGCATGCAACAGGCTTGCTTGTGTGTTACTGTAGGAGTGCCACAGGCCTCCTTCCCTCCCATGCACTAGCACAGAAAGTCACCGCTGCTGACAGTGGGGATAGCCAAGTGTGATGGCTCAGGGGCCAGCTGTAGGGGGAGTGAAAGCTGTGCCTAAAGCCAGGCTCTTACAGCCTCTTGGACTATGAGTACGCCTTGGTCTTGCGGCATCTCCCTGACAATGGAGCCCTGAACACTTCTGATTAAATCAGTAGCTTTTATTGAGCTATAACCCCATCCTCTGCTGCTAGTCTCTTCGTCACCAGAGCTGATGTGATTGCCTGCTGCAAAGCCAACAGCGTGTTAGTGCAGTGAGTGCTGCCAGTAGTGAGCAGACAGCTTTCATTGTATTGAGATATCTTTAGCCATCCACATCAGCTTCTCTGTCCCTTAGAGGGCAGATTAAAACACTCCTAATGTTTAATAGCGTAAATCCTGAGGAGATCTTATGTAAACATATTCAGTGAGCGCTCATTAATTTCCCTTAGGAGCCAGACTGAATGAGGATGATTTTCAAAGAAAGGAAAAAAATTAATTTTATCTTTAAGGACTGCACCTGTTGGAAAAAATTGTAGGAGGCATTCTGTGGTTTTAGCTGTGTGAATTAGTGATCTGTGGCAGTGACATGGGGGAGGAGGAAGGTTTGGAAGTTATATTAGGAAAGGACAAAAACAGTACTTGCAAAATGTGTAGCAAGGCTATTTCATTGATTTGCAGGGAGGTCTCACTGATTCTTGAGCACTTTAGAAGCACAACACACTCAAACTCTAAGAAAGATGGTACAAGTCATTTGCTCTGCACAATTTTGTGGCACTCAGCATAACTTGCATCCATCACTCATTTGTCTTTGCCAATGACTTTAGCACACTTGAGAAGCAACAGTAAGGTAGGGTTCTTAGAAAAGGATTCTGTATTCTGCCAGCCCCAGAAAATACAGACTTACTCTATTGTACCTTCAGAGGTGTACAGGCCAACTTTGCCTCTTTCATTAACACACTCCATCATTCTTCTTGAAGACTCATCAGATTGTTGCTCTGCTTTGTACACTGGATCCAGGTTCTTGTAAGGTATCTTAATCTTAGGCCTGCCTTGTTTTTTGACTTGTGAATTTATTCCTCTGGTACAAACTTTGTCTTGGAAAGAAGTTGGTCTCATTGGTTTCTGTATCCTGATTCCAAAACTGGAATTGCCAGAAGTCTTCTCCCAGATACTTTCCTTGGGTACAGATGGTGTGCTTTGGTTTGACCCTTTCTAGACAAATTATAGCAAGGCAATTAGAGCAAATGAAAGAGACTTTAGAGAGGGACTTCTAAATCATCCTCTCTACCTTAAACAATAAAAAAAAAAGAATGAAAACCACATCTACATAATTCTTTTTCTGCATTTCCTCACTGTGATTTACCATTCTGTCAGGTCTGCATGTGTCCCTCTGGAGGATTCCTTCTTCTGGATCTCATTCTTCCTCTTGTAGTCTTGACTTTCGATAACCAGTACTAACACCACAACCACTGTAGTGCTTTGTTCTTCCTGTCATTTCTTCACCCACTCACTTCTGTTGCAGGTAAAGTGGAGAAACAGATTACAGCATGGCTGAAGTTCAGCTGATGCGTGGACTGGGGCTTAAGGAGCCTCTTCCCTCCTGTTTCTGCTCTTCAGTACCAATATTCACCAAACAGACCACACAGTGGCTGCTGTGGAGGGCTGGAATACTGCCACAAAGCTTTTGAGTTGGAACAGGATACTTGAGAGAAACAACAGTTTGGGGTTTGGACAGTGGCTGCTTACCCCAGTATCCACTGGCCTTTGTTCTGTTAGCAGTAGCAGCTAGGTAACCTTGTAGGAGATATCACCTCAAAACTGGCCCTTAGTGGTGCTATGACCACAATAACACCAGTGCTCTAACCATGTCTTTAATCCCTGGGAAAGAAGGTGTTTAACCAGATTTCAGCTTGGCTTCTCTCCTGCTGCTGTTCTGGTATGATGAGTTGCTTTGTGCTCTGTGACAAAGAATTACTTGGAGGTTAAAGGTGACACTGAGTTCATTTCCCGAATGGACAAGGCTATCCCCCACCCTCTCAGACTCATTTCTCAATTAATCTGCTCATAAATCCTCATTGCATTTTTGAAATGGAGATGATTAGCAGGGCTGTAGCCAGGATATTGAGATATTCTGGCATGCTTTAAGTCACAGCATGTATATGTGCAAGTATTTTATACATGCAAGTATTAAAAATGTGCATGCATTACTTCTGTTGCTGTTTCAAATTCCTCCATGGAGGAGAGAGTGAAGAAGGGTAAGTTGCTGTCTCCACCCTTGAATTAAATTTTCAGGAAGCAATTGGAAAAAAAATCTTTGGGGCTGGGAAATTGCTAGTGTAGCACGTAGTAATTTTTCTGACTTTTATGGAACTTTATTGATTTATACTAGTGATGAAACTTTTCTAATGGTGAAATTCTGCAACAGTTAAAGGTAATTGAAGTCAGTACTTCCATGGTCTTTTTCTCCACAAATTGGATGTTTTACACCAGATTTGCATAGATTCCTGGAGATGCCAGGTAGCGGAGATTGAGGCACTTAGTTACCACTTAGAAGCATTTGCAACCTTGTCATGCCATTTCATACATTAACAGTAAGACTTTTACATCATATTGCTGCCTTAGACTGTCTTGCTTTGATGCTTCACCTGATACATGTGCAGTGTGGTGCCACTGTCTCCTGTTTCATGTGCCACAGGCAGCTACCTGGATTTATCCGTGATCTCCCTAGAATGCAAAACTGCACAATTTTCATGTGGTGTGGCATTTTCTTAAGCAGTCATCAAAAGCTTTTCTGTGTGACTCTGTGCGCAGATCTTGAACCTTGAAAGGTACATTGAGAGGTCTGTTATCAAGCTCGAGCTTTGTGGATTCTGAACCCAAATTAAGGCAAACCAAACAAGGGATTGTACAACAAGTACTGGGTAGGATGATGGAAATAGTTTTTGCTAATAACTTCTTTATTCCTCTGAAAAGTAAAACTCCCTCAAGACCTTAAGGAAGCTGAAAGGTTTTTTGAAGGCAGTTGTTTAAAACTACCACTAATCCAAGTCAAATACCCCTTCAGTCAGTTATCAGTGCTCTCGTGTAAACATTCGCATTATGACAGCTCTAAGGAAAGTGCTATTGAATAAATGAAACTGCTGTCCAGGAGGAGTTTTGCTGTGCTGCACGTATCTAAGGGTTGCCGATGCACGGTCTATTGGAACATGGAAAACTCAGCCATGTAAACAAACCCCCAGAGAATCCGTGTGGCAGTTGCTATGTTATTGGGCCTAGAGATAACTTGGTTTGCCTTTAAAACATAGGGCGCTTGTGTTAAGGAACAGGCCACATAATGCTAAAAGCTTATTTCAGCATTTCCAGTGGCATGGGGCTTCATGGTGTATTTTAAATACATGATCCTGAAAACAATTTTCCCAGATGTGGTGCCCAAATCTGCAACTCTTTCCACAGGTTGGGAATTCCTATTGCTGCAGTGTGTTCCCATTGGTTTGCACAGGATTATTGGCTGTTTGCAGGAGCAAGTTTAAATTGCCCAACCTCTAAAAAAATCATGCTGCTTCTGACATGTTTGTTATCAGTCTATGTGTAAAGGAGATTTGGAAATGGAAGGATTGGATTTGTGGATAACGACATCAAATGAGTCTAAAGATGTCTGACTTCTGTGCTTAACTTTGACAGAAACTCCTGGAAAACTCAATTCAGTTACACTGCCTCAGTTCCCTATCTAGATGGTGGGGAAAATTCATCCATCTGTTGTGTATTTAACTGCTGAGATGGAATGGTAGGTCTGGAAGGGGTTTGTTTCATGGCAGAGTCCAAGACTCTGAGAATACAGGCCCTGAAACGTGAGATGGCAGTTATGAACATATGAAGATGTATGCTAAAAGTATATTATTAAGCTGCTGGAAAGCCTGGTTCAGATCTGATGTTAAGAAATCCTTTTTTTCATTTTCAGCCTAGGAATCATTCACTACCAGGTTATACCTAGCTCTTTGAGTAATATCCCTTATACTTGGGTAATGCGGAGCACAATGGAGACTGAATCTCAGCGTGGGCCTTTTGGCACTAATGTAATACAAAGTCCCATTGTTTATGTTGCTGATGATTGGCTTTATTTTTTATTAGCTTCTTAAAAGGTACCTATTTACAAGAAAAAATATTCTCCCTTTTTCTTACGGAGTAGTAAGGGGGAAAGTATTGTAATTCGTTTGAGTCCTCTGCATCCTCTTTCTACACCTGTGTAGCTGAAAGCTCCATCCTGCACAGATCTGAGCACTACTCACACTGGGCTTTGTACTCTTGGTTCTTGTTGATTTTTGTGGCAGTGGAGAGTGCTGAGCAAATTGCTCCATTCAGGGTCTAGGACCCTAATCCCTTTTTAAACAAGGAGCCTGTGTAAAGCAATTTAATGTCTAAACAGAGGAGTGAGTGCCTATCAGCATCTAACAAAGACTTAAACAGCAGAGGAAAGCACAGTGCTATTAAAAACTAGAACAAGACACACAGGACAAGGAATTGATACATTGTTAAGGCAAGAACTATTGGTTTCCTGTTCGTAACTTACATACTACATGTTCCTGTTTTTATGACACTTCAGTAATTAAACAAACAAAAAAAATCTAACTGACACTTCAGTAATTAAACAAACTCACTCCTGTGATTCGTGTAACTGATCGTTGTTACATTCTGGCCAAGGTTTAAAATTTGGGGTTTCCGTGAGCCATCCTGTAGGGGTAAATTTGAGGCATCCTCTGTAGAGGCCTGTCTTTCACATAACTGCACTTCCATGAAAATTAGATCTCTTCAGCAGAGTGTCTTTATTGGAGATAAACAGTCCAGATCTCTGAAAAGTTACTGTTTAAGTTAGGAAATCCTGGCCATATTGCCTACTTATTCCCCACTTTGGGACTTCCACTGGGTTATTTTTGCCTGCTTTAAAGAAAAAATAACAATTAAAAAAGGCGATGTTTAACCTAGTCTTTTGACTGATGAACTCAGTGTGTTTTTTAATCACAAGTCAATCAAAGTTAGTGATAAATTCTCTCATTTCATCGCTAGAGAAACTGGGTTGCAGAGGTTTCCTAGGCTATCATAGTTTTTGATGGAGCTGGAAATAAACTCTGGTGTCCTAAATCCTTCTCCCCTTCTCTACAGCTATCAGACAAAATCAGCTTAAGTGTTATTTGCTTTGGACTTTTAGTGCTGACACAATGAGTGAATGCAGAATCCATGGAGTTTACCACAATGAGGCAAACAGCCTTGGAACGAAAGGCCATCATATGACATTTTACCTACTGTATGTTGCTCACAGGCCACTGACATTTGCAGCTTCAGGCAAGGGGAAGAAAGCTTGAGTACTTGAATGGTGTCTATATAGAAGTTTTCCAAACCTTATCTCTTAACAAAAGCTTTCATTAGTGGAAATTCAAGTTCCAGATATTTATCTTTGATTCTAAACAGTAAACTAGCTTAAATATGTCAGATGGTCTCAGCAGTACAGACAATCGGTAATGTCAGCACTGGGAGTGGGAGTGATTTCTGAAACCGTCACTGACCTTTGCATATACACTGTTGTTTTACAGGCTTTTAAGGTCATCAACCAGTCTGCGAAAACAGTTTATAGATTTCAGTCCTGAATGTCAGA
Organism: Grus americana; assembly: GCF_028858705.1. Taxonomy (NCBI): domain Eukaryota; kingdom Metazoa; phylum Chordata; class Aves; order Gruiformes; family Gruidae; genus Grus; species Grus americana. The sequence continues at coordinate 12,513,888 of NC_072867.1, read as the reverse complement.
CAGTCTTTGACTAACATGTCTCAGTTACATGAATTGAGGGTGATAGAGAGGATAGGTTTGCAATAAAAGGATATTTTGGAATTTTTGCAAAAGGTGAGATATATAGAACCGCAACCATCAAAAATTGGAGCTTGTAGGCTGTCATTAAAAGACGTGAAATGCATTTCTAATGTGCAGTTTTCTGTAAGTTTTTCTTGTGTTTCCAAATCAGACTTTAAAGATTCTCTTTTCTGTTTGCAAAATGGCAATTTGTGGTTTATACACATGTGCCTGTCATGTCAGTAATCCTGAGGAAAATGGAACAACATGACAGATGTTGGATAATGCTTTATAATACAGAGGTCTAAGCCTGATTTCTAATAGAAAAATACTAAAACAAGGAGTTTAACATGTAGTTAATGATATTACTCTGGATGGTCTGCATATCTTTCCAAACATTCAAATCATCAGTTTAAGTCAAGATAAGTTCTTGGTTCCTACCTTTCTCTCTGGCAATGAGCTCTGTCATCTAATCACACACTGCATGAAATAGTATTATCTTTTTTTAGCCACTTTGAATTTCCATCATTTAGTTTCAGTGACTGTCCCTTTGTTTTTGTGTTCTAAAGAAGTGCAGAAGTTCCTGATGTACTTTTTTTCAGTCACAGTTTTAAGTACTTTTGTAATTTTCCTGACGGTTCTGAAATCGCTGTGTTCTACCTCTGCGGGAGAAGAAAGGGGGATGCTAAATGTGCTAAATCCACAAATGTCTGTTGAGTTTTAGTGAAGACTTTGCAGTAAGATACAAAGAATAATTTCATTAAGGATATACTCACAGTGTGTGAGAAGCCTATTTAATAGAATATTATTGCAGTTTTTCACTTAATATGCTGAATTAAATAAGTTAATCTGTCCCACTGAAATAAAATAGGAAATTTGTTCAAAATAACTGTCTCCTGACAGTCTTTATGTGGATGTAGTTTAATTGAACTCTGATCTAGACTAAATAAGGTTCCATCTACATCTGGGCTTAAAATATGTCTGATTGATGACCAAGGGTGTGTACTCCCATATATGTGAATAGGAATATACCATCCCAGGTCAATCAATAAAACACTGCAATTCTAAACTTACTCTGACTTCAGGTCTCAATTCAATAAAACCTGGATTCTAAAAAGACCTGAGAAAATAATTTTGTTAGCAATCATCTATCTGATAAATTTGCCCTCATTGGGTGCTCACAGAATATTTGAGAACAGACTGCAATTCCCCCCCAACTTTTGCTTTCTTTGAAAGGTTTGTTTCCACAGTTTCTTTTAACTTCACAATTTGTTCTTAAGCAGTCACCATAAGCACTTGACACTTGACATTACCTATGTGCAATTAGTCAAAGAGTCCCTTTGTTCTCTCGCTGGATGAGAAAGCATATCTGATGGGCAAGCATGAGAAATAGAAAACGTGGCTTCTGCAATTACCCTGTCACGTAGGCTTTCCAATTGATTTTTTTTTTTAAATGGTCATAGAACTATAGAATTTAAGCCAGAAAGGAGTATGAGGCTCCATTTGTCCCTGTACTTAAACAGTAACTTGTGCTGAGAAAAAAGTACCTTTCAGAAAGGAATCCAGTTTTGATGTGAAGACACGGACCAGCCATTGCTCTCTTCTGTAGTTTGTTGCAATGATTAATTAACGTCACAGTTAGAAATACATTCTGTATCCTCAGTTTGAGCTTGTTTGGTTTTAAGTTCCACTCAGCCTTTCTAATAGCAAAATTCCATTTCCTAGATGTTAAGAAAAGGGAACTTGGAGGGGATGAGAGCACAACTAAGGTCATTCTGAGGTCTAAATGACTATTCAGACGCTTATTTTTTGCAGTATTTGCTGAGCTCTGGTTCTAAGCAAAATGCTTGCTAGAAAAATTTTGTACACTCTGAAATCACTAAATATGGTGCCAGTATAGAAAAGGGAGGGAAAATGAACCAGAAAACATAGCTGTTGAAACTTTGTGGTGAAGGAAACATCTGCACTGATTTAAGTGCATCTTTTCTGCTTTTATTCTTTCCCTACTCTGTATTTCCTGACCTGGAATATGTGATTTGTTGTGCAAGAGCAGGATGAGTTTGTAGTGGAAGATGGAGTCACAGAAGAAAATTCAAGGGTGGGGAGTTTTGTGAGAGGATGGTTTGTATAACACGCTTATAGTTAGCATCTCTGGGTGTAGAGGCAGCAAGGGAATGGGAGTCCATGTAAGGAGGGGGGATAATATTTACAGGATTTGCAGGATTTTTAGGTATTGGTGGTGCTGTAAATAACATTAGAGGTTTTTTTCTTAGAACTCTAGTGGCATGGAACTTTTTTGGGAAAAAAATCAATATGGTACAGCATTCAATTATAGCTACATTTAGGAATGGAGGAGCAAGGCAGTGGGTAAAACTATTATAAAAAGGAAGGAGAAGATCCCGCCTTAAAAGTTACAGGATTCTTGGTGGAAGCTTCAGCTGTACTGATGTGCTAGGGTAACAGGAGAATACAGAGGGGTACAAATTTGTCTACCAGTTTTCACAGGGTTTATTTCCTGGAAGGAGTAATTATGAATGTGCCTTTGTGAGGGCCATACAAGGTGCAGAGAAAGCTACTCACACTACTCCTTCTTTGCACAGGCAGATGTCTTCTGCTTCTCACTGGCTTTCTCTGGCTAGGAGCCTTCTGGCTGAGGGGACAGGCAGATGGTTTCCTTGAAGGCTCAGTGGCTCATCAAACATCAGTCAGTGAAGATACATGGCCATTGGCCAGTAATCTCCCACCCACAACCTAAACCCTTAATTCCCACTCCAAAAGAAAGTTGTTTTAAACCAATGTCGTAAAAGAATAGCTTAAAAATATTAAGCTTTTATGCCTGTTCCAGTGAATCCAGCACCCAGGGCTCCAGCTCCATATGAAATCCCCCCAAATAAAATTCTTCTTACACTGGAATCCAAGAAATAATAATACAGATCAGAATTCACCATTTCATATCTGATGCCAAAAATGAACTTGCTAGGTTATAGGAATTTGAGCTGGTCTGTCATACTGAAGATGGTGATGTGCTTAACAGATGCCTGTTTGGGTTCGGATGAAGTGCTGCAGAGGCATATGATGCCAGAAGAAGGATTAAAAAGTCACCAGGCTGTTACAAAGGAGAAGTAATTACTTGTAAGCCTTAACTTTTGTTCTTGGCTAATACTAGCTTTATTTGATGGTTCTTAATCTTTTCCATGCTGGACTTCATCTCTGGACAAATTGTAACTCTTGTTTGATAATGTAGAAGGGTAAAGCACTTACTGCCTACTTGTAAGTCAGGCCTGCTGTAATCAGAGTTAGTCTTCAGTACAGAAATGGTGTTTCTGCATTTCCTTCCTCACCCATATTCTTAATTTCCATTTCAGTTTGTAAAAGCCCTTGTGAAATGGGAGTTTCACTTATTTGAACTCAATTAGAAAGTCAACAAGCATCTTTCTTTAAGAATCAGGACTCTTAGAGAAAGCATCCAGAGTTTTCTCAGGATATTTACACCCTTTAGCTAAACTGTTTGAGGAAGTTCAAGTTCCATGATATGAGTTACATTTGTATAAATGTGCTTATAGCGCTCCTGTCACAGAAACCCAGTTCCATTTTACTGATACAGTTGTGCCCACATTAGAGACTGAACTGGCAGTGAAATGTTGCTCCCACAACTGTTACTGTCATAGGGATAAACCCCTTAAATTTACACCTTGCTTTAAAATGAACCTCTGGAAATGTGTTTCAGTGGTTGAGAAGAAAATTTAAAATGGAGAAATCTGTTCAAAGCGCCTGAAAGCACTGATAGGCATGGCTTGCTTCCCCCCCCCCCCCCCCCCCCCCCCCCGCAACAGGCAGTCTATTTTTCAGGTGGACAAAGTAATCTTATGCTTAATGATTATTTAAAATAATAACTTGTGATATGAAACTCAGAAAAATCTTGGCATCTTCTTTAAATAGATTCTCTGATAAATTTAAGAACTTTGTAGCTGAGCTGATCAAGCATACAAAAATGTTCTCTGGAAACATTGGTAATTAATTATACCAGGACATGAAGGTTATTGGGTAGCAATGAAGAATATACAACAAATCCCTTAAATGATGGCCTGTAGTTGCTGATGCACATGGTTGGGATTCTAAAATAAAATGGACTATTTTAACTACCAGCTTTATCAGTAAAAGGCTTAAAGTGCTTAAATAAATTGTCTAAACTACAGCCATCACTATAGAAATATAAAACTCCATTATGTACTGTATGAAAGTGGGTGGAAATCTTTAGACTACAATAAGAAAGTGAAGCTTTTACTTCTTTTTGCTGTCAGTCTGACCACGTATGTTTTGCTGTTTGCCTTCAGCTTATAAAGCTGAACTTGCATGGCTGTTTTTCTTGATATTGGGACAAGTCCTACATACCTCATCCACATGATTGATCCAGGATAAATGGAGTGCCTGCAAAAATGAGACCACTGTCTGCCTGAGGATCATGTGCTACAGCAAAAGTCCTGGGAATTGCAGAAAAAGCTGTTAAGTTTCAAGCATAGATCCTGATCAACAGCCCTTTGAAATCAGAGGAGTTCACTTGTCTCTGCAGCCTGCTGAGTTTATTTCTGTGTTTTGCAGATCTATTGAAGCTAAAGGTATTCCCTCAGTAGCAATGGTGCCAAATCTAGAGTATCTCTAATCGTGAAAACACTTCAGCAAAACATACCTGAGTGCTTAAGTCAATTAATTCTTACATTTGTGGAAGTGCTTTCTCTAACTAGAGCTTGCTGCCCTCTAATATTACAAGGCTCTTGTCCTGAGAGAAGAGGACACCTAATAAAGAAATTCTAATGATTTGTCAAGTCCAATTCAGTAGCCAAATAGACCAGTAAGAAGCTGACTTCTTGTGTAACACACCAGGTGTTTTTAACAAAATGGTGGTATCTGTCATGTAAATGTCAAATGTGCAAAGCTCAGCAGGGAGCTGACCAAATCTCATCAGGCTCATCCAGGGCAGGTGAAGGGATTTGGAGAGGAAAGGGAAACCAAAGTGCTACTATTTCAGTAAACCAAGTTCCTATTCTGCTCCTGGACCAGAAGAAATAGAGAGGCTTTGCTGTTTTCTTGAAAGGTCTAAGGTCCAAAGTGGATCTTCTTTGCATTCCTTATCTCAGTGTTATAGCATTGCGAGATGTAACCCTAACAGAGTAATATTTTGGTTCAGCTAAGGGGAAATCAATCAGCTCAGGAGGTGGTATTTGTAGATTCATTTCCAGCAGAATTAAAATGTATGCCAAGGATTGGAGACTTACAGGATCGTAAGTGTGCTAAACCGATGTTATATTTTAAACATGAGTCTACTCGATGGATGGTGTTGTGCTGGTAATTCATTACATTCTGGTGTTTTCATTGACAGGCCTCTTAGCTTTTCCTTTTTCTCTTTTTGCTTTCTTTTTTTATTATTATTATTTTTGTCCACTCATGGTAGCTTGCTCATTTATGAGAACTAATTCTACCATCCAGTGGTAGTACATGAATTAAACATGAGTGAACACATCTCAATTCCTTATTTCAAATTTATGGTTGCCGTCCTTTGAGAGCTCTGATTTTCCCCTTCTTCCATGTTTGTTTCTTTCCTTTTTTTCTTAATTGCCTAACACCTGGCTTCCAAAGCTGTTCGCTTTCCCAGCACCAAATAGTGCCAGCACACTAGCTATGAGCACACTCAACAGGATTGTAGTGAAGTTGTCTGTCAGCAGTAGTCATTTGGTGTAATGACAGATATTGATTATTTATTACTTGAAAACATTTAATTAAATTTGACTGCATAATTAACATGCTAGCAGCCAGCCATGCTAGAAGGACAGTAAATCTATTATTTGCAAAAATCCTCAAGCTGCAGACCTTTGCGAGAAAGCTGATAAGAGAGTCTGTCTCTGTAGGGCTTTTTAGAGATCTTTAGGTGTTCCTGAGTTTCAGATGAATCTGTGTATTATGCATTACCTTTACGGTTGTCTGTCATCTTTGAAGAGCTTGAACTTACACGGAACCTTAAATCCTGACTCTGACGGGATTCCCCAAGGACGTTGGAACTGACGTATGTCTGAGGGCAAGGTCTATTTTTTTTAAACACTAAAGGCAGTCTCGCACTAGATGCATCATCATTCATTTACCTTATGTACCTATGGTTAATCTCTTCAGTATGAGTTAGGAAGAGGCGTTCTGAGTGGTATTAGGTAATCTACATGTATTTTAAGTGTCCTCTATTGCTATCTAACCTAATTAGATAATAATTTTTGTCTTTCACCAATATATGTTGTTAATCTTTGTAATAAGAAACCAATGTTTAGGTCAGAAGGAATCTGATATTCAGCTGAAACTTAAAATTGGCCAGTATGTACTGATTTCTCTCTGTGTACATCTTCTATATTAGCACTTGTTGAAATATTTCTAGCCTGTGATGTGCATCTGTGTTTAAGTAACTTAGCTGAGGTACTGTCAATATTAGATTAGAGGTGTAGACCATAGTGCTGGAAACAGTAATATGAGAGGAAGGTTTCTTGATGGAGGAAGAGAGTGTAATGGTGTGTGTGTCAGTTCTTAGAAAAGCAGTCTCTGTCTTTGGCTGTAGAACAGAAACTATCTTTGATCTCCTGGCCAGTGTTCCTGCAGGGATAGTGATTAGTGGCCCTTTGGGGGCTGTGGTTCAGTGGAGCATACCCACATACTGAATACCTTACGCATACTGTAACTGAACGGAAAGATTGGAAGGACAGGAGAGGAGTTTTTAAGTGGACAGAAAGTTTAGAAGGGGATGATATGACCAGGAAAAGTGTGGGGAAGGCAAGCACACGAGTGGTTTGAAAGACACTCTGTTTACTTACGGAATTGCTTTTGGAAGGCTTTGGCTGATTTGTGGCCAGTCCTTAAGAGAATTGGTGTGTGCAAACTTATACAAATCTGCATGAAGTTTTGTTAGGGAGGTGAGACATTGCATACGAATGACAAGTAACCTATTCATTTCTCATCCAGGTGATAGTGAAAGCATTCAGTGAGTACTTTCTGTGCTTGCTGTGCTTAGCAAAGCACTGCTGCAGTTCAGTTCAGCCATGTAAACTGGCTATTGGAACAAGAATTTCTTCTGCTATGTGAACCTTCCTCTTTGTACTCCCTTCGGGAGGATGAATAATTGATTGTGCTGCAGACAACACTTCATACTTCACCTGTATATGTATGCGTGCATGTGTTACAAATTGTTTATCATAGATAACTGCAAGGTAGCACCAAAACCTGCTTTTGTTTTTGTGAATGTAATGCAAAAAAGAATTGGTTACATTTAAACACTGTAAATGTTTTTTACATTAAATAATACTTGTCCCTAACTTACCAGGTAGCTCCAGTAAAGTTGTAGTCGATGTCCCTCTGAACCTATAAACATATTTGATCTAACTCGCATCACCTTTTCTTTTATTAGTGACAGAGTGTCGAGGGGTCTTGGACAATAATCAGAGATTTTCTTCATTACCAACATACCTACCTGTGAGCTATCGGATCTTCAGTGCTGAGACATCTTTCTTTCTCAGAGAAGCCAACCAGGACTTTATGAGAAATTCCAGTTTGCAGTCCAGGGTGGAATCATTCTTCCCATATAAAGCCAAGAGACCACCTATATTAAATGCCAGCTATGGACCTTTTTCTGTTGAACAAGTTGTGCCCCAGGACCTAATGTTAACTTCTAACTTTTTTGGATCTGCCAACAAGTTTACTTATAACTGGAAACTTCAGGCCTACATAATGAGTGACAAAATTTACCCAAGCAAACCCAAAGTCCAGGTCCTATTCTACATCGTGGGCAGGGACTGGGATGACTACAGCACCACAGAACGGCTGCCCTGCCTGCGGGTGTTTGCCTTTCGAGAGACGCGGGAAGTCAGAGGCAGCTGCAGGCTGAAAGGGGATCTGGGGTTGTGTGTGGCAGAGCTGGAGCTTCTGACAAGCTGGTTTAACCCCCCCACGGTTGTCACGGGCCGTAAGAAACCACCGGATCAGTTAGAAGGGAGCCCTGTGGAGCTTTACTATACTATTCAACCAGGAGACGAGAAGGGAGAGTGTACCACTGAGGATATAAGGAAGGGAAATGCTATCCGGCCAGGAAAAGATGGCATGGATGAAACCATGTCCCACTTACAGAGGATTGGATCTGTCAGCCTCTATCGAGGCCAGGAGACTTCTCAGCTAACAGAGTTACGGCTGGATAGTAATATTGTTGTCTGGTTGCCCTCAAAGCCTGTCAAACAAGGAGAGGTTGTGAATGTTTATGTGACGATTGCCAACAATTCTACAGTGGATCAGTTCATACTCAGGTACGGTAGGTTGTTTTTGCATGTTTCTAATGTGATAGCACACAAAGGTGTTGGGGACATGGGATGAATCTCAACCAATTTGAAGTTAATCCACACTGAAGGTTGTTCCTAGTCACCGAAATATGTTATTTTACTCCTTGAACGCTGTGAAGAGGATTGAAAGCCTCCATCACTAGGAGGCTTTTAACACGTATGCCATGCCATTTATCACATGCTGACATTACGCAACAACGTACAAAACACGGCAATTTGCTGCTTTAGCGGGGCCATTTCTGCACAATGACAGTCAGTAAGGCACCAGAAAAGTTCTCTGCTTTACGGGGCTTTTAAAATCAGGTTTTTATTGCACAGGCATGGAGTTTAAACATAGCAAAACTTCAATTACCTGCTCTTCTCGAAGTGCTGTGACAGTACTTTGCCTCTCTCACACAGAGTGGTTTTGTTATGAGAATTCTTTAGGGAGGGGTTTAATTATCTACTTGTACTTAAGTAGCATTTGCCTTTGCCAACACATATACCCTTTAAAATAAGGCCTAATGTGTTTGATTTTGCTGTTGATTGTAAGGCACTGTTAGAAGTGAGTGCCATTATTTTGGACAGGAGTGGCGAATACAGGACGTGGGAACACATGAACTGCCTTACTGGGTCAGATCACTTTCCTTTTATTTTCTTCTTTAGCAGTTTTCCTACTGATCAAATGAAAATCCTTTGAGGGTGACAAAGACTGGGAAACTTGTTAATCACTGAAATATTTGATGTATGCCCCCCGCCCCAGTTACCAGGCTTTAAATTCAAGGGAAATTTCCACGGTGATAAGCGAGAATTGCTCTTTAAAGCCTCAGGAATCAGAGTTTCCCAAAAGATTCTGCACACGAAAGTATTTCTAAGGCTTATATGAATTAGATTAATACATAGTTGACAACTACTGGGGAGAATAGCCTTTAGAACAGGAAGTGTCGCTTGGCAGATAAAAGGCTTTTATTTTAAAAAGGGGGATTTTAGTCATCCCAGAATCGTTCTGATGTTTGCAGCTTTGGTTAAGTTGGTGAGATAATCTCCCAGACACCTGTTTACTGAGTGAAACCTCCGTTATAGAAGTCTTTTCTGATGCTGTTGCTTATCTTTTATTGAAAATCCTTTTTCACAAAGTAGTAGAAACAGAATACTTTTCCACATAACAGGCATAGCTGTGGTGAAAGAAGAAATCCAAAGGCAATGAACTGAGTGTTTACTGGGTGGATGGGAGAGGGATCACCCTTTGAAGGTCTGCCACAGTCTTTATTTTCCTGAAAAGTGAGTTGAAGATAAACAAGCTTGTTAAAATCTGGCGATGTATTTCTTTGCTCAGATGTGAATCTGACTGCCTAGGCAAGGATGTCATTTGCATGCTGAGAGGTGCAATAGATGGAAATGGTAACGTGGGACATCAGTAGTTGCCTGTGTGACTTACTGTTACGGACAAAATGGATTGGCTTTGGTTCTGAGAACAGGTGACTGATTTATTTGAAGTGAATGGTCTGACATTTGTTGGTGTATTGGTTGTTCTGTATTATCACAAATGCAGAGCTTGGGTCATGTTCCCTTCCTGTAACACCCTTTTGGTGAGAAGATGATTTGCATTTTTGCTTAAAATTACTTTGAACCAGACACAAGAGGCTGAAGAGACCAATACTTTTTTTTTTTTTAAATGGCTTTTGCTTGCTTCCAGTGAGGATGGGCAGGTGGTCATTGTCTTGAGATGTAGTATAGGGCTGACTCACATTTTAAAAATCAGCACCGTTCAGTGTGCTTCCTTGTCTTCACTACCACAAGCAAGAAGAACAATGGGAGACATTTCAAAGCAGTCTTGGTTTTGAGAACTTTGTCTTCCAGACATGTTAATATCTTGTATCTACCAAAGATGCTGATCTGTGCAGTTGTTAAGGCATCAGATGGGAACTTTGCTTAAGGTGTACAGGAGGGTAATTTCAAGTAAAAGAAAAGGCAATTGTTTTAACTGTTTTCCTGACACTGCAATAGGAAGGGACAGCCTGATACCCATTGCTGGAAGTCGTGTGGGACTGTCCCCTGAGGCTTAAACTCTGTGGTCTGTTCTTTCAACCTCAAAGGCTTCTTTTGTGGTTTTAGTGGCAGAGTGCTGGTGAAAGGCTGGCAAAGCCGAGTTCAGCTTCCTGGTTCTGTGGTTGAAATCTGTTTTCTTCAGTGAAACTTTCTGGGTGTGAAAGCATGTAGGATTTGACCCAGGAATCTATGAAGTGCCTGTGTCTTACAGGAAAAAAGGCAAGCGAATACAGCAGCCAGGGAGTAGCCAGTGCACATGCTGGGTCTGCCTGGGGGCTCTTTTAACCTTCTCTATGGCTGTTTGCCTGCTCAGATAGAGGGCTGTATGCTCTCATCTCATGGGTTCCCGGCAGAGCAATCCCTACATCCTATGACATGCATTCACATTTAATCATCCTAAAGGAAAACACACCACACATTATCCCCAGGCATAGTGGGTTTGTTTATTTTCTCCTTCTTGTATATTATTCATTGAGGTATTGCAACATCCAGTGCTGAAGCAAACAGCACGTGATCATTGCTTTGTGTGTGGGGGGGAAATAATAGCTACAAATCTTCTCTGGCAAAAGGAAAGTACACTGGTCTAAGTGACCTCATAGCCACAAATCATTGCAATTGAAACTGTGTTCTTAAATTGTGTCTTAATACAGAATCTTATTACTCTATCTATAAATTTATCAGCCCAAGAACACCAGTAAAGTCAAAGAGAATGACTAATATGACAGGGAGTGAAGCGAATTATGCATGGTAATACATTAACATAGTAGAAGCACTGTCTGAATAAACACAGATCATCTTTCTTGTATCTAGTCAGCACAGGGCTGTTGTGAAAGCACTTCAAACAATACTGATAGGTCATAGGATATAGGTTCTGTTCGCAGGCCTGTTCCTGTCCTGCTGTATCACCTCTGGTAAGTCTTTACAGGCATTTTCTATATGCAGTGTAGAAAATGCAAACAGTTGGTCAGCATCACTCTCAGGAGTGGGAATCCTGTTTCAGTCCTGTTCTTGAAAGACTTTGACTTCCTCTGGTGGAAGGGGTTTCTGGTTTGCCATATATTATCAACAGTAATATGAATGGGAAAATCTTGATAAAAGAGCTGCAGAAATAGAGGAGGGAAGAAAATTTTACACTGCGTTCCTACCATTGGGAAGGATTTCTGGGCCCCCAGAAGAGAGATGAATTATACTTACTGCTGACTGCTCAGTAAGGAAGATTACTGTTACCTCTAGCTGTTGGGTAAACTATGAACAGAAGAAAAGTAGCATCAGTATAAGACAGAAAAGCAAAAAACTAGCAACATTTAAAATAGAGATAATTTCTGTGCACTTCCCAGTGCTGTTATAAATTACAGAGCTACCATGATTGATTATTGCTTCACCAATTGCTGTGTACACAAGTTTTTCTGAGTCATCATTTTGGGTGTATTGTCTGTAAGGATTAGAAAGCAAAATCCTTAGGGCAAGACCCCTTTCTTGAATGCTTTTATGGACTGCCCTCACACCCATCAGGCTACAAATAAGGGAATAAATCATTACCCATACTGAGAATAAGCTATTTGTGTGAGGTTAACTTCCAGAAAGTAACACATAGCTGCATGAGTATGCTGAGATATTTGAAGGTAAGTAGGAAGCTGGGAACTTGATTTCTATTTGTAGTACTGGGGAATTGGTGAGCCGAATGCATTAGGCAGCTTTGAAAAGGGTTGGCTTGTGTACATTGCTGTGTGTGTTCTGTAGCTCTAAATACTCTTCCAGCTACTACACCATTAAAGGATCCTTCCATCTGTTTTTCATGGCCTGACATGCTACATTTGATCTAGCAGAGCACTGTACAGCACAGGGCCAGGCAAAAGGTGTGGGAATGCTAAGTGTTTTATGTTACTCTGCTGGGCAGCAGCTAATCTCTAACTCACTCTAGAAGGTGCTGAACCACCAGATAACCCGATTTACAGGAGGTATTGAGCAGGATAAGTAAAGAGAAAGGGGATGAAGTTGTTATCTGTCCTGATTAGAGAAAAGAGGTGAAAACCAGTGGAACTCCCCCCACACCCCCTTGCCCCAGGCTTCTTATTACAGATTTTGCAGTGTGGCTCATTGCACCTGAAGGGATGTAGGTTGTAAACAGTGTTACTAAATTACCTTTGTCCAGCAAACAAATCAACCCAAGACAATGGATAATTAGTAGTGATAATAAATCTACAGATTGGAAGAAGGATAAAGGATAAATGGAGTGAGGAAAGCTATTAAACCCATCAGCTGAGGCAGCTTTATATGTCAGTTTCTAACGAGTATTGACAGCAGTGCTGTGTTAGGTAGTATTGAGAACAGCTAAAAACCTTGAGGAAGATGCACTCATAGAGTAGCACTACAGAACAGGAATAGCTAGAAAAAGTAGTTATGATCATAACATCTTTGTACTGCCTGCTTGTAAATCTCAATATTTCAAAGTCTGGATTTTGTGATCTGGCCACAAATAGCCATTTTGGAGGAACTGGTCATGAAAAAGGGGGGTCTCCAGCACTAAACTCTGCCTGTTTTGTATGGAAAACCTATTTTAGCCTTCCTAAGGAGTAAATCACTTGGAGGAGTCGAGCGTTTGGCACTACCCTTAGCTGTTCTAGCTGCTGTACATAAAGAAGAAAAGTAATAACATTTTCAAGCAATTACTGTTTAATTTTAGATATTGACATTTTAATCTTACCTTATGATGGAATAACCTTTAGTGCTCTGAAATTTACCTGTGCTTAATTGTTGGTTTATTAGTTTTAGTGCTGCAGTGTGGGGGCATTGCTACAGATGCAAGTGACATTGTAATGAATAATTGAAGCTGAAGTTAACCACAATACAAGCTGAATTCACTCTACATTTTGCATTAACCCATAATTTGGGACATATTATCCCAAGTACCTATTTTCCACAGTAAATGGAATGCTGATTTCCAACTGTGAAATGAAGAGTGTACTTTTTTTTATACTGCTTCATATTTTAAAACTAATGCAGCTCAGAGTGAAATGAAGAGAGACAGAATGATTTGGTGGGATGCTCTTCTGGGCGTACATGTGTGTCTCCAGATGTGAATCGCAACAAAACATTTTTCAGTTCCTATGCAGCTTTGCATTACTTAAATATTTAAAAGCAACTTCGCTTAACAAAAGCATTTCAGTCGACAGCTGAAGGGAGAGGAGTTTGAAGCCCTTAGACTTGCTTCTGTTGTCTCATTATTTCATGGTATATTTTCAATTGAAAAGATGATCTCATCTTCAAAAATTCAGACCCGCAGTTTTACCTATTGCATGAATGTGAAAAAATAACACAGATACAGTGTCTGAAAGCTAGATTTCCTTTTATAGTGCCTTAAACCTTCTCTTTAGACACATATCTTGTATTCTGAGGCACAGATAGAACTGTAAGTGGCTAATTCTTACACTGTATAAAGAAAAGTATGTGTATCAGGCACTCTGAGTAGCAAACTGCTGTTTGTTCTCACCTGAGATGCACTTTCTCCTTTCATGTTTCCATCCTGAACAAAAAAAATGCAAACTTGCTGACTAAGATCTTTGAGTATTCTGTTCACATTTTTCTTTGTATTTCTTTTTCAAGTCAATTATTAAGTCAAGACTGGAAAATAAAATCAATTGGCTTATGAATATTAATCAGGGTTCCAAGACACTGGAGGAACTCCTCCCCAGTCTTCCAGCCCATCCAAGGGGTTTCCCAGTTATTTTATGGTATTGGTAGGACCCATACTGTTTGGTGTTAGGCCAGAGGTGGTTTGCAGAAGTGTTCAGAACTGTGAATTATGACTTGGAGGAGTGTTATATATTTCATTGATGAAGGGTTTATATATTTCATTGTCTAGTGTTTAGCCTTGTGAAACTTTAATTCGTATTGATTTTTTTGTTTGTTTGTTTTCCTTTCTATAGAATGATTAGTAACAATTCAGCTACAATTCGACAGTGGAGCAGGTTAATGAAAGAAAGGTAGTGGTCTAGTCCTTATTGTGTACTAATTAGGAAGTCAAGAGACCTGGATTCTCTTCCTACTTCTGTTCAGGACTTACTGTGTTATTTCAGGCCTATCATTTTATCCCTGCTTACGTCTTCCTACATCCCTTCTCAGATTGCTTGTTTGTACTATATGCAATTCAGGGAAGAGACTGGGCCTTGCTCTGTATGCATCATTCAGTGTAGTGAGCCTCTGATCCCCATAGGACACCTCTGTGTACGTAAGTAGTAATGTAACAAAATGTAACAAAAGTTGTTACTCTATGGGATTTATGGGTTTTGCAAGTAACAAGCTGTAATAGCACCTTGCAAGTGCTTTGTTAAGGTTTCTCCAAAGTAAATGTGTGGTTAAAAAAATCATAGCAATCATGTGCTATCACTTTTTTTATATTCTGCTTCAGTAAGCAATGGGGACATAGTCTGCTGAAGTACTCATAATTGTCGTTTACTAAAGCATATGACAGACTAACAGCAAAACAGTAAATATTTCACAATATAGCTTTAAAAAGCATTTGAGATGTAAACAATACTTTTTCAAAGAACAGAATGTGTTAATGCTATTTTGAGAGAATAGTATCACACTCCAGTTAGTTTAATTTCATTAGCCCTTAGCAGGACCTTTTTGTGGACATCAGTGTCATACCGGGGGCAGCTGGGTCCTCTAAACAAATGACTCATTCTCAAAAATGCAAAGCTGCTCAGGATGTCCTTTAAACAGAGATTGAGGAAAAAGTGCTTCTCACCAGAACAGTGAAGAGGTGAAGAGCTCACTTGAGGCTGTAGTAGCAGTGAATCAGGTTTGGTAAATTTTAAAAAGCAACTGATTATTAACTTGAAATTGAAGCTACCAAGAAAAGAGAAAATAGGCACCCTTCCCTGACCGACTTTATAAAAATGTGGTGCTTGAGGAAACCTTCTGAGCAATTCTACTGACATCTCCAATGCACAATGTACTCCTTAGTACTGAGAATAAACAATGGATTTGTTGTTAGAAGGCTGAGTCTGTGTTCCTTGCTTTGGAAGTCATTTGCTGATTGACCAAGACTGAGTTGCTGGAGCACAGCTTTGCAACCAGGGAATCAGGAAGAGACGTTAGATCCCGTATGTTCAGGAGATTAGCAGTAAAGTTCAATGGTGAAGTCCATAGAGTACTCAGCACTGAGAATCAAAAGGTATAGCCCTTTTGAAAACATTATCCTTAACACCCTGATGAGCTGCCTGTAAAGTGGAATTCCTATCATGCAGAAGTCTTACAAGAATTAACTGAATCGGTGGTGTAATACTTGTAGGAATGTTCTTTGTATCATGGAAGCAGGCATTTCCAAAGTGCATGTTCAGTTGGAGTCAGTGGGTTCTTTGAGCCCAATCCAGGGCTGTCTCCCTGTGATTGTCAGCCTTCCTCGTTATGTGACAGGTAACACCTACATTTTTTTCTAGGTGCAGACTAAGACATGAAGTCCAATCAACTGAGTGTAGACAAACCTGAAATATATATATAGTTTATATAATAACTTTATATAACCTAACTATAAAACACATTTACACTTTGATGCTTCAGGCTTGTATGTTTGAAAACTTTCCTTAGTATGTTGGTTGGAAAAGTAGAAAGAATTGATGGGGGCTGTTGTAGGACTTGACCATAAATGGAAGAGAAGAAACTTATTGCATCAGCAGTCACAGAGAATTGCTAGCTATCAATGCTGCTTCAAGTGCTGGAGCTGAAGGTTTTGGTTAACTTCTGGCAAATGTGCATACATATCTGAGTTTCAGAAACTTCACGTTGAGGTATCTTGTTAAAATCCCCTCCTGTAAGTAGTTTCCCTTCCCATCCCTTTTAGTCTCAGCAAACTAGTGAAGTAATTCCCGGCTTCTTTTCCGAATACACTGCAGCACGTGTAGCACACTGGTGCCTCTAGCTCTTGTCCTGGTTTGAGATGCTGCTCTGAGGTGCAGTGTGTCTCCTGCTAGCTTCTGCTCTGCCTGACCTTTGCAAAAGCCTGTGCATGTGCAAGGCTGCTTAAAGATGAGATAAGGCACCTCTGCTTAATTTCTGTTTAGACTATTAGCCACTTGTGTGACTCAAGTTACAACAGTTAATTAAATCCTTGGTTACTTGCCTAATTAGAAACAATGGTGGCTCGTTAAAAGATCATACTGTATAAACCCCAGTCCTCCCAAACCAGCAGTAGGGAGGGAAGCTTATACTACTGGGAGTGGATTTTAGTTGAACCAAGATAATGTTTTCTGGCTGTCTGAAAAAGGCTGTGATCTGATGCATTAGGGAATCTCCTGGGAATCCTCAGTGTGATTGTCTGACAAGCTGTTGGGTTCCAAGGCCACTGTAAGCAAGGAAGTGTGTAAGCCTGTAGGTCTGAATGGAAATGAGTATCCCTGAGAAAAATTGTATGGCAAGGCTTTAAAACCTAGTGCATCTGTTAAAGCTGTAAAAGCAATAGTGACTTGCTGGAATGATACTGGGAGGCACATCAGCAAGTCGTACCTCAGGACTTGCAGGGGAAGAACTTGCGATGGGGTGGAAGTATGGGGAGCAATCCAGGAGTAGGTACCTGGCCTAGTAGAATTGTAAAATCTGATGGTTTCAGCTGTATTGTTTTATTGGTGCTTGTGGGGCTCATTATTTAAGACAGAAAACGGTCAGACCGATTGAAATTTCTGTTTCAGCAGACTACTGCTCCTCACTTGTGATAGCACGTACACAAAGAACTTAAATTGTTTAGAAGTTCTTATGGCGCTTTACAGTTAAAACTTCCACAGAAGGCGTGGGGATGGTGGGAAGTGCTGCTCTGCACTTAAGAGTTAATTTCTACAGAATGCTGAGCTTTCCTATAAGGTATAGAGCACTTGACTCCCAATTTTTGTCACCATTTCCTTTGGGACCCGATTGAGGTGCTCTCTATTTCCTTGAAATCCCACACTGCCCTGTATGTGCTGCCTCTTCAGAAAGGTGTGTGCTGTTGTGTGTAGTATTCTCTTGAAAAGAAAGCTGCATTTCTATAGGCTTTCAGTGCACAGAAAAGCTGATGAATTCATAGTTTAGATGAGACTGGGTTAAAAAGAAATTCAGCATCTTTTTTGTTTATTTGTCTGGTTCCTGGTGTGTTACAAAATGTCTCTATTAGCAAAGCTGCCAGGGGGTTAATTTGCACTAACAGCCTAATCATCTTCAACAACATCATTTTAGGTTTTCATATTGCTGCTTAAATCAGCAAGACTAGAGAAAAGCAGACTTGAGAAATAGTGCATATCTTAAGAAAAAAAAAAAATGGGAGGGGAAACATAGCCCTCTGCATTATCAGCTGTCAGACTGCTTAAAAAGATTTGCTTTCTCTACAAGCTCTGGCTCTAAGACATAGGCCTTGATTTCCAAAGTACTATGAGACTTAGCTCTTTGTACAAGAGAGATAGGCTCATTAAAGGGAATATGTGGTACTTACCAAAATCTAGAGCTCGATTCCTCAACTGCCCCAATTAGTCGTTAAACAAAACACAAATAGTTGTGGATCATGAATCACAACTTGGTTTTGCAGATAAGAGTGCCTGACACACTAGACTGTAAAGTCATACTTAGTCCTTCACTTGCCCCATGAGTGCTGGGGAAGGCAGTTCAGCCCTACAGGTGATCATTAAGGCACAAATGTTGTTGCTAACCAGCCTAAGGGGGTTCCTTATTTGGCGTATTGGACATTTGTGGATCCTATTTTGAGTTAACTAAATTTTCCTACGGATTGCATGGCTCCTTACTCAGAACTCAGAGCTTTGCTACAGCTTTTAAAAAATTAGGTGCCGTGATGCTAATTGCTGGAATCACTGAGTCACTTGGTGTGCCTTGTCTCTACAAGTTGTAGAAATACCACCAGTAGCAACAAAAATATTTTTCTGCTTGAGGTTATGTCTAGCTTATAAAAAGCCCTGATTGCATAGAGAGTTCTTCCTATGGAACGGAAACCAGCCCACAGTAGGAGCCTGTCACTTAGGAACGTACCCAAATTTAGTCCTGTTGAAAGTAATGGGAATATTCACAGGCTGCTTTGTATCCCTCTGGATTTGAGACATTCATGAGAGGCCCCAATAGCACCAGCTTCCTCTTTTCTCTTCCATAGCAGCCTGATTACAGTTTTCCAGTAGAAGGGAATGACCAAACTTTTTTCTTGTACA
Source organism: Grus americana (assembly GCF_028858705.1). NCBI lineage: Eukaryota > Metazoa > Chordata > Aves > Gruiformes > Gruidae > Grus > Grus americana. Next base: position 12,495,281 of record NC_072867.1, on the reverse strand, counting down.
TGCTTAGTTGCTGTTGGTTGTATGAAGACGATAGTGGACAGTGCATAGTTACATGTATTACAATATTATTTTCCGAGACAGCAGATGATAAAAGGATGGTGTTAAAGTTTTATTCATTTGTCTACTCAGTACACTGTAAAGAGAACAGAGCTGGTCTGAACGGAGAGGTTCAGGGCAAAACAAGAACAGTGAGCACGCAGTGTTACACAAGTCAGCTGTAGTGTCAGGAGGGCCGCACAACCTTGCAGGTAACACTGTGCCAGCATTCATATAGGTGACTTTGATCCTTAACACTGGATTTTGATTTACTGGTGGGTACTGCTGTGCTCCTGATGACATGTGAAAGTGGTGATTCCAGACCTAACAAGCTCAACTTTGCAACAGAGTCTCTGTAGGGAAGTAACAGCAACCTTGTGTAACAGCAACCTTGTGGCTTAGGTCCATTAGGGTCTCAGCTAGGTGACATTGAGCTTCAAAGCAATTCCCTAGTGATTCCGTGGTGAAGTCTTAGTGTCTTAAACCAAGCTGTTCAAAGCCCTAGAAAGGATATTGCAAGTGGCAATCTAGCCTGGACATAAATGCATGAAGATGATGTGTAATCATCATTTTCTAAGGCTCTAGGGTACTGCTTAAGAATTTTTCTCTTATCTGTCTAAGACAATGCTACTGTAATTAACACTGGGCAGAAATATTGACATAGTTGAGCAAAGATTTTATCAGCTGGCTACAGACAGTGACAGCTGGTTAATTTTAATATTTTCTGAAAGATCTTTAAAGAAATCCTGAACAGTTGTTCAGAAATTAATATGCCACATCTCTCTTCATGTTATTAAAGTATGGCTGTGCTGTCATCTATAGTTTACATTCTTTAATTTTCAGAGCATCTCAGGTGATAGGTGCTTTGTCCATTACTATGGTAACAGCTGTTTTTATTTCTTACTCAAAGTAAACATTGACATAAACCCCACTGTAATGTGTTCTTTTTATTCATCGTGTACACCTAATGGATGCCATAGCTGTGCAAATATGTCATGATTGTAGTGGATAGAGAGCAATAAAGTGAAAGTCTAATGCCCTGGTATATAACTGGTTTTGCCTTTCAACACGCACATAATTTTATGTCAGCTACTTCAACTCTATTTTTACTCCTACCCATGTGTAATTAGATTTCAAATACTTCAGGGTGGAAACAGTCCCTGACTGTGTGTTGGTGAGTGCTTAAGGGAAATGGGATCTAATAGCAGATGAGGCATGCTAACTTTGTTTTTGCTCTCAAACAGCTCCATTTTGAAGTTGAATTGATCCCATGAACTTCTGGCAGTTGTTCAAAATCCCTCCTATCCTTTTTCTGAATGCTAATGATGGGAGTTCTTTTCCTGTATTAGTACTTCTATCTTGTTGCCTTAAAACCCCCAAATGTCTCATGAAAATCTATATGAAACTGTGGTAGCCTCAGCCCCCTCCATGAGGCTTTGCTACCCAGTTCCCTTCAGACTGCGGTTCCTCAAAACCTGTGTGGAGTGATGCAAATGCGGAACAAAGTGCTAACAGTTCCTCCTTCACAGTAGGGGAGGTGATTTGCTTTGAGTCCTGACATCCCACAGCCCCTGTGCCACCCCCACCGGGGAGAGCTGTTAGAGCTGACTCTTCTTGAAAGGAAAAATGCTGTCGAAAAAGTCTTCCTGCAAGTGTTTTCTAGGGTTCTCCCTGTTCCTTATCACAATTATCTGATAAATGTAGCAATTACCTTTTCTGTTTAGAGTAAAAAATAAAAGATGTAGATAAAAATTAGTTGTTTTTTTTAAGAGGAGACTTGCATGATCTGTATTTATATTCTATATGCTTTTAGAGTGATTCATGATGGAACCTCATTAAACATCTTTACAGCCCTCTTAGGTTCATCTCTATTAACTATTATAGGGATTTCCCATGAGGGAATGACTGTGTACCACCTTGCACTAAAATCAAGCATTATTTAGTCTGATAGATCATTCTGTTGGGAATGATGACATTAAAAATGCTGTGCATTAGAACTGCAATAGAACTGTTTGCAGGATTGAAGCTGTAAACCCCAGTTCTGCAAAAAGACTATTCATGCACTTAGCTGTATGTGCTGTGGCCAAAGTTAAACATGTGCAGTAACTTTTAAAATCAAGATCATATGCTTCATGAAATGCTATTTAATCCTGCAGATGGGAATGTGCTATGTGCTGCAATGAATATTGTTGAAAGGGCTCTAATTGCTTACCCATGTGATATGAATTAGATGTTATTTCCCTTCCTCTGCAGAGTTATTTTCATGTAGAAGAATCATATGTTTACCTATGTTTTAAATACTGCAGATTATTCTGGTTGGGGGATAGTACTCCTTTCTTCCATGTTAGTAAAGCTAATACCAGGAGGTGTCGTTTCTGGGGATGGCTTGCCTAACGTTGTACAGTAGGCATATTAGGTAAGGAGGCTCAATAGAAAGAGCCACAACAACTCTCTTGTTCTTATAGTGCTAAATGAGAGTGAGTCATGGCTAGATCTCGGCTGGATATAAGAGCGATTCCTGGGAATGGGAAATGGTCAAGAACTTCTTGTTCTAGGAAGCTCTGATTGTTCAGAAAGGCAATGATTGTCCTGTTGCGTTGCATAATTATATCCGCCTCCACATATCCCACTGCTGTTCATTTCTATTATGTCTTTTTATTTAAGTCCTAGCTATTCAAAGAAGAAACTTAACAGATTCATGGTAAGAGCAAGTGAACATCCGTGTGTCCTCCTCTGCTCAAAAAAAGTCTCACTGGATAAGGAATGTTACTTTGATAATTGTTTAAATAGTGCTTAAGGGGCCCCCTGGGCTAGTTACATCGGCTTTATGATTTGCCTTTTTGCCAAATACTCAATGGATTCAGAGTCAGAAACTTGAAAGAAGAGGGGAAAAATGCAAGAGGATTGTATTAATTGAGTCTTTACAAACATAAGAAATTTAGTCAGTCATATTAAAAATCACAGTTGCTGCTCTGAAATATACATGTACTCAAGTGTTTGTTCAATGGATAACAGTTTTAATCTTTTATTTCTCTTTTCTGTAAATATAAAAAGAAAAATAAGAAACACAAATTGAATTGAACTCAATCTGAGCATATTCTTATAATCTGGGAAAAAAATGGCAAACTATTATCTGTTTCATTTTAAAGCTTCATCATTCAGGGCAGAAAAGAGCCTTGTATGGCAATTCATTCCAGATAGGGCATTTTGGAGACAATTGGAATCTGGATTGATTTTGGTAGGGATTTCTTAAATCTGGCCACTTATGCTTCTTGCATCTCTCTAGTATGTTATCTAAGGCTTAAAATACCCTTAGAGCAGTGTTTCTTGTAAGATTCCAAATGGGTGTTCCTGACCTGATAGGTAAAGCTGATTGTGATTAATAGTCAGACTTTTTTTTTTCCCCCTAATATAAACATCTTAATTGTCACCGGTGATTTAAAGAGACTTGGCAATGTTTGAGTCTGGAAATCCTTATATCATCAAGGAAGATTAATGTGGACAGTTGTAACAATTTTGGGGCAGGTTCTGTGGGTACAGATTGTTCATCTGAGTAAAGAGACTTGCATAATCATACTTATCAGATGGGAAGGAATTTTGGAGTGCTGCGTTTTTCAAATGCTTTGGAAAGAGGAAATCCAGAACAAAGATGCCAATGTAATGTAGGGTAAAGATGCACGGTTCAAGTGAGTAGATAAATGATTAAAAACGTGGGCTGAATTGAGCTCCAGGCACACCTCTTCATCACCATGAAACTTCCTGTTCTTGGTCTCGCGTTCCCATATTATTCTTTCCACTACGGTATCTTGTGTTTCCTTCTTGTCTTGGCCGATCCACAATACTCTGTTAGTTACTGTTTGGGCAAGAGACAGCTCATCTTCTTCCTCCATTGAGTCTGTGGGTCTGTGTGCGCAGAAGGCTGTCTCTGCACTGCTGACCCAGCAAAGAGCACATGCCGCTGCCTTCTGACCACTCTCAAACCTGGCAAATGGCTTCACTGACCGCCTGTGGTGCGTGCTTGAGATAGACTTATCACAAGTCCCTGAACGTTTGCTGGGACCCCTACCCTGCTGTGAAATGTATTTGGAACAGATTTTCTTATAAGCACAAGTATGATGTCATTTCAGAAGTGTAACTATCAGATGTGGATATGTGGAACAGAGATTGGGAAACAGCAGCTGTAAAATGTATGCTTTTTTCCACCCTCTAGAGAGACAGGATGATGCTTTCCAGCTTCTCTTAAGTTGAACCTTAATTCTTGTGTTTAACTTTTAGTATGCTGCTTGTGCAGATCCTGATGGGATCATATCAATTAGCTTTGTATTCTGATATGAGTAAATTTATGTAAGTGAATAAGTGTTGGCTGTGCTGGAACTTGAGACTTATATTGCATGAACACCCAACTCTTTGGCTAAGTCTTTCTTTCCCTTTAAGCAACCTTTTCAGTTTTTCTTTATCTGCACCTTCCACTCCTTACATTCTCACTGAAGAGAGAAATATGGAGATTGGAGCTGTAATTTCTCTTGTCTGATTAAACACAATGTGAGACTTGCATTTGCTTGATACCGCTTCGGCTGTCTAATACAGGACTGATAATATCTTTCCAGCATGTGATGAGAGGGGACAGAATGTTATCACAGTTCCAGTGTTTGCGTATTAAATTTCCACGTGGTCAGGCTTGAAAATAATAATGGTGACAATGACTCTGACTTCCCTAAAATAACAGTATTCTAGACATGTTACCTCTCTTATCGTTTACTGTAATGAAGTGAGTGTGTTACATGTTTAATACATAAATGTATATAAAAGTATACTCCCTTGGGGCAAGTGGTACTATGTGATGTTTAAAGCCAACAGGTCATGGAGTAAGATGCTATCCCCAGAGCCACTGGATGAGACTGCATTCTTCTGTCATTCAGCTGATCCTTCCACGTCTCATGTCTATCAGCATACTGGGACTATAACACTGAACCCACTCACAACAGATCTGGTGATCCTTCTGAGAATGATTGTGACTCTTCCATGAAGTATACAAAGATTTAAGAGAAAAAAAAGTGTACTGGGTGTAATTTTTTCTGTCCTATCCTTGCACGAGGTTTAGTTGCAAATCCAGTCCTTGACCTACCTAAATACAAGGACTGGTTGAGGACACCACAGACAGCTGTTAGATTGTCTCTAAGAAAGCACAATTTATAACCCTGTCCCCTCTGCACCAGGGAGAGGAGTTGAGGGTCTGCTGGCAGTACCTTCCAGACCATTCTGCAGCACTGCTGGAGACAATGCCGCTGTTTTGGTCAAAGGGCCTCCAGAAGCTGCTGTCTTTGGGTCCTCTCTGTCACCATGAGCAGCAGCTGTGAACCAGCAGCTCCTCAACCTTTGCACTCCTGTGATGTAAATATAGGACACATTACACATGACATAGTGGACTTTGGATCAGTTAGTAACTACTGCCTGGCATTATTATTTTTGCATGTGAAGAGATTGCTGTTGGTGTTGGGGGAATTTATTTCTCTTTGAGTGCAGTCACAGCAAAATTTAAGTGCATGTTTTAGCATACAAAATCCAATGCCTCCTTTTGTAGAGCCAAGTGGACTGTTGTTTTCTTGTTTGATTTGGCTCTTCGTGCTTAATCTGGAGCTGTGCCAAAAACATGAATATTCATGACACTGTTAAACAAGATTTTTATTGAAAACAAAAAATGAATCTGAAGTCTTTCATTTGTCATTCTGAGCTCAGCTAGTGAAAGCCCTGTGAACAGGCACATTTATCAGTGAGGTTTTCTTGGTGTTTTCTGGTTTTGTTTGCTTATTGACTGAAAAATCATTAGGACCAAAGAGTATATGACTGGCCAGTAAGTCTAATGTTAAGATAATTTTGTATACAATATGAATATAATAAATATGAAATATATAAATTGTACTATTTCATATATTATATTAATTATAGCTTAAGTATAAAATAGCAAGTCCTGAGCCTCAAGTAAGAATATACAAGCAGAGGACAGATCTAACAGAGTTAACAAAAGCTGATGTTTAATTTTTCTGGGGCCAGTGTTCATATATGAAACCTGTCTGCCACGCATCTTGGCTGTCCTGCATGCAGAAGGCATCGTCATTCCCAAGGAATGCCCTTTCTGGAGATTACAGTATACATAGATGGGAAGACAAGTGTTCAGCTAGCCAGTCTGCATCTTGATGGTGCCAGGAGTTTGTACTGCTCCGAGTGACCCTCCTAGGGTAGCAGAGATGGTAGGGAAGAGGGCTAGTTGTGGTTTCTTCCTTGGCTGTGCTCTTCTGGATACTGCTTATGCATTCACCAATCTTGAAGCTGATTGCTAAGTCCCTATGCAACAGTTGAAAGAGGGGGAAATTTATTTCCTCTGCGTGCACGCTTGTCTGTGTATATATATACATATAGGTGGAAGAGGGGAAAGTGAGAAGAAACTACAAGAGCCATATAATCTCAAGGTAGATTTCTCTTGCAGCCTCTGGCCTGTACAAGAAATTAAATAAGCTTAGCTTTTAGATGACACATGTAACTGATTTTAGATATCCATGCTCATTTATTTTGCAAGGTGAAATTCTCCCAAGAGCTATCCATTTCATCCTGCAAAGCTACTAAAAGATACTACCTAGTATCTTTTCCTTGCATGCACATTATCTAGGAGCACAGTGTCAGGAGAAAAATGTCTGGGGATGTGTTTGTACGGTGTCAGGTATGATGGGACTTGGATCCTGACTGGGAACTTTTTTGCCCTGTTACAATTTTATTTTTTTTTTATTAATACAAACAATCCTGTGTGTTCATGATACATTTGTACTTCACAATATTCTGGTTCCCCTCATCGGAAGATGCTTTCTTCTGAACTTGGTTGAAATGCCTGTTATAACAACAGATTTCATCCAGAAATTTTTTTTCACATGATATGTTCATTTTAGAAACCATGAAATTCCCAGATGTGAGCTTTCCATATTCACAAAACTCTCAACAGTTAAAGTGTTGGAGGTGGAGGAGAAAAATTGTGCTTTTCATTAAATGTAATCATCTTGGTTCTTTGTAAAAACCATTTTCACCACATGCTCTGTGTTAGTCCTGTTGCAACCAATGATAAATTCTTACTATAGATATTAATAGGAATTATTTCAGGCTAATGACCTCACCCATTTCTCACCTAGGGTTTTGAGGTAGTGTGATAGTATCATAAAATTCAGCTACTGATGCATGTAAATGCTATATAAAGGTTACAGATAATGACACATCTCAATTGATCCAAAATCTGATCCTGTGACAATTTAAATCCATGCCAGAGCTTCTACTGACTTCAGTCAGGACATGATCAGGTCAACAATTGAGTTCTTGTGCTAAGGACTAGTAGCCTGTAGCACCACACTTCAACTCCTGATTATCACAGTTTCCTCTTTCAGCAATTAGTCATATTGTTAAAAACAGAATTAAAAAAGACGTGTCTAGAAAGTGAAGTAACTTCTGAAGTGCCAGACTCCCTACAGAGTTGTTCATACAGGGGTCCTAATGAGGACAGAAGTACAAGGAGTGAGGCTCAACAGAAGCAGGAGAGATCAGATATAGAAGTAAGTTGTGGAAAGCACCGCTGTAACTTTTTTTGTTAATTGTACATTGGCAGAGGTCCGTAAATATATTAGCGGAAAATATAAGGAATAAGTGATCATGGTTCTGGAGTACATCAGAGAGAGCCTTTATCTCCCTGTGGTGGGTGGGCCTTATAGTGAAGTCTAAAATCACTATTGGTCACAAGCAAAGAGATAAAGTACTTTTACTTGTAATTGTAATTTCCTGCTTCTGGATTCAGAGGTTTTATATTTGGTCCTGCTGGACAGTCCAGTATGGTGCCTTGGCAACCTGTTGCCCAATGTGTTAATTTGGGTGAGGTTCATTTCTAAAATAGCAAGAATGTTGTTAACAACCCAAAAATTTTGTGTAAGCTACAGTGAGACAAGATTTTTTCAGATATCTTAAAAAATTCTCATGCTAGCTAAAGGGGGAGAGGACTAGAGCTAATTCCACACAAAGAGCTTGGGAGAGAAAAAATAAATGCATCAATTAATGTGCAAGAAGAGAGAAGTTCAAGGGGTCATAGATAATTCAGAAGTGAATCCTGTTTCCCTCTACACTGAGTTATATGCCACTCAGATTTATTTTTATTTTTTTTCCCCCAATTGCTATGATGGTAGTGCAATAGCTAAAGTTTGCATGCAGAACTACAGAAAGGTCTTGAGGCATCCTGCCTGGAGAAGCTGTGTGCAAGGAGTGAAGATGACTTTCAAGCCCTGGCTTCAGAAACCAAGGAGGCCCTCATGGTAGAATTGTGGGAAAGTATTGCTATAACAACAAAGTATTTGGTCTTAAAGGGGGAAAAGTATGTAACACCATCAAAGGAGGACAAGGATTCAAAGGGAAACATATGTCTAAAACATGCGGGTCAAGTTTATTTGAAAGGAAAATTTGTTTGCTTTTGATTCTTTATAACATTTCCCATGGAGACTAGCAAATATAGCTGCCACATTTTTGGCAAAGGAGATCTTATCCTAAACCTGAAACACTTAAATACACATACTTACATAAATATGATCTCTATTAGTTTCAGCCGTGTGGCTTCTAACTCCTGCCTTTAGTAGTTAGTTTTTTATTTTCTCTTATTGGATGTATTCTAAGTTTAAAATGGGATTATCAATAAAAAAAAGTTGTTATAGCTTTTTTAGAAAGAGAAAGAACAACAAGGTGATTAAAAGAAATTTTCTTCAGTGGTTAAGCCATATGTGCAAAGATCTGCAGGAGTAGCAGCACTGGTGATAGGCTATATTATAAAAACTTTCTATAGGGTGCAGTGGGCCTGAAAGCACCTCAGGTTTGTAGTTATTGAAAGTCATTATTAAAACTAGTTGACTATTATGGAAAACATTCGTGTAGCAGTAACTCAGGAATCCTCTCTGGCTGTGCTTTCCAAAAAATATCCATTAGTAAAGTTGAAATTTGAAGATGGGGCAGGATAAAGTCAAATCAGGCCCTGTTCACTGAACCATTCTGGTTCTGGTGCCTTCCCTGGGCTGCAATAAAGCTTGGGGTTTTTTTTCTAAATACTGATGCTGAACACCAACACACACTTTGAATCAGATCACTTTGTTTATTTTTAAATAAACATATGACACATTCCTCTCTCACACAGGCAAAGAGCTCTCATTGTCAGTGGAAGCTTCACCACCTTCAGGATGAGAGTTGGGATCAATAAAAGAATGTCTGAGAGCTGGCCAGGCTTATATTGCGCTCTTCCTACGCGTATGATAGTTGGAAAAGCAAACAATCCACTGAGACCTAATCAAGTTAAGTGCATTTAGAACACTGATTGTGACTGTCATCAAGGGATTACAGTCAACAGAATTGATACAAACCTTTCAAAGCCTTGGTGTAAAAAGATGGGCAAGCTCAGAGCTAGAATAATAGTCTCTAGCCCGCAGTAGAATGGTTTCAGTCTCCTGGCCTGTATTTTTCTTACCTTCATGCTTACTGAAATAAACACATATGTATATACCTGAATACAAATACATACATATATTTCAATTTTTATTTTAGAAGCACCAAAATCAAACTCTCAATGTAAGTCTATAAAAGGCTGATACCTGTTCTTCAGACATCACTTTTGGATCCCCTATCAACATTCTATCTAGTGCTTGGGACTAGATTCAGGCAAAGGATAGGGCTTATGGGTCAAAGCATTTGCTTTTCCCTCCATGCGGATGCTCTTCTTGCCTTTAAAAGTATTGCAACATACACATAATGTCTGAAACAAGAGATAGTAGTGACCGAGACAGGAGAGTTGCCAAGGTTGTCTTGGCATTGTTTCCTTTCTCTCTCTGGTTCCCCAAAAAAAGGGAGGGAGAGAAAGAGCAAAGGCTTTGGCTATTTGCCAGTTTGCTTAGTGATTTGCAGACAGATCTGCTGAAGATGGATGGTTGCAAGCACTTATTAGTATGTAGTGCTAGTGAGAGATCTCAGGATGGCTGTCTGTCTGTCTTGTGAGAATATTGGTTACCCACCTTTGATAATGAAGTGACTGAATCTTGCCGGTCTGACTTTTGACAGTGCCTTGTTGTAAGTGGATATTAAATGACTCCTAATCAAATTAAACAAGGTATGCATCCACAGTGGGGCTCTCAGTGCATTGTATGTCCTAAAATTTGTCTTTGTTATTTTTACAGGACTATATCCATGATTTTGGGTGACTGATAAGGGAGTAAACGTGCACAGATTGTGTTTTACACACATTGAGATAAAAATCCCTACCACTGCTGGGCTGCTTTACTCAGGAGGAGGCATATATATTCTTTAAATATTTCTTCACAGCTGGTGCTAAACTCAAGCTGAAAGATTCAGTAGTCTGCCATGGAGGCGATGTTTGTGTGCAGCTCTCATGTCAAACAGAGTTTGGTCTTCTGTATTGAACTTAGTGAGTGCTGGACTTTGATTTTACAGATCTTGAAGTCTCCTGAGCTCTCAGAGTCCAAAATGGCACAACTATCAGCTGTATTTGAGATTTTTATTACCTTGAGTAGATGGAAATCACTTTTCCTCCTAAAAGTGAATTCACTTTTAGGGTTCCTTAGAGTTGGGTCTCATCTTCATTTGCTTTAGTTCAGATACATACATCTTGATGTCGTACTAATCATACCAATTTCATTTTGTCAGGAGTCGGTATTGGTTTTCAGCCTTTCAGCTAAGGACGGATTTAAGAAAACTCATTCCTGCTAACATAAAGATATGAAGAGATTCTGAGCTACCTCTAGGAGCAATAATAAAGAGGATGAAGTATTGTAATGAGCCTTTTCTAGTGATACTTCTCTCCAGACATACCTAGATTTTGCTTAGGAAATATGATTTCCATAATAATTTAAAAACTGTCAGACTCCCTACTTAGTCTTGTTCTGTGTTACACAGTAAACCTGAAGGATGGTCTTTTTTCAAGAACAGCCCAGGATAAAAATAGTATCTTTCTCACAGAAATGGTGAAAGAGTTTTCACAGCCCCTGCCAACAGTGTTCCTGGCTCAGAGCATTTCTATTTATCCTTCTATTCTAAAAGCACTGAATTCACTTTCAAGTTTGAAAGCATAAAGAAAAAAAAATAATCATTGGAGATCCAGATTTGATGGTGCACTTGAAAGATCCAGTAGGCATTCCAGATACATCTCATATTTGATTTGTTCTGAATATTAAGCACCAAGATGCCAAATTATTAGATCCTGGCAGTGTTCCTATTTGCCTAGCAAAGCAATCCTATTATAATTAATGTGGCAAGGCTTCTCTATGTAGGAAAATATTTATGGGATCTGCAGAGACCACAAAATGAACCGTAATAAAAGAATTCTGCCAAGTTTGGCTATGCAAATTAGGGACATATGGTTGGTGTGGCTGATGCCGGCAAAATCCTTTGAAGCCTCATTTATACGTCGTCTTACTGCCATCCATCATGCTTCCACATAGTGGCAGGAGATGTCAACAGAAGCTGTTGCTGCACCTTAAAATAAGCTTGGTGTGTGTTCTGCGTTCAGGTGAAAGATTAGCTTCAAGCAAAGAAATGAGAGTAGAAAGAAATAGTAACATTGACCTTTGTTCGTATCTCTGTCTTGCCTCTGTATACTATATAAGCACTTATACAAATAGTTTTGAATTTCTGACTATACTAACTTCTTTTGGAAGTTCTAGGGTCAAAGTGATTTATAAATATGCTTTAAATGTGCAATAATCCTAGCAAAATCACCATAAAAAGAGAACAGATTTTGGCCTAGTGTGTCCAGATTAAGTAAGTCATACTGGAAAGGCAGTTAAAACTTTAATTTTTGTGTTTGATTACTTTGATGCTTTACTTTTTAAAATCTATCTTTAGGAGATTTTTATTTTTTTTTCAGCATGCAAAATAGCCAGTGAAAAGCTAGGTTAAAGGCTACCCCAAATTACAAACGCTCATAATTGTTTATTTTAAAAACCAGTGTTTACCTCACTGGAAAGACATTGGCATTTGGGAATGTGAAATGATGAGAGATGTAAACAGAAACATCTTTCATTGTCACAGGAGCTCTACTACAGAAGCATGTTCAATCAGTGCTGGTTCCTTCTCATTAAGTGGTGTCATTTAATTACAGCTCCAGGTGAAACAAAATGATTTGCAATAATCATGTCAATTTAATTAGCATGATACAAATATAAGCCTTTTTTTTTGCTCATTGCATAATGCATGGACATGACCTCTTTAAATGTATTTACTTTTATTGACATTTTAATTGGCCGCCCACGCACAGTTTCTCTATGCAGTGATTTCCATAGTAACAAAAGACAAATGATCATGCCACTCAGACTAGGATCCACATAAAATTACTTTGCTGGCCCCTTCCTACTTCTCTTCCCAAGGGGTAAAAGCATCTTTAAAAACCTGTAGTACAAATATCAGGATAAGAGAGAAGGGCATGTAGTACTACCCTACACTTAAACTTATATATTTTAATATGACCTAGTAGGAAAGGTACAGAGTCAGAGGTAGCAAGGTCCCGGACAGAACTGCCTGCTGATCACTGATTTGGGAGAAATTTCAAAGTAGAGATACCACTGCGCTCTGAGTATAGTTTAAGCACATTTCTCTCTCTCTCTCTCTCTCTTTTTTTTTTTTTTTTTTTAAATCAGACATGCTTAAAGGTAATCTAGCATTGTGGCATCTCTTCCCTCATCTTCTTTTCCCATGTTGTGGTTTGTAGGTATTTTTGCAAAGTCTTTTGAAGTCATGGATGACTTCACCTCTTATATTTATTCCACTGTGCCATCTGGAGTAGACAAACTTGCAAAATTAAGGAAGTCTAAAATTTAATTTTCCATTATTTGAACCTTTTTTCCTGTTCCTACCACTGCATAGTGCAAGTCAGTTCCATTTTTCATTCTCTGAGGAAGGGTTGCTAGATTCTGCTGCTCTATGAAGAAACCCTAAGCTCCCCTTTCCAACACCAGTTTTTATTAAACCATAATGAAAACACATCTATTCCCCAAGAAGTTGAATACAGTATTGAAAAACTCAAATATAGGTTCTTTTCATTAACTAACTTTGGATCAGTTTTTCAGAAGGTTATCTTTTTGAGGTGCCTGAAGAGAGGTTATAAGATATCCAACACAAAATGAGTGTCCGTCTCTTCTCAGAACTGAATGTTGTGTTATATCCTTTTTTAGATTTTTAGGTGTCTTTATACCTTTTAAACTCTGGGTAGGTTTTACTGTGATTTTGGAACTCTTTTTATGGCCAATGTAACACACACTAACAGGAAGAGTTGTACATCATACCTAATCTGAGAAACTATAAATTGGTATCCCAGGTGAATAGTCACTGCAGAAAACTAGTCTTTTCTTAAAGTATTACAAAATAATTGCCAAGTTTATCTTGCAAAATCGTTACTCAAACACGTGAACTTAGAACTGAAACCTGCTTCTCTATCTTTACTAGGATATGATGATAGACAGAAAAGTAAGTCAGGATTGTCTTTTTCTCACTCATTGCAAAAATTACTGTCCTGCTGTGAGCAATAGAATTTTGCACCATACCCTGAGTGGTCAGTGTTGCTCCTCTGACTAGAACTAATTTTCCCATTGCCCAGTTAGAAATAATTTCAAAAGCCCCCATTTTACCTCAAGAGGAAAATGCTCTGAGATGCTGTTCTAAAAACCAGTGATACAGAAGCAGGTAGAAATTCACAGAAAAAATGACAGGCGTGTAACAGACCAACCTGCACGTTACCACCAGTTCTTCTAATTATAGGCTAGCAAAAGAAAATTTTGAGCTGAATTTTGCCAACATTCACTCTGTAATGCTCAGTCTATGATTAGTCATGTCATTGAAGTATGAACAAAAAGAATTCAGTCATCAAAACAGTTATCCCATCTGTGTGGGACACAAACACTAAGAGTAAAGCAATGTTGCCTTTTAAAAGGACTGAGCGGGATCATGTGTTACTTTTGAGTCCAGTATGAAAGTTACATCTATGTATAATTTTTAACATGGTTGAAACTACAATCAGAACTTCAGTTTGTGACAGCATAGTGCTAACCAAAGTGTTTGGCCTGTGAATCTGATGTTTTCAGGTTGGAAAAATCTTGGCTGGAAATTAATGTGTCTAAAGACTAGTTTTGTTTCATATGGAAGACATAAGATGAAAATGTGATTAGTTCATGTGCCATCAACATAAAATATATGAAGTATGAATATTCTATTAACAGTTTTGAACTGAAAAAATTATCATGTCTGCTAGATTGCAAGCAATGTATTTCACATTCACAGAAAACTATTCTGTTTGTAGCAAAGAGTGATACACAATGCCAGATTCAAGTATTTATCATTTTACAATACCATTCTCAGGACAGTTCATGATCTACCACAGAAACAAAAAATGGAGGCTTTGTAAATGCCTCATTGTAAATGAGAACAGAAAATTTAGAAAAACCTGAAGTCTCTCTGCCTTATTCTCATGAATATAATGAGATATGGTTGGTCCATTTGAATAGATAAATGAGGGTTCTACTGTATTTGATGAAAGTACAGAGTGCATCAGGAGAGTGAGCTTTTCCCTCTAAGTATTTTAAAATGTCCAATTCTCACGATAGAGGCTGATTTTTAGGTGAGATACAATCTAAAGTCTCACTAGCTATGACTGTTTAAAACCTCTTTCTTGCTCCTTTTCAGATTTAGTGTTCTAATGTCATATTGTCTTGATACCTCAGATCTTTTATCTTCTCAAAATCCTTTCTGTAGCTGCAATTCTATGAAGAGTTCTGCTCTTGCCTCTAATACTATTTCTATGAAATGTTATATAGCTCTCTCTTTCCAATAATGGAAAAAACTTCATTGTTGTGGTGTTTATAGCTCAGGATTATTAGGAGCTGAGTTTGGCTGAATTTCTTGGCAAAATGATGTGTTCAGTGAAGAGTAAAACTTTGAGGCAGCCAAAGAAATTAATATGTCAAATTTTACTTTAAGAAAGAGCTGAACAACCTGAAAATGAAACAGAACCTTTCAGTTTATGAGGGGAACAACAAAAAAAAATTTCATTCAGTAACGGGTTTTTTCCTGCATTCTGGTAAGCAACAACCCCAAAACCATTCCTCATTGACAGTAATAATTTTACCCATGTTAGTGGTGTAATCTGACCAGAAAACCCCAAATCAATTACTCATGAAGTTCTATTCCTGAGCTTTTACTTTTTAATATCCTTTTAAAATGCTATGAGTTCTTTTTGCAATTTAAGGTATCCTACTGGGGCGACTGCTATCTTTGCAGTTGTATTCCTGCTGTTCCCAGAGTGTTATGCGCTGAGTTTTTTTTCCAAATCACTTCCTGTTGCCAGAAAACAGTTAGTTTCCAAGTGTGGTGGAAACCAACTGTCCTTGAACAAGGAAGACAAAATTACCAATATCTTGAAGAGAGTCAACGAAGTCAGCTCCATTTCATGTTTACCATGGAATTAGACCGCAGCATGAGTGACACCTTTCCAGGGATGATATACAGGTATATTGGGCCAGGAATCACTGGCTATGCTAGATTCTCATTGATTATGTCTGCAAACAGTGACTCTATTTCTTTATCATTACTGAGCATGCTTTTTTTTTTTTAATTTTCCCATACTTTTTCACTTACAAATGCCAATGACTTTTAAGAATTATTTTCATGTAGTTGTCCATCGTCTTAAATATTGATGGAGTTGCAAAGTAAGCAGTTATTAGATTTTTTTACCTGCTTAACTTGATTGTCTGATACTTGTATGCAGCAGCAGCTGGTTAGAGGGAGAAATACTCATTTATACCTGCACAGACAGTTTAACTATATGTTGACAAGAGTGCCTCATTAGGAAAACAAGCCCCATCATCTGTGATTGTGTTTTTGTATTTGATGATACAGATGTATGAGATTTGCCAGAGATAAAGTTACTGTGTTTTCATATGCATAACTTGCATGTCAAAAATGCCTACTCTCTGTTGAAGGATTATCCCTTAAGACCAACTTGATAAAAGCATCTTCAGATAACAAGTATGAAGTCAAAATACATGCTCTTTGGAAGAACAGCTTCACTGTTGGTCTCACAGTAGTTTGCTTCTTCTGAAACTGGCACTGTCATTATTCCACCCTGCTCCAAAATAATTCTGTCCTTTGCTTAGATGTATAGAGGGACTAAATGATTGCATAGGGTCTCACAGGACATCTATAGAAGGGTAAGGACTATGAATCCTCTGATTAAATGCTTTTCCTCTGTCTCCAAACCTATCTTCAAAACCTTCTTGAGCCCTCTAGCAAGCAACATGCAGGTCAAATAATGTCATAGGAAAGTTTCTGTTAAAGATGGGTGATTTCTGTATTTATTTTTGTGCTGGTTTTGGCAGTGTCTCTTTCAGGCTGGCTTAACCCAGCACTGCGTTTAATACACAAACTGTCAAATGCTCTGTATTATGCATGATAGTTTAGTAATGTGCAATAGAGATTGGGCTGAACACAAAATTCATCTATTTCATTTAGGTTCCCCAACAAAATTTGATTTTTTTTTTTTTTTGTGAGAAAAAGATTCAGCCTTCTCTTGTACTTCCTTTTATACTTGCTTGCAAGAAAAGAAAATATCGCGTATGCAATGGATGGATTGGAGCGTGGCGTTTCTGTTCCTTTTGAAGAGGTGCTTGTGTACATTTTGGTGGCTTGCATAAATGATTGTAAATTATTCTTACCCTGATATCTCTTTGTGGGCGTAGCCATCACATAGTCTTTGACTGGCTTTTTTCACCTTCCTCTCTGATGCACGCTTCCCTCAGTGGGGAACTAGCCATATTTGTGCTATTCTTTCCTCCTGTGTCCTCTAATAATCAGAATGCCTGGTGGCACTGTGGGCTAGAAGTTGCTTTTGGGTTCAGTTCCCTTTCAGAGCTTGGCATTCAGTTCATGGCCTTTCCAAAAACAATAGGAGCTATTGCAGGCTGTGTTATTAGTCTTTAAATTATATGAGCGATGGAGCTAGGGATAAAAGAAAGGTAGAGAAGTATAGTTAGTTTGACTTTCCATCCCAGAGCTGGCAAGCAGGGTTTTTTCCTGAGATGGCTATTACCTTTCAGTGTTGTCATGTCTGAACTTGTGTACCAGACCCGTTTGAGTTCTGTGATGTTGAATGATTTTCAGAGTATGGTGTGTTAAAAATACCTAGGTGCCTTCACATGTGTTTTCTTAAGTGAGATTAAGTGAAATCTAAAGTAATATTTTGATTCTTTCTTGGTCATTAGACTTCTTGACAAGGGTGCTCACCAAAGTACAGAAAATTCTGATATCCCAAGAGGAGAAATTATGACACAGTCTCTTTGTGATGGTCCACATAATCCTTTTTTATTATTTTGAATACCTGAGTAATGTCTTATGGAAATCTGGTAGGTGATAGTTTGTATAAATTGGGGAAGAGTGGTAAATCTTTGATAGACTCCGCTTTTGTCAAGAGCTCTGTTTAGAAGACAGGGGAAGCATTCAAATGGTCAGGTTTCCTTGGTTTAAGTGGGCTTTGTGAAGTACTATTTACTGTTTATGGGATCAGTACCATTCTCAGGTCAGAGAGGAGAAGTCATGCATGGCTCAGGGTCAGCTTCACAGTAAGCAGAACTCTTTCTGTTTCATGGTCTTCCAACCTAACTGCTGTGAAGCCAGGTCAAAATTTCATTCTCCAGCCTCAGAGCACAGATTCTGCTTTCTTTGCACATGCTGTGATATTACAGACTTTAAAGAGCTTTGGGTGAGGCTTTTGTGAAAGAGACGAATTAGCAATGAGTACAGATAAACATAGCAGGTTTGGATTAAATTAGGAGATTTGTCTGAATAGTAAAGTGATAACTGGAGTCCAGTGTTTACTGAAGCTCCAGCTTTTAGACCAGATGTCCATACAGCTCCTAACAAACAAACAAAAAACCCACCCCCCCAAAAAACCTCAACCAAACAAAAAACCCCCACCCCACCAAACAACAACAACAACAAAAACCCACCAAAAAAGATTATGGCCAAATTTCAAACTCCATAGCAGGACTGGGAGAGATGGAGAGATGAAGTGAGAGAGCTGAAAGGAAATTTGAGATGGAAAAACCCCAGCATCTCAGTGCTGGATGGAGACAGAGATATGGCGATCAGCGTCTTCTTTCATCACAGATGTGTATGTTTTGGTAGAGAAATAAATAGCAGTTCTTTTGAAATTTTCTCCTTTGATTTCCAAGTTCTTTGCAATCAAGTGGGTTTATATTATCATCAGCATTTCAGAGAAGAAGGATGAAGAACAGAGAGGTTAAGAGACCTCGTCCAATGTCACACAAGAAGTTGGTATCGTATCCAGGAATAGCTTCCTATCCATTGCACCATGCTGTGACACAATGCTGCTATATAGAGAGGAGCTTACTGTGCATCTGTGATACATTATGCAGCTGCAGAGAGCATTCAGCGTTTGAGATTGTAACAGTACAGATAATCTAACCATAGAAGAGATGGAAAAAGTCAAGTGATAAAACCTGCATCTCTGTAGCCTCCCCCAGCAAAACAGCAAGTTAAAATTTGTATCCTAGGTGGCGGCACAAAATCTTCTAAGACCTGGAGTCAAGCAGTATCTGCAAGAACAAAAAGAAGCAACATTAAGTAGAAACCTCAGTAGATGCAATGTGTATATTCTGGTTCAAACATTGTCTTTCTACCAAGACAAAGAATCCCTAAAATTAATGACTACCAACTTATAGAAATGCTAAGTGAGACATTGGCTCAAAACCTTCTGCAGGCATTAGAGATTAAGATGTTCAACAGACAAATGCATAAACCAGTGAATAAAATCTTGCTTCTAGCAAAGCTAGGCTTCTTTACACCCAATGGCAAATTGCAGTCACATGGACGTGATTTGCTCTGCCACTGTTGAGCACTGATGAACTTACTATGTCCAAAAAGTAGAGTATTAGAAATGAGCAAGAGTAGGCTGTTGTTCTTGAGGACCAGACGTAGAACTCGCGGTGTGCATGTTGCATAGTGTATTGTGGTCATATTGAGAGAATATTTTTAGCTTGCCATTTATCTTCCTGATGAGTGGTCAATTTCTTTAATTAAAGATTAAATAAACCTCCTCTGCTATATCTACTCAACTTACCCAAACTCTTCTAATAGTTTTTTCACTTTTTTTTTTCTACAAAAATAATTTCTCTCTAAAGACCTTCGGTGGGAAGTGAAATCAGGTGACCGCTCTAGAATGGCAGGAGATAGGTTGTTCCACAGGAAATTACACCCTCTCCTCAAAGCAGGTGATTTTTCTCTGTTAAACACAACCATTTGGAATTCTAAACCCTTCTACTTTCCCCTACACAATCATACACTTTTAATTAAATGGAAGATGTAGTTATTGAAGGCGTTAATACCTGCTTTTTTAACACATGAGTGTACAAAATACAGCCTATCATGAAAGAAACTGCTTTTGTATATGAATCGTGTTAAAGATGGCACCATGCAATTAGTCTGTAAGAGAATTGTCTTGATACTTATGCATGAAAGAAATCCAAATGCTGTTACTTCAGCACCATTATGTTGGCACATACTGATGTAAAATCACTACCAAATTTCCCTTTAAGTCTTCAGACCAATGCCATTTTATTTATATACATCTTTCACATGGATTTTCTTCTTTTGGAAGGCAGGACAAGTTTCTGCTCTTTTGTGTAGTGGCCATGTTTGAGCCAGTAATACCATCCCTTAATCACATTACCAAACTGGCACAAATGAGAAAGAAAAACGTAATGCAGGCTTTTGGATGAGAGTCATGAGATGAAGATAAAGCACTTCCTGGCTCCCTAATGGCTTTATTTCTTTTCAAGGGAAAAAAATATGCTTTTATCAGCTTTGAAGGTCAGGTAGTAAAATACAGAGGTTAAGCAGTTTTACTTTAATTTTGGATCCAGTATCAGAAATTCCTATTCGAGGGTTGGATAGAGCAGCATAAACAGTCAGTTCTGCCTGTTTATGGATCTCAGTACTGGAGCACAAGTCAAGAGATCAAATCATGTGGATGGTTTGGACCAGTAAGGAATTCTGCTGTTCTGTCTCCTTTGATGGTGCTTTTATCTGGTTGTGTATATTTTTATGTGGACAGGGAAAAATAACCTTATACTTTATAATCTTCTTTGTGTGATTGATTTTCTGTTCTGCCTCTAATAAACCCCCGCCCCCTTTTTTTTTTTTTTTATAAAATATTTGTAGTCCTGGTTGAGCTTCATCAGGGTAAGTTTTCTATCATTTCTTCACCTGTCTCTTACCTCAACTCTTCTCAGCTGGGACATCTTTTAAAGTCAGAAGTTCAGGCCAAATTCCAGAACCACTCATAAACAAGCAACAAACCCGGTAATACAGCAGGTTTGTTGGTTTCCACATCGGATTCCTGTCCACTTAGAAATGATCAAAAGCTACAAACAGATGTAGTTAGATTAAACCAGCACAATTTCAAATGCAGTTCCTTAGTGCTGTAGTTGCTTCTATTGGGACTATGTAGTGCCACTGGCTGTTACAGCTCCGTGCCCCGGGAAGGGTGTGCAATCCCTCTCACACCTTCTGGTACCTGCCTGAAATTTGGGAGTTTATCTTGTTTTCCTGTCTTGCTGCTGACTTCTGTGTTATGATGAACAAATCTCTTAAGTCTCTTTATTCTTCATGAGTTTCTTGGTTAATGTGATAGTGCTAAACTATCTAATGAGACTGGTGTGGGACCAAATCTATTGATGATTGTGGTGATAAGGCCCATATCAAGTCACTGTTATGGCTAATCTGTTGTTAGTACTTTGGAATTAGGCCAAAGATTAGAGAAAGCAGTAGCTCTTCTTAGCTTTGACACCAGCAAGAACTATGGCAGTAAAACAAACTTTCTTAAATTCATATTGGCTTTCCTGCTACCTCTTATGCTTTGACACACTGGCCTTTCTATTTGTTAAGTCATTTTCCACTAAGTTTTCTATTTGTTCGTCAACTCTTAAATGTATAGTGCAAAATCCATAGCTTGTAAGGAAAACCTGTAATAAAGGAGCAGTGTATTTTAGAAGGGATTTTTCTGCTCCTTTTTTAAGCAGCTTGTGATTTCCAACAAGCTTTGCAAACATACGCAAGCTTGCGTTCTAGCAGACCAGTGTTGTAATAGATGGCTTATCTTGCTCTGGGAATGACCCACAGGTTCCTTTGATTATCTTTCCTTTTTTTGTGGACATCTGAGCATTGACATGTGGCTCTGTCTGGAAGGTTCAAGATGGTATCATATGATTAACCAATCCATGTTCAGTCAGACAGTTCTCGCTCTTTTGCTACAGGGAAGATTCCAGCCATTTTATGCCTGACACGTATCTGGGCTTATGGACCTGTATAAAAAGAAAAAGGGAAAAAAAAGGGGGGGGGGGGGGATTAAGAAGCAGAGTTGAACAAAGAGGACAGTTGGGAGTAAACCAATTATGTAACCTATCCTATTTCAATAAATTTTGAAAATTCTGCTTATTGCAGCTAACCTTAACCATAGCAGTTTATTTGATAGTTGAGAATTATCCTGGTTTTGTATAATAAAGAGTCTGTCATAGTTCTGGTATGCCAGGGAGTAGTGAAATTGCTGTAATCTGTGAGATCTATAGGACTTGAGAGCCAGGTATGCTGGGTGATGAGCAAGAGCAGAACTGAAGTCACAGTCGGGGCTGCAGCACTGGAAAAGTGTTTCATACACAACACCTGGAGCAGCACTGAAATTGTAGTTTGTCCTTAGAGACCTAGTACTTCAAACAGCCATAACAGCAGCTTACACTAAAAGTAGGGCTAACTGGTGTTAGAAACTCTCTTTTGGCTAGTGTTGTATGTTTTGGGTTTTAAATAAGACTATTTAGAGTCCTCTTAAAAAATAATTAACAAATGGCTATCAGTTCCTTAATGCCTTCCATTACGTGAAAAATATTCATAGAAATATTGTACCTTAGTAGAGCTTTAGGAGTCCCAGACAGGTTTTGCATACTGAAAGACAGACTCTGTCCTGAAGAATTTACTGTAATCTATGCCCCATCCTGACATTGCAGAATGATTTATAGACAGATTTGGGGGCAGGGGTGAGAAGTGTAAGAAGCTTAGAAACCTCAGGAGTTCTGACAATAAAGGGGGTTGTGTTCCTGCATTTGGAGTAGCATGGTGGAAAGTTTCCCATTTTGCCCTGGTTCATCTACTTTTTGCTCTGTACTTTGTAGAAAGAATCTGGTAAGAAGCAGACTGGATTTTTTTTCTGAAATTCCATAAATTTCTGTATCAGCCTCTACTATTTCTACTGAGATAATTCTATATTAATGAGGTTAACTGAAAGTGCAGTTGTGCAAATTCAGATTGTCTGCTGTGTATCCCCAAGGACTCAAAGCTGAGCTTTGAATCTCTCTGGCTATCCTAAAGCAAACACTTTAAAATAAAACCATATTCTAAAAACTCAGGGCAGGTTTCTATGTTGGTTTCCTTTTTTTGCTTCCAGCATTCAGCTGTTCATAATAACAGAGCAGGGGAGGAAAGAAAGCAGCAGCCTTTAGTAATTGAACAGGAGAGTATATGCATTATATTAGGAAAATGCAGGAGCGTTTGCATCTCATTAAGACTGTGTGGTTCTGTGACTTTGAGTTTCCTCAGTAGGAGGAAACCTTGGCAATTCTGTAGACATTTGAAACCAGCAAATTCTCCTACCATGACAGTAGGTAGTATTTCACTCCTACAGTTGTTCTACTTACCTTCATCTGATTCCCATTTAGAGTATGATACATGAATGCCAACTTCAGGCATTTCAGAACAAAGTCCCAGACGCCCCAAAATCATGAAATTGGCTTGAGGGTAATTTCTTTAAAAATATGTATTCGGATTTGAGTTTGTCTTTGGAATGTATGAATTTTACATGCTCAAGTACTGTCGGCCCAACTACGAGGTTTAGAAATGTGTTTTAAAAATTATGGCTGGTATATTGATACAGCGTTTCTAGTGTGTTGAGGGAGACACCAGATAGTACAAAATACTGATCACTGTGACTCAGCGGTATTATCCATAATCTTAAGTCTACTACAGAAAATGACAAAATCTCCTCCTAAATTATTGTCAAAGCAACAGTCATGGCCCTGAGCAGCAGCCGTTAGAACTGCAAATAGAGCACTATTGGGAATAAGTCATGCTCTTTTTATAGAAAGTGCTTTTTTCAAGGAAGTTGCCTTGCACTCCTGAGGAGTTGAGGGGTTTACTATATTCCCCCTTTTTATTGTATTCCCTGTACTGTGCTCAATTTTATGTTTAGATAGGAGAGTGCCTCTTTGCTCATTATTGTGGTACAGAATAATGTACTCCTCAGTTGGCCTCCCTCTCTGTCTGTTGTCCTGAATTACCAAATATGGCTGTTTAGTAGCTCGTGATCAGTAATTCTTCATTCAGATATGCCCATTTTTTTTCCATTGTTCTCTTGACTTAACTGAGGTGTTATCTTAAGGTCATTTAATGTCTTTTTTGTAGTTTGGTGGTGGCTTCAATTTCAGAAGAGTAATAATAATAGGGCTAGCATTAGAAGCACCTGGTGATTTTGGTATCCTCAAGATTCTGCAGAAGACCACCCAATGCCCAGTACTGGGGTGGTAAAAAACACCTGGGGCTGATAATACCTAAAGTAGCAACTGTTCTGCAGTGAATGTCTTGTAGGGTCTCAGGGGCTTGTGACAGGGAGGCTGGAATCAAGATCAGAAATGGCCTAAGTAGTGACACATCTCCTTCCTGTCACGTTGGTTTGAGTCTCCTCCTCTTGAAGCATTTCACAGAAGTGAGTATTAATATGTTTATTAACAGTTTACTAACAGGAAAAAGTGAATCACAAAGAAATGCATAAGCAAAGGATATCTAGAATCAGATAATGAGTTGCCCTGGATTAGCCCAGTTAAATCTTCATTTGTTTAAAAGTGTCTGTATTGAATGACACCTAAAGTTCTAACCATGATTTTTTTTAAATATGTTCTTTAAAGACAGAAAACCAACACCCTGCATTTACAGATATGTAGCCATTTCTGTTAATGTCTGCCTGAAAGACTTGAAATGTCAAGAGTACAAAAAACCCAGCACCATTAGCTGTTTTCTGATTTCATAAATATCTTGTTAAGGCATTGAATTCTCAGTGAGGGAAGAAAGGCTCAATATAGAAGCTGCACAGATTTCTTACTGTACTGAGAGGTGAGCTGCTAACCAAAGAAGTCTGCACTAGGTCTATTGATTATGCTACAATACCCTGCTGATACGAAATGCAAAACAAGAATCCCAAACCATTGGATTTCTGCTTGTCTTAGATGTATCCAGAGGGTCTTGTGCCTTGCAAAATCCCTCTGTTGCTCCAAAGGCTACCGCCGTCGACTGGATGGCCATTACAGCAAGTTTTCACTTATACTTTTACGTCTCGGCAAAGGGGATGTGAAATGTACTGTGACTGGGAGATTAGCATTAAATATCAACTTAGGCAATTTCAAATAGGTACAAATGGCTACTTCTGTAGTGCGAGACCACGTTTTGGGATTCTTTTTTTAAGTATCAGAATGATATAGCAGTAAGGTGGGGGGAAATCCTCCTCCCACTGCTTTCTCACTTTGAATTTCAGACACTTTCCCCACTTTTATAGTAGCAATATATCACATTTACAACATCTAGCATTTCAAGGTTAGATGGCCAAGTGTTGAGTCAAGAAAAAATTGCCTTCCCAGGGATACTCAAATATTTCAGTTCATGTTTGGAAGACAGTGTTGATGTGCTACTGGTTGATTTCATTTCCAAGATGGACAACACAACGATTCATCTAGACAGAGTCAAAAAGCTGATCTCAACCTTAGTGCTCACTTTTCAAACATAGTCTGTGATCAGAAATCTTGTGTGCAGGCAAGGTATTTATTTATATACAGTGCTACTTCTAGAGTTTTTTCAAGTTTTTCAAACCAGTATGCCAGTCTATTTCGGATGCATGTCAGCAGGCTAAGAGTTCTCGTCAGGATTTCCTCTATATAGTGTCACTGAGTTTTCCTGATTCAGCTACAGTGCTGTGTCTTCATGCTTACTGTGGGAATTAAAGCAAAAGACCAGAAGAGACAAGGAAGTATGGTCAGTGCTGGAGAGTACTGAGAATCAGTTTCCTGTGCTGGCAGCCCCTGAGAGGACAGCATGACACCCCTGGGCTTGTGTGGCCTGGAGAAGAGGAAAGATTGAAAAGGGGGCCCAGAGAGGTTGTAGAATTTCTGTCCTTGGAGAATTTCAAAACCCAACAGCCCTGAGCCACCCTGGTCTGACTTCGATGTTGACCATGCTTTGAAGAGGGGACTGGACTAGATGTCTCCCAAGGTCCCTTAGCCTGTATTGTCCTGTGATGCTATGGAAAGAATACTAATGAGAAAGGAGATCTGGAGAAGGTTTGAAGGGGAATGTGAGTATAGATGTACAAAATGAATAAGACAGCACAAACTAACTGTAATAAAATATAGATCACTTAAATACTTAATGCATCATCTTTTCGTTTGCCAATTAGTATATAAAGTAGAACAGCAAGTTAAGTCAGACCAGGAACTACCAGCAACTTTTGCAAATAATTCTGATCCTTTCTTGTTTTTCGGCTGTGATACAATGGCTGTTGGCTACCAGGTTTCCATCCTTTTTTATTTTAAATCTCTATTACTTCTTGTCAATAGAATTTTAAAGTACCTATAAAGATTTAATGATCTCAGTGTCTTTTCTCTAGCTTTCTGTGTTTCTAATTTTAAGTAGTTCAGTCTAAAACTCGACATTTCCAGCACATAAAAGCCTCACTTTGCAGCAGAAAAATGACAGGCTTTTGTCTCCCTGCAAAGCCCTTTCAGATATTGGTCCTTAGTTATCCAGGACTTAATCTGTCACGCAGGAGTTCTGATTCTCAGTATACTGGTAAGAGCAGGGCACTGCATCTGTGCTGCATCCCCGGGAAAGAGGTAACTGCGTAGCCACGACCACATCAGTAGCTTGTGCTGGTGGAGAGACAAAGGCTCCCACAATTTCCATGGTGAATCTGCACCTGCATAATTTTTGTATTCATAGTGCTTATTCCCAAAGCTGACCACAGTGCCTATGCACATCATTCTTGGGCCTTGCTCACCAGGCAGGAAAGGATGCTGTCGAAGGCTCGCCAAAATATGTGCACACCTTGACACCTAATTTGCAGCACACTGGCTGTTGCAGAGAGCAACTGTCTTGCTTCCCCATTGTTTGTGGCTTGGCCAAAGAGCATGATTGTAGTTTATGCTATTCTTCACGGCCTGAGCTTGAATTAAGCTGTTATAATTTGCAGGTTTGCTCCATTTCTTTGAATCATTGATGACAAGGTTTGGTGATTGTAATTACCTTTTTGGCTTTAACATTTTCCAGCAGTAATTTCAGAAAATTCAAAGGAGGCATAAAAAAGTAAACATGACAACTATATTATTGCAAATAAACATGCTGTAAAAGACCCATTGTATGTTTTATGCCTTCAGTATTGATGTTCCTTCCAAGTGATTGATATTTTACCCCACAATATTTACTACTTGGTTTTTTGAATATAAATAGCTGTTGTGCTGGTTTCTGGTAGTATTTATATATTCACATATTGAAGCAAGACATTTATCAGATAAAGGCATAGAGACATGGCCTAATTCTGTTATGATTAAAACAAAAGTGATGCTAAATGATGCATTGTTAATAGCAGAGAAAAATTCTGAAGTAATTGAATAGACTAAGAAAGTATTCAGAGAGAAATTAATACTTTCAAGGGAAAAATATCTTAAATTTAAATCTCCTGAAGCTAGGAATTATGTTATATATAACCTATAAAATAGACCTGTAAAACTACTTTCCAGGTGATAATACAGTTTCCAAGAATATAGCAGAATTCAGAACGGACTGGACTCTTTGCAAACAATGATAGCTTTCAAATTTTTGTTAGGCAGCATTATAGTGACTTTCAACTAAAAATTAAATGTATTCTTTTAAGCCTTAGTAGCGTACCTCTGTGGTATTTAAAATTATGTTCATGCTTGTTCTACTTAGAGGGTAGACCAATGCATAAAAAGGTTAAACAACTTGGTTGCAGGGCGAGTAAATAGCAGACAAAGGACTAGACCACATCATTAATAGTCCCCAGCTCCGACTACTGAATGTATAGCTTCCCTGACCTGTTTGATCAAAGATGAGCATTCCTGAACTATAAACATGCCAAGCTATGCTTTCATTGCAGTACTCAGATCAGTGTGGATGTCATACCTTTCTTGCATAAAGCTCTGAAAATGTCATCGAGAGAGTAGATGTCTTCTTGCACCTGGCCAAAGCAAGCTGTCAGTCTAGAACCTGCAAATGTATGTTTTAGCATTTAACTTTTGAATTAAAGGAATTGAAGGGATTTTCTGTTTGAAAATGCTTTGTGCAAAAATAAATACAATAATATTTTATTAGCAAGAACGCTTTCTCTTTAAATTTACATTAGCAGGTCAGCAACCAACACAATCATCAGTATCCTATTTTCCTGCAAAGCTGTGCTGAATAGTGCTTTAAATTATCCTATCTTAAAAATGGTGTACCTTTTTTATCAGTTGAAAAACCTTTACAAGCCTCATAAGAGTCCTTGAAGCAGTTACCTTTGAACAATTACACCGGATTGTTATAAATTTTCCGTATTGTTTTTATTGCCTCTCTGAAGTGATCTGGGATTTTATATCCCTCCTTTTTCATAGGGTCTGGTTCTCCTGACAGATGCTTGCTTACATCTCCCAGGAACTCTAATGAGAGGCAGGCATATGTCTGGTTTGGAGACTAGGCCTCCTTATGCTCAGATTGCATTTATTCTTTTTTGTTCTCAAACATTCCATGAAGTTAAAGAAGAGAAATAGGACAGCCTCGTTCCACACCTAGCTGTCCCTTTCCTTCACTCCTTTTTTGAGGTCTTATCTTCAGCAAATTGCAACTTCGTGAGACTAGTTTGTACTTACATTTTGGCTCCTGAAAGAATATTCCCTAACAACTTGCAAATTTGAAATAATGACAATAAGCTGATACTGCACTGAAGGGATTAGATGTACAATTCATCTCTACCAGTCGGGAGTGGAAGACAACTGTCTTTACAGGTTTCCATATACATACTACTTTGCTGTTCTACTCCCATCCAAGCATTAAGCAGCCATCTAGGGCATTTAATTGTATGAATGTGAAGAGGTGGTTCTTAATTGCTTTTAATGCATCCTAGATAAATGTTACTCTGTGTGTGCAGATTTTACATTGTTCATACACAACAACAGACGTGTCTCTACTAGACTTAGGATGTACTGTACAGGTAATTCGTATATGTGTAGCAAATGCAAGGCATTCTGGACTTTTTGATGTTGGCAGGTAAGGACAGGGGAAATAGGGGTTCAATTTGTAGCTCTCCTGCAGACTTGGGCAAGTTAGACAAAGCAATTCATCTCTCTGGGCATGGTGCAGCACTCCATGTCTTTTGGACCTTTAACTTTAATGTACAGGTAGAAATTTCTCCTCCCACCACTTTGTCTAGTGTTTCAATTGTGACTGGTGCCTCTGGGCATATAATACTACAGAACAAAAAACCTACCTATGAGACTTGGAAAAAATGCTGTGGTAGAGCTGATATATAGGAAAAGTCCAGCAGTTGCGTGGGCAGCCTGTGGTAGAGCTCCGTTTGATACAGAGGTCTCGTAAAACCTGGTTCTGTGGTTTAACCTTACCTTTATCTCACTTCTAAGTGCTTCTGATATTATAGTAGTTGCAAGAAATCTAATTAGCTAATGCTTATACATTGTGTTCAGATCTTTAGAAAAAAGTCTGCCTACATGCAAACATAAAGTGCCAAGAAATATAGTTTGTAAACTTTTGTGTAGCAGGGTATCTGAGATTAACATGGCTTGTGATGATGGGATGACTTCCAGTTTTCATTTTTATGTGTTTGCTTATTAAAAGGAGTAAATAGCTGCTAATTAATGTAGGCTGTTTGTTTTTATCTCTTAAAAATCTTTGTTTACGTGATCTGGGTTGCTGAGACTGTCAAGAACTGCTTCTAAGTTAGATCTGTTCAAAGGATAGTACATAGTATGCTATTCAAGACTGGCTTTGAGTACCAAGTCAAAACCAGCAAGCTAGAAAATCCCTTATAATAAGGAAAAGGTAGGAAAAATTCATCACTTAGTTTTCACTTCTGTGCATCTGAGTTCAAATCCTGTCTCAGCACAAAAGCAAACAACATTTTGCTGCTCAACATTGGGGAGGTCATGCATTCTCTGTGCTCGGAACTGTCTGCTCAACAGCCCTGTTGAGAAGCTTGTATGCTTGGCTGTAATGCTCACTCCTATTAATGCAAAAATTCATTAAGAAACTAGATGGAAAATGCAAAGCTTCTGTGCTACTTAAATCCCCAAATTCTATGTTGAAGACTTAAATGGTGAATAGGCTTCAGGCTGGTGGTAAGGGAGTGAATTTTACTCTAGGTGAGTTAAAGGCTCATCAGAAACAAGCTAGGCTTATTCTGCTGCAATTCTGTACCGTTCATTAAGCTTATCCCATCCTGAAATGGGGAGGGGAAATGATTACACAACTTCTAAAGCTTTTTTGGAAATGCCACATCATCCAACTATGTTCACAAAATATTTGATGTTGACATGCAAAAAAAATTTTGATCTCCATCTTATAAAAGTTGCTGCAGGTGTCATGAAGGACTGACAGTTTCATAAATTGAGTAACTTGCAGAGTAAGAGAGAAAATTACCATGTTAGTATCAGTTGTAACCAAAAAAATAGGTAAATATTCTGGACCTATAGAGCTATCAGAAAGCTCCACTTTCACTATTTGTTTGTGTCTGGGATTGCACAATTAGCTTGGGAAATGCCTCTGAGTTGGAATCCTTTATCTGTTTACATGGCTGTGGAGTATGATGAAGGAAAGGTTTAAGTTTTATCAATAATATCTCAGATCTTTCATAGCTGGAGTGGTCTTGCTTTAACTCTATCATTTATTTGCTCTTTGACCTTTCATCGAAGAGTCCAATAAATAGGAGATATTTCCTGCTGTAAGTGGACAGAGTCCCAACTCAAATATTCAAACCAGTCACTTGATAACCTTAGATTTCATGGTGTACAAGACAGCATGTGAAAGGAAATCAGGTGTTATGTGTACTGTTCCTTTATTTTCAATTTAGTCAGTGTATGACCTTGGGTAAGTCATTCAAGCTTTCTGAGCTGCCTGCCCCTACAAAACAGTGCTAGCAGGGCTTGGATCATAAAGAAAAGTGCTTTTCCTTCCTGCAAGTGCTACACCTTTGATAATCATCTATAAATAATATTAATATGGACCATATTTGAATTAGAACCTTAGCAATGAAAAGTCAGCATCAGCACCAAGGATCACCCGTACTCCATTCCCTCTCCTTTTTATTTATATGCATTGGATTTATCAAGCACCATCAGGTGAGACAGAAATGCTGAAATGCACACATGCCTCTTAATATACCCTCCAATTCTCTGCTTGCATTGCTGCTTCCTGCTAAAAAGAAAAAATGAGGTGTCTGTGGGTATTTTATCTGTGCTATATGCTCTTGATTTTTCTTTGATGCTAGTTATACAATCGCAAAACATTTTATGAGAATATGTCAATCTTACACCAGGGTAATGGACATTCCATTACTTTATCTCTGCAGACATTGTTGAAAAAATGAAGTGTAAAATCAGATTCATTACCTAAATTCTCAGGAGGGAACAGGACATTAATTGCAACTTGGATTATTAAATTTTGTTGTTCATTGTCTCCTCCATTTAATTAATAATATTTCTGCTTCAGATTCAGAACAACTGCACGTGTCCTTTCACATAGTGATATCTACCCATGGAATCTGGAGTTTATGAAAACATTTTTTGCTGCCAAAACATTTACAGAATATACTTTTTTTTTATACTTTGCAGTTGATATGTTTGCTGACGTTAACTGTTCTACATAAGGTACCACAAATACCATACACACACATGGTATAAATACATGTTCCTGATGCTTAGTAGTATATGGGAATCATCAAACAGGTTCCATGCTAGATATTTCTTGAGGAATCTGATGCTAACAGTGGAAAGAGGGGAGGTAGGAGGGAGGAGAAATACTTTTCTGTATTTTATTAGAACCAGGAGCTTTGAAGCCTTGAGGACTGAAACCTCCATTACAACTTCTTTACTCATTAGTTAAGTTGTTCTCTTACAGGTTATGCATCAGCACAGCCAAGTATTCTTTCTTGGTATTAGATAATGCATGGACTTTACTGATGTTAGATGGGATTCTCTTGTAAATATGACAGTGCAGTACATCTGGTGTTCCTTCATTAAACCTTTTGTTGTTTCCTAAGGGCTGAACAGTTCCAAAACTCTGTCTTTTCTGCATACGTTGGAGCAGAGGATTTTTGCCGCTCTAGCCCTTGCTGTCTCTGCTCGGTACATTTCTATGCAGGTTTTCAGACCCTGAAGACTGAACTCTCATATCAACACAACACTGTACCTAGGAATAACTCACTGTCCTGAGTGGTAGGGCAAATTGCACAGATATGCTGCAATTCTGACATTACTCAGGCACTGCTGTGGCCAGTGATACCATTTTTTTGAGTCATGCTGTGGCATAGCTGTGTGCCCAGAGCTGCTGGCACAGCTTGGTTCTGACCCAGGAACACACCATGAGACACGTGGCTCTGTTCAACACATGCAAAAGATGCTCTGGGCTTCTTCCCTTGGCTGGTATTCAGATTCTGGTTTCTACCCCCCCATCTTATTAAACCAAAACATAAACTATTAACTCATTGACTTGGAAGAAATAACTCTACTTAAGTTTGTTTCACGTGATAACTGATTCCCAGTGAAAATTGAAGCTGGAAAGGTATCTATTTGATTTCTTTTTAATTTTCGTGGGGAAAAATACAGAGGCAGTATCTCTAGGGGCTGTGGATCACTGTGTGTAAGTGAAGAGTTAGAATAAGAGATGGTGATGTGTACTGCAGTTCTAAGTGGCTTGGTGTGTCAGGCTGTTTGTTGCAAAGTATTCCTGTTCTGTAGCATTTCAGAGGCTCCTAGTTCTCTCCACACCTAGATTTTCAGTCAGCCACTCTGTAAGTGTGAAACAAGAAACCAGAAAGCACTTTCCTTTGGAACTGTTGACACTGAGTTTGAAATGAAAATATACTCAATGGAAGTTAAACTGTTTGCTTGCGCTTTTCTTAACAAGGCAGACCCATTGCAATGCCATTTTCAAGAGGAGAAGCCCTCCTGAATGTCACGACCTTCTCACTGGCATAATTTTTTTTCCAGGGTGTTCAGTTTTAGGCTTAGCTAGGTACTGGGATGAGAACGGAACAAGATAGATTTTTACTGAGCATAAGACAGCTGTGTTGCTTGTTCAGGACTTTGCATCAAAGATGTTCAAAAGTAAAGATAATCTCCGTCCCTGAGGCTCTTCTGTAGTCCTTGTACTTACAATGCTTATCACTCCTCTGCCCTAAAGCTCTTTACTAATACTGACTGAAAGACTGCAATGCAGCTCTGAGGTCAGGTAGTAAAGCTCTACCTACAGGAACATGTGGAAATTAAGGCAGAGAACTACCTACAGCAGAAGAGATACTGATAGCTCTGTATCTTTGAATCTTAGAGCAGAGGTTCAAAGGCCTAAGATGTACTAGTGGGAAGCGTTAAATCGATACAGGCTAAGACACATGTGTCTAGGTTGGGGTCCACTTGTCCGTCTGTGCACTGATAATAGCCAAGGGCCCAGTGTGACACCTCACAGTTATCTGACTCACCTGGAGACAAGCTCAGTTGAATTTGTAGAATTTTAAGTCTGCACCCGCCATGTTTTTTAACATCAATGTTGCTAACTGTCACAATTTACTAGGGAATTTCAGGCTTGGTGATTATTTTTATAGGAGCATCCCCTGCTGCAGTTGTGGGATGGCAGGATGATTACAACTTCCCGTTATCAAATGAAGTTTCGAGCCCTTATATTTACAGAGGAAACTCAGAGAAATTTTCCAAGAATTTGACTTGAAAGGACAGACTTAAAAGTGGAGAACTTGTAAGGAAATTGAAAGAATTCCACGTCTCATGAATTTAGAGATCCCAGATCATTGTGTTTTAAACAGTTCAGATTAGCAATATTATAAAAAATGTTCGTGATTTTTGGGTGCCTCTATTTTAGGCCACCCCCTGTGAAACACTTTACAGGAGCATGTGCACTCGTGCTATGATTTCAATTTTATTTGAAAAACAGCAATACCAGAAGAAAATCTCTTGCCCAAGGCAAATTCCATATGTTACTTCTCAGTGCTTTATTTTTCAGGCCTGCAAGAGACAAATGCACTTATTCCATTAATAAAGCCTGTGACTTAAAGTGCAGTTCTACCCAGGAAAAAATAGAAATGTGAGGTTCTAAGTTCATTTTCCATCAATAGCTTCTACACTAAATTTGTTCAGATTACAAATGAAAAGGTGGTGTTATTTTTCAGACTGTGTGCCCGTAGGCCTCAGCCTTGTCTGTGAAAGCAGCCTTTTCATTCTCATATGGAAATCACAATAAAAGCACAGATCAGCTCACATGCTTTGTTCTGCCTCTGCAAGATGACTTCATATTTTTGTAAGGTTCACTTTATTTACAGCTGCTGCGAAGCCTCATTTAACATGTATATAGAGGGCAAATCCTAATAATTAAAATATACTATAAATATTCAGCTAAGGGAATAAAAATACTATTTCCCTGCTTTTGTTCCCTCATTCAACTCCATTTGTAAAAGTTTTAATACAAATATATAAATACAACAGTTTGGTTCTTTTAAACCCCTCTCCCATCCGGTAATGATTTCATAACCTCCCAGTTCTCAACTCTCTGCCTTATCACTAAAAAGTAAATCTCCCCACTACCATTCGCATGATGGATTTATTGCCTTTGTGAACCTCGCATTACCCTTGGTATTACTGCAGCTCAGCTCACAGTCCTTGTTTTCACCAGAAGCTTTAGACAAATGTCATTAGCCAATAGAGGATCCGGCATGCACTGGGAAAGATGCATTCATCCTGGGGCCTTAAGCTTTGTGAATAGCAGAGGTATAAATAAAAAATAAAAAATAGGTCAATGGTCTTCCAAATGCCACCCTTGCAAACAGAGGCTGGGAAATTCCACCTAGAAAGGCTTCAGAAAAAGGCAAAAATAAGCACCTATTTCCAAAGAAATTCCAAAGTACTGAAGAGTTTTCAGGGGTCAATGTGGAAAGTCAGCATTTTGAGGGGGGGAAGAAGGAGTAGAAGCAGGTGGCAGGGGTAATGTTTGTTTTCTGAACCACTTGCAGCAAAATCTTTTTTAAAATCACCAATATAATAGGATTAGGAGGGCAAAGGTTCTTAAAAATTAGTAAAATTGGATTGAGGGAGCAGGTTGGTAGTGAAAGACTAAATTAGATGACAACTAAAGGCATACTTTATTTCAGCTTGCTGATGAAGAACCCAATCCTGCAGTCCACCCCTGTATCTCGGATACATCTATTTAGTGCTAGGGAGAATGTCCTAAGATACTTGACTTAAATACTTAATTCAGCGTTAATTTTGAGAGATTTTTTTTTTATAATTTCCACTACTACTTTTCAGTAACAATATTTAAACATTTGAAATAGTCTCTCTCATCTTTTGCTACTTTTTATATGCTGAAAAGATGGCCTTAAAATATCATAAAAAGGCGGAAAGTAGCCTCCCAGCATACGATGTAAAGTGAAGCCACAAATGATCTTGTGGGCCGGTATTCTACCGTGGATAGTTTGGTATCACAACATAGCAATATTGGTTTATTGCAAGGCTGGCACACTTTCTACATATTAACTGCATGGCAGCTTTGCTCCCTGTAATGCAACTGTACTGTTAATATTTCTTCAGCCTAGTGTTCTCCATGCTGAAAATTAGCACCCACTTTCCCTGCCAATGACAGAAACAACAGGTCTATGGGATTGTGATAAATTTTCAGCTCTGTGTGCGAATAAGTGATACCTGAACCTTAAGTAGTTGGATCCAAACAAAATCAGGGCTCTTCCAGCAATTTATGGTGTGAAAGTTTCCCTTCCTTTTCCCTTTAACAAACCCTTTTGGGCTATAAACTCTCTAATAATGCGTTAGTACAACAGCAGGGCTTCTAGCTTTTCTCTTGAGTCTGCTATTTCTGCTAATAATAATGATATGGTCTGATCTCCGGTCGTCTTTGGGTCGCCTTATCACCTCTGTGTGTGCTGGAAGTATGCTCACACTGACATGGTTGCATTTACATTAAACTCAGCACTGTGAGCATTAAAGCAGAGCATATAGTGGGTGCAGATGAGCTAGCTTTGGTGTAAAAATATTATAATTGCATCTATGTGATATTTGCTGATGTAGCAGACATTGCTGAGAGCTAATAAGTATCCCCAGCTGCAAGTTCACAGAGACACATGGAGTGGAGCAGGGGAGTGGAAGACCTAGTGATAGATGGAGAGAAGGTACTGTATTTTTAAGGGAGTTTAGGTACTAAAAGCCTGACCTGATTATCATCCACAGCAAGGTAGAATCAGAGCTGGCCCTGAATTATGTCTGCATGAAATTTATGTCACTGAGAGAAGACTTAGTATCTGATGACCAGTCTCGTCCCCTTTAAAGTCAGTAACACGAGCTGTGTCAGGCCTTAAGGACAGAAGATCGAGAACATTGATGTCTGTCTTGACTGAAATATGTGTGGAATTTTGTAGAAAGATCTGTGAGACTTAGTAATTTGTCTCTCCCCTGGGATACTCCAAGTGTGAAAGTGTCTGCTGCTCACAAAAAAATAAATGTATAATTGCATGATCAGCTGACGAAATCAAAGTGAAATTGCTGGCAGCCTTCTTCCTGCCCTCCCTGTGTTTTTCTAGCATTAACATTCTAGCTTTGTCACCTCTGATCAGGGGAAGATAAATCCTTCCTTTTGTAAGGAGCAGAAACACTTTCCCTCAGTACATAGAATAATGGCCTCTTCTGTATATTATTCATATTCCTCTCTTTGTACTTGTCATTTCTCTATATCCTTGGTTGTTGTATACCCCATAACTCTTAGTGATTTTATCTAAGGCCTTTCAAATAAGGAAGCGAATGGCTTAGGAGATGGGTAGAGGTTTGCTAATGCATTAGATAGACTGGCATATGTAATGTCCAAGTCCGGTAACACTACCCTCCGTGGCTGCTGAGCAACCTCATTAGCTTTCTGGTAGACAGGGGCCAGTACCGAAGCATCCCTCACACTGACAGGCTGGTTGTTACTATAACAAGAGGAAGCCTGTAAATCAAGTTTTTCTCACCTATTTCTAGAAGTACTCTTCAGAATAGCGTGGAAATGGAGTGGAGGATCACTGCTGCTCTTTGGTCTTTGGCCCCCCAAAAAAGAATGTGCAGCAACTTTGCCAGTCCTGAGCATCTGAAAGTTAGGAATCAGGTGCCCCCAAATTAGAAGGGAGTGAGGGGAAGGACGTATAATGCCATATATTAGTGCACTTTTTGTTCAGTGGCTGCTGTTTGAACCATTATAATGTACTCGTGACATTTCCAACCTATTTCCACAGGCTAAGACTCTTGTCTCTAGAGATGGCTTTAACTATAAACAGAAATTGCATAGGAGGTTGGAGATCTTAAGAGGGCACAATCCAGGTTCTGTAGCAGCACTTCAAGTCTGTTTGCAGGGGATGCTCTGTGTTCACCTGTCCATGCATGCACTTGTTTACCCAACGTTTCATTTTGAATGTTATTACTCTGATACAGACAACGTTGGGAGTAGCTGCTTCAGCATTTTCAGAAGGCAAATCCTTTGTTGCTGCTGAAGCCTGTGCAACCCTAAATCAGGTGCTTGTGTTCTTCCCTGTCATATGCTATTTAGGTCTAGTGCTTTTCTGCTGCATCAAGCTGAAACAAAATGATTTTCATCCCTGCAGTTAGTAGCTGGCTGCAGTTGGATGAATTGAAATGACTTTTGGGGAGAGTCATCAAGGGGAAAAAAAGACTCTTCAGGAGATGATAAAGGGAATGTGATTTATGCTGATTTGTAATCCTCACAAAGAGAAAGAATAAACACAATCAGAGTTACAAATGTATTTATCAGTTTTATCTTGTGGGTGTTTTTCTTGTTTTAAGTATATCATGACCTTAATATCTGCATCCAGGAACAAGCTATTGCCCCTGGCTTTCACCGACAGCTGGTTTTCTTTTGATGCATCCCAGAATCTTCCCACTGATTCCTGTAATATGTCGAAGGAGCTCAGCAGTTTGTTGACCTCTCAAGACTTCACTCTGTTTATTATAGCTTCAAGAGTCCACAGTTGTCCTTGAGTGCAGGCTAAGCCTCAAAATAAAATAAAATAAAAAAAGCCCTTAAAAGGTGGTGCTGGAATGGCTGATGACAGCCCAAGGGAACTGTTGCCCTTGGGCATGTCCAGCAATGGTTGTTGAGTTAATATCGGTGACCTAAATGGGCCTGGCAAATTAAAGGTGCAAAACCTGGTCCTGTAAGTGTACAGCAATAAACAGAAGGCTTGTGGTTTCTAATGCACAGACACCTGCCCATTCACTCCTAAGGCAACATCATCTCCGTGCAGAAACTTTTCAGCCTTTTGAAAAGGGCACACAGTGCCTTGTTTAAAAGTGTCAATTCATGCTTTTATTTTGATTGCAGTTCTTATTTCCTTTCTTGCTGATAAGTTTCTATAGGAAAAGTTCTTTCTTTGATAGTCTGTAATTAGTATTAAAGATGGCTTTGACAGCCCTCTGTGGGCAGAGAAGGCAGAATTGGTTCAGATGCTCTGCAGCAGTAATTGCTATTACAATTAGATACTTGAGCATGGACTGAGACAAACCAAACATAGAAAAGGGAAAGCAACTTTCAAGTGAATTGCTGCCTGAGCTCTTGTACTTAATCCCTTGGAGTAACAGTCCTACAGCTGGACGGGCTCATTTCTTTTATAGCTGATATTTCTTCCTGGTTTTCTATAACAGGACTTGGACACCACTTACCTAATGTGGAACTTTGTTGGGATACATTAGTCAAGGCTATTTAGATCCAGCCAAGACAAGTCAGCCTTCTGACAGCGTATCCCAAAGCCAGGGTGTCCTGAAGAGGAGCAGGTAACTGATTAGCAGGGACAGCAGCTATAATCATGAGGTGGAGATATATTTTCTCCACTAAAAAACTGTGTAGGTGTTGAGAGAAATCTTTCATTTAACTTAGCAAATAATTTCGGACATGAAAACTTCCCAGTCTGAAGAGGACCCCTCATGGTCTGTGTTTTTATCATCTGGCAGCCTCAATGAATTGGCCATGAGTCCATGCTTACTGAAAACAACTGTATAATTGTTTTGGCATTAGATTTCTTTTGACGAATGAAATAAAATAAAATAAATGCTTTTGCACTGTAATGTGACACAAGTGCGAACCAAGGTCAGACAAATAAGATGCTGAAGATCTAGGACTGGATCCAGAGTGCCCTTTCAATGCAACTAAAGGACAGCAGGGATGGATGGGTTTTAATTTGAACTGTAACTCAATGGTGGCTTGGCTGGTTTAGTCAAATATCTAAATGAAAGAAGAAGGTGAAAATAAATGTGAGATAAGTGAAAAAGGAGAATTACAAGAGGGTACGCAGAGGTATACAAGGCCAAGAGAAAGCAAATGTGGAGGGACAGACAGGGAAAAGACGAAGTGGAGGGAAACAAGAAAACTTTGTGTATGAAATACTCTGGTGTGTATCTGTGGACAAGCGTATACATGTACGTACAAGGTAAAACCCGCCAGGTTTTGATGTATTTCTTAATGATTAGCAAATTATTAGCTGTCTCTTTACTGAGTCACTTCTGGGAAAAAAGAGAAATATTGGTTTAAATTACCAGAGAAGCTGCAGGAGGATGAGAGTAGTTTTCTACATTACTTGAACTCCCTGAGCCACATCCCATCCGTAATTTATTAGCGTTGCTTTCTCGCTCCCGAGCCACATGAGCTTCTGTCACATGCCCTGCCTGCTGACAGTGCCCACTGGCTCTGGCAGGCCAGGTGGTGACCCCATGGAAACCCATGTGTGCTTTATACATCTGCTCCAAGGCCCTTGAGGTCAGCAGGAGTATTTTTGCTGACTTACTGCAGTCTCAGGGGCTTCAGATGTGTACCTAAATACACAAACTACCAGCAACTGCCTTAGGGCACAAGGATTTGTGCTATTGCTGGGTAAACTTAAAGCATGAAAGAACCCAATTTGGAGGCTGTACTACAGATCACTGCCAGCCTTTACTAGATTAGGACTCAATTCAAACATAAAAGCTAGCAGTTCTGTCTGCTGTATCCCCCTAGACCATTTTTGTAGCATTTCTATCACACCCTTGCATGCAGATTGCAACACAAGGTGTGCTTGTTCTGAAACAAAATGAAGTGTAGCAGCAGTGTTGACGTACGTTAAAGCGACTATATGCAAGCGTGAGGGTTATGATGAGCAAAGCAAGAACTGTTACCAAATATTGGAGTCATGGTATGAGGGATGTAAAGGAACTATGTTGCCATAATTCTTGTTTTATTCTACAGTTATCTTTCTTTGCAATCTTTCTACTTTGTTGATTGCAGTTTTGGCACTCATCTCTGTCAAAAGGCTACCCCTAGTTGGTGCTGCTCAGTACTTCAAAGAGAGAGGGAGAGGAGGCAGGACTAAACGGATGGAAGCACATGTTGTTATAGCACCCGCAGAGTCAGCAAACTCCCTGCTGTCTGGAGAGAGTTCTCTCCAGGGCAATGGTAAAATGCTCCATCTTTGAGTCGACTTAAGTTAGACTAATTCAAGTACAAAGGAGAGAGTGCTACATCTTGAGGATGAACCGCCTGATAATCAGTCTTTTCTTTCATCATTTGTACAAACACCTAGTATAGTACAT
This sequence comes from Grus americana, assembly GCF_028858705.1. Classification (NCBI taxonomy): domain Eukaryota; kingdom Metazoa; phylum Chordata; class Aves; order Gruiformes; family Gruidae; genus Grus; species Grus americana. The sequence continues at coordinate 12,455,181 of NC_072867.1, read as the reverse complement.
AACATTTGAAACAATTATTTGAACAGCTCCTCTTTTGATGTTTTAAGGACACCTGCCCTTTTCTTTCTAGCAGTTTATCTCAGTGATATTATATTTCTCTAAGGGAAAAGGAAACACAACCCTTGTAGCTGCATGGCTGATGGCAAAGTTGTATTTATAACAGCTGTGAAGGGGGAGTGCGGATGGGATTAAAAACAGAAAGGGAGTGCACGGGAAGATTACTTCAGAAAGTCACTTGGGGTCTAAGTAATAATCCTAATAACCACTGCAAATGGTAAGTATTTTCCCCAGCACTGCTACTGCTCTGCCAGCTGGAGGAATGTCACAAATATGCAGCTTAGAGATTTTTTTTGGTGATAATAGAAACTGCATGTAGTAGGGAATATGATCTCAAAGCATTGACTTATCTAAAAAGTGTCTCTGGTCATATAAAATAGATCTGTGGAGGCAATGAGCTTGTATTTAGCATGTGCAGCTGAGTCTGCACTCTGGATTCACCCTGGTAGGTTTTTTTGTTTACTCAACACCCAAGTCTGTCTCTTCTGCCTCTTTCTGCAAGCATGTGTTGGTGTGAGACAGATGCTTATTCCAACTCACTTTTCATCAGATAGCAGAGCAGGCAGCATGGTGTCCAATCTTTCCTCCTGTAAGGAATTTGTAAATGAATGTTCACTGAGAAACTGATCCCATAGCAAAGGCTTTTCAGGGGCTTTACCTAGATGTGATTATGCATCAACTTCTTTCAGTTCCTTGCAGAGGCCATGAGATAGATCTTTGACTTGTACCTATTGTTTATTTTGAGTTTCAAATTATAAAAGAGCCTTTCTACTCATTCACTCTTTAAGAAAATGGAAAGAGTGAATAAGTCACAAGAAAACTGCAAGCTCAGACTGTCCCCACGTCACTTAACATTAAGCATCTAAAATGCTTAGTATGAGGAGTACAACAGTTTTAGAGCACTTCTGCAAACACCTCTTGGGCACTCTAAGGCTTTGGTCTTCTCAGTAAGAGCTTCCCTTGCATTTCTCGTGAACCCAGATTTTTTGCTGGTTCCATGAGTAACAGGTAAAGGGCAATGAAAAGGGGGCTGAAAAGAGTAGTCTTGTCCCCTGTGTTTTTGTGATCTAAAAGTATATGTTCCCAATCTGCTGATTAATACTTACATTGTAAACTCTGAGGAGAAGGAGGAGATCTTTCTGCACCAAACCTGGACAGTACTTATCACAAGGCAATCTCCATCCTTCCTAATGGAAATGGATTTTTGTATTTTGGGATGCAAACCTCAAGTGTTACAAAAATTTTAAGGATTACAAAAAGAACAAATATCTGGTTCTTGTTATTGAAAACACTTATTCTGTTTTCAGTTTTCCCTTTTCCCCATTTCTTAGTAGCTGTGAGGATTCTTTCCTAATGACTCTGGGAGCTGAGGCTTAAAAAAAAATTATATCTAAACCCTGCAATACTTCACGTAAAATTGTGGGAGTTGGTGACAACTGCTATATTCAAAGAAATTCTAGAAGCTATGGAT